>NC_091689.1:12242121-12545151 GCF_041296265.1 Equus caballus | reverse complement strand
TGAGACCATTTGGACTTTCTCAGTGGAGTTCTCTTAGGTCATGCTTCCAACCTTGGCACAGGAACTGAAAACTGCTGGGCCCTAATGCAGTCCTCTGAATCATTTCTTTTGGCCAACGCTTAAAAGCAAATATTTTGCATTTGAATGCCTTTGGGCAGGAAAGGCCATTGACATTCGACCTGGTTCTCACAACTCCTTTATCTGTGAGAACCCACAGGCATCTGAGTTTGAGACACCTGTTTGCCAGTATGGGATCAGCTATTTCCAGCACATCTTAACCTATGGAATATATGGAAAATTAGAGGTAGAAAGGATCTTGTCAGGGTGACTAGCGTGTTGGGATGTGTGGGGAAACCTGGTGAAAGGGAAATGAGGTCCAGAGCGATCAGAAAAATTAATAGCAGCGCCCTTTAGAAACTTGGGTTTCACACAGAAGAAACTCACTGTCTCCCATACAGCTTCCATTCCAAAGGCTACACATAGTGACCCTACGAACTCAAGTGTCAGCGTCACGGTGCACGTGTAGTGCATTATAGTGGTTACCAACGTGGATTCTTGCCCCGGATTGTCTGGTTAAAATATAGTCCCCATGGGGCTGGCGGGTGGTGTAGTGCTCAAGCACGCTCTGCTTGGGCGTGCTGGGGTTGGCCAGTTCGGATCCCTGGTGTGGACCTAGCACGGCTCCCACAAAAAGTAGAGGAAGATTGGCACAGATGTTAGCTCAGGGACAATCTTCCTCAAGCAAAAAAGAGGAAGATTGGCAACGGGTGTTAGCTCAGGGCCAATCTTACTCACACAATAAATAAATAAATAGTCCCATCACTTACTAGTGTGTAAGCTTTCTGATCTGACAAACAGGAGTAATAGCTGTATCTGCCTCATAAGCTTTTTGCAATGACTGAATGAGTTAACAAATATAAAACTCTTAGAACAGCTTCTGGCACCCAGCAAGTACTGTGTAAGTGTTGACTATTACTATTCATTCATTCATTGATCAAGCATTAAAAGAATGTTTTCTGTGTTCTAGGCACTGTGGTAGGTCCTGAATATTCAACTGTGAGCAAGACTTTGTGCCATTCTTCAGGGAGCTGACAATCTAGTAGCGTGGGTGCTCGATGCTGCGAGAGCCAAATGCAAAGGTTAGCTTCTAGCTAGCCTTCCAGCATCTAGCATCTCTTCATATCAGGTGTCTTTCTTTAAAAAACGAGTGTGAAGAAAACAGTGAAATTGGTAAAACATGTTTGTTTTAGTAATAAAATGTACTTTTCATCTTACTGTGTTATTAATATGTGTCTGATAAGACGTTTGAAACTGAAGTCTTTGAGAAAATTGCCTGAAGCCTCTGCACATACTGGCTTGATAAAGCTCCTATTTCTAGGGACATGGCCTATTTCACATGCGGAAATGTGAAGGAGAGCGAGTGCCTGGTATTTAAAAAAATATATATATATATCCCTTTTTTGGTGTACGGCTAAAAAGCTCTTTAATTCCAGATTGTCATATTAAGTAAGCAATGTGGGAGAATCCTGTTCTGCTACTTATTAGTTGTGAGCCCTTGGGCAAATTATTTCGTGTGGCTGTGCCTCAGTTTCCTGATCTGTAAAACAGGGATAATAATATTCACAGGATTTTTTTGTTTTTGAGAAAGATTAGCCCTGAGCTAACATCTACTGCCAATCCTCCTCTTTTTTGCTGAGGGAGACTGGCCCTGAGCTAACATCCGTGTCCATCTTCCTCCACTTTACATGTGGGACACCTGCCACAGCATGGCTTACCAAGCAGTGTGTAGGTCTGCACCCGGGATCCGAACCAGTGAACCCGAGGCCACCACAGCGGAACATGTGAACTTAACCTCTGCACCACCAGGCTGGCCCCTATACTCATAGGATGTTTTATAAACCGCATTTGCAAAATGCATAATAGGTGCCATGTAATTTTTAAAAATTACAAATACATATAGTAATAAACTAGACCTGTGAATGCTGGCATATCTTCTCCCCAACTTGACACTGTTTGGCTTGAAATAGAACATGAAGCAGTAAGCCCAAAGTTCTGTGCAACTCTGACTCTTCCTTCAAACCACCTGGGTTGTTGAGATCTCCAAACTTTGGGTTCCTATGAGGAACAAAGATGAATCCAAGAGCCCAATGGGCTCATACCACCACATTTCTGGTATTTTAGGCCTATATTTTGCAAGGCGTCTTTGCTGGTTCATTTGTAAGATATGGTGAAAGAAACCTCAGTTGAGGCCAGTGGTCATTTTCACTTGGGCCAGTCTGCGTCATCTGACTTGACTCAAAAGTAATAGGGTCAATGCTCAAAGAATGTTTGACAAGGATATTTTAATAAGTTCTTCAAAAAAAAATTATTTTCTTAATTCTGCTTGGTGTAACTTAGGAAATAAGTAGATGTTTTTATTACCATATGCACTTCTTCAACATGTTTTGATATTTCAATTCATTCTAAGATCCCAGAACCCATCTGGCATTTATAGTTAGGCTCACTTATCTTTCTCTTTACCTGTGTCATTTTCCTTTGTGGCTGTCAAATCCCATTTTGTTTTAGCCATTGAAAGGGAACAAAGCATTGGAGAACATGAAAAGCAGCCTGAAGCTATTGTCAACAGTGTTGTTTCATCATGTATTACAGTCAAAATAAACAAGATGCAACAGGTACAATAGTATTAAAAAGAGTCTACTACAATCAGCTCTTGGTTTGTGCAGAATACTGATTTGAATCTTCTCGTAAAGTGCACGAAAATAAACAAATGTGTTTGTAATTAGGTTTTTGTATTAGACTTTTAAAATCCGTATTTATATTTAAAAGAGCTCTTGGTTCATAAGCCAAGAAACTGTCAAATAAAACAGAAATAGATAATATGTTTTTATTGTTAGTAAATGATCTCAGCTACTGACTCAATTATTCTCTTAGCCAAATCGACTAATTTTAGTTTTCTCTGGTTGCTTAGATCGGATCTCTCAGTCTTCATTTTACCTCCCTCTATTTAGAGAAGTTGGAAAGCTAAAAATATGGCATTACCCTGACTCTCTTGCAGCTGGGTCCTGAATATGGGATAGATTCAGTCCTTTGATGAACTTTCATGACATGTGAAAGGCACGAGGGTTGGGTGGGTCATCTTTCAGCAAAGTGTTGATGGGCAATTAGGATCTAACAGAAACAAATTTTAGCCGTGGCTGGATTCCACACCCTACTCTGGTCGCTGGCTTTGTGGATGGAAGTGGCTTTGAAATTAGGAGAAGTGGTGATCACTGTAGCAACTCCTCACCTCTGCATCGCATTTACAAAGATGGGAACTGGGAGCCAAACTTCTCTAGCCTTTAAAATGATTTTTTAAGCATTTAATCTTCTGTATTACTTATAGTAATTTCTGCCTTTTACATAGAATCTTGACTGACAACAAACATCAAGTCGTGTCTGTAACCTGTGCACAATTCAGTGCAATGTTCTTACTTTGTCATTCTTATCATGGAATCTTTACATGAACGTCACCTGCCCAGCCATTCAAAATGCCATGGAGAATGTACAAAACTGCTGGCTATGTAATTCATTGAGGATACCCTCTAATCTGTTTGGAACTGATGATATTTGTTCTCTTCACCCTTGATTTCATTCACTCCACAAATGCTTATTAAATTCCTACTCTTTGTCAAATGTTATCCTAGAGGTTGGAAATGCAGTGGTGAACAAGATAAAAACCTTTGACCATGTAAAGCTTATAATCTCATGGGAAGACCCAAAGAGCGAGTAATTACAACTGTGATAATAATAATAGCTAACATTTATAACAAGTAACCCTGGGAGATTTTGATGCAGGAGGTCCACATTCCAAACTTTAAAAAACAGTGAACTTGGACTTAATTAATATGTTCAATATAATCACCAATCTGCAGGTAAGAGTGGATATAAAACCAGATGGCTGTAAATAGCATCCTCTCTACTGAGCTATGGGGTTGAAAAGAGCATATGGCTGGGATATTTGTTGCAGATGAATATCCAAACATCTTTTTTCAAAATGTTCTCCCCGCGGTCCCCATGATGCAAATTTTGCAGGTTTTTTCGTTGCTGTTGTTGTTGGTGTGGCTGTTTTTAAGCAGCCCTTTCCTTACTCACTGGGACAATGTCACCTTTAATTTGAAGGATAGATAAAACATGTTTTATTTTTGAAAATACATTATTTGCTAACAGCAACCAGTGTTTGGTCTGATCGAAATGGAATCGCACAGTTTATTCTCATATTAAATATTAGTAAAGGTTAATGTATTTCTTATTGTTAAATAAAAATACATAAATATGGGTTCTGATATTTTCCTCCAAGCCCTAACTGATTGTCTTGTACACAGTTTTGGATGTGTCTACCCATCTTTGAAAACCCATGGCTTAGAGGACAATCCTTGCTGGCTTACTACTTTACATTTTATACAGTAATTTTTAACACTTATCCACACAGAATTCCCCCCTCTTAATAATCTTAATTTCTCACCTCCAAGAACCATTGTTTACCACACATTTATTCATTCAATACATATATATTAAGAGCCTACCCTATATCAGGAATAATTCTAGTATATGAGTGAACAAAACAAAATTTCTGTCCTCATGGAACTTGCATTCTAGTATGTCTGGGGGAAAACAGACCACAAATAAACAAACAAATATGTAATATGTCAGATAAGTGCTATAGAGTAAATAAAGCAGGAATAAAGGGGAAAGGAGTGCCAAGTGCAATGACATCCTGGAGCCCCTCGCATGGGCTCTTAAGTGTGAATTTTGTATGTGTCTTCCCAAGTCAGCATTCAGTGACGTGGTGTTGGGAGTTTGAAACTGGCCATTGTGGGGGTATTCACAGCACAGATGCTAGAAATCAGGGTTTTTTTTCCCCAGAGAGCCAATTGAAACATTTACTAGCACATTATTGGTTGCGAGTAGGGAGTTCTCTGTTATACAGGATGATTGGGGAAGGCGTCATTGGGCAGAGATATGATGGAAGTGAGGGAGTGAGCGATATAGATATCAGAGGTGAGGAAGAACAGCATTCTTGGAAGAGGGACTAACAGGACCTTTGACAGCATAACTGGAGAAAGAAAGAAAACCAGTATAATTAGAACAATGTGAAATGGAGGATAATACAGTCAAGCGTTGCTTAATGACAGGGGTACATTCTGAGAAACGTCATAAGGCAATTTTGTTGTGCAAACGTCATAGAATGTGCTTATACAAACCTAGATGGTATAGCCTACTACACACACACCTAGGCCATATGGTACTATTCTTATGGGACCACCATCATATATATGGTCCCTTGTTGACCAAAATGTCATTATATAGCGCAGGACTGCAGTGGGAGATGTGGTGGGAGAAGTAGATAGAGGCAGGATCAGGTGGAGTCTTGCAGGTCATGGTAAGGAATTTGATGCTTCATAGCAACAGTTGGCTAAAGTTGAGTAGCAAAGTATGCTTTTAGAAGGACACGTGCTCTTCAGCTTGCAACAGTCCCACTGCTCATAATTGTGTTTCAGCAAGACCACCTGCTTCACTGATTTGTTTTCTACCTCGCCCCTGTGTTTGTGACCCTATTCAGAGGATTTACTTTCCTCTATATTTTAGCACATATTTAATGTTGCCTTGTGTTGTGTTTTACTTTTGAAATCAGTACAAAGAGTTTCTCTAACCGAACTAAAACAAGGACCGTAGTTTGTCCTTCTCAGTACCTGGGACAATGCCTTTCATATAGTGGGTGCTCAATACATGTTTGTTGAATAAAATAGGACTAAGAGTCTATATTTATACTGGTACTTTCTCAGGGTGTGCTAACCAATTTTCTTTTGTTCGTTTTCTTCCAGAATTCTGAGTCTGAACTTACGATTCAGGTTTCTTTGCCATTTATAATACATATATTTAACTTATTAAAGTCTACCTCCAAGTGATACTATACCACTTCACATACAGTATAAGAACCTCACAATAGTATAATTCTCTTTCTCCTCTCCTGACTTCTGTGTTATTGTTATATTTTACTTTTACGTGTATTATAAACTCCATACTACATTGTTAATATTTTTGTTTAAACAACATAGTCCATTATCCTTTAGGAAGACTTAAATAATGGGAAAATGTATCTTATATGTTTGGCCATGCAACTACCGTTTCTGGGCTTTTCATTCTTTTGTGTATATTAACGTTTCCACTTTTCAATCTGGTGTCATTTTCTTTCTGCCTGAAGGACTTCCTTTAACATTTCTTGTAATGAGGGTCTGCTGATGAAAAATGATTTCACCTTTTTCATGCGTGAAAAAATCTTTATTTTACCTTTGCTATTTCTTTTCTTAAAGTGGCTGAGTTTTGTCAATTGTTCTTGTAGGAGTAGTTTGTTAGATTTCTTTTAAAAAGTTAGTGTGGTGAAATGTATATGACATAAAATTTACGGTTTTAACCATTTTTAAATGTGCAATTCAGTAACACTGAGTATATTCACATTGTTGTGCAACCATTACCACTATTTTCAGAACTTCTTCATCATCCCAAACAGAAACTCTGTGCCCATCAGGCAATGACTCCCCATTGCCCCCACCCTGGTAATTTCTATTCTACGTTCTGTCTCTGTGAATTTGTCTATTATAGATATCTCATATAAATGGAATCATATATGTGTCCATTTGTGTCTGGCTTATTTCACATAGCATAATGTCTTTAAGGTTCATCCATGGTGTAACGTGCATCAGAACTTCTCTAATACGGGGAAGGGGATGTCTGTGTGAATTAGTGTCTTAGTCCTTTTGGGCTGTAATAATAGCATACCATAGGCTGGGTGGCTTATAAACAACAGAAATTTATTCCTCACATTCTGGAGGCTGTGAAGTCTAACATCAAAGTGCCAGCAGATTCAGTGTCCAATGAGGGCCCACTTCCTGGTTCAGAGATGGCTATCTTTTTTGCTGTGTCCTCTCATGGCAGAAGGGGCAAGGGAGCTCTCCGGGGTCTCTTTTATAAGGTCACTAATCCCATTCATGGGGGCTCCACCCTCATGATGTAATCACCTCCCAAAGGCTCCACCCCCAAATACCATCACATTGACAACTAAGTTTCAATGTATGAATTTTGGGGGCAAACAAACAGTCTACAGCAGGTAATATCTTCTAAGGAGAATTCCTACTTTAAATGTTTGTGTTTCCATCATCATCACTGAATTATTAGGACTTTGAAATAAAGGAAAATCATGCACAAGACCATGCTGTTTGTGTCTTTGAATATTATTCTTGAAGTACGAACGAGGATGCTCAGTCATGTCAGTTAAGTGCTACCAAGTGTGACAAGTGACACAGAATGATTATCTAGTGAACACGTGTGGCAACACAAGTAATCTAGACAGTCTGGCATGAAAGAGTGGATGTAACAACTTCCCATTCTTGTTGTACCTGATAGGAGACAGTTTGAAGGAAGGAAACAACCATTTAGTATTGAACATAAGCAGCAGCTCTGAGCTCAGGGCCAGGAAATAACTTTGCCCACTCACTGTCCTGCCAGGATGGGAAATTAGGGCTACAGACTGAATATATTCCTGTGCCCTGATTAGGTGTCGTGCCATGCAACCAAAGATGTAGGCTCTCCAGAGCTGGGGAAGCAGAATGGTGTAGATGCTCCAAAGTTAGACTGTTTGGGATCAGGTCCTGGCTCCATCCCTCACTATCTATGTGTCTTGGGACTAGTTACTGATCTCTCTGAGCCTCAGTTTTCTCAGCTGTGTAATGGGGATGATATTAATATTTACCGCAAAGGGTAGTTGTGAGGACTGAGTGAGGCAATCAAATAAAGGGATAGACATAGTGCCTGGTATATGTTAAGAGCTCAAAAAATAGGGCTGGCTCTGTGGCCGAGTGCTTAATTTCATGTGCACTGCTTCGGGGGCC
The DNA here is from genome assembly GCF_041296265.1 of Equus caballus. Taxonomy (NCBI): domain Eukaryota; kingdom Metazoa; phylum Chordata; class Mammalia; order Perissodactyla; family Equidae; genus Equus; species Equus caballus. The sequence continues at coordinate 12,537,226 of NC_091689.1, read as the reverse complement.
CAGGGTTTTACAGGTTTGGATCCTGGGTGCGGACCTTGTACCACTCATCAAGCCATGCTGAGATAGCATCCCACATAGCAGAACTAGCAGGACCTACAGCTAGGATGTACAACTATGTACTGGGGGGCTTTGGGGAGAAGAAGAAGGAAAAAAGAAAGAAGGTTGGCAACAGATGTTAGCTCAAGGCCAATATTTATAAAAAAAAAGTTCAAAAAATTTTAGCTGTGGGTCAGGGGTGATATTTGAAATGTCCTAAGTAGCAGGGCATGGAAAGAGACCAATCTGAATTGTCACTGCCTGGAGATGTTATACCTTTAGCAACTGGATGGGGGGCAGGCCCAGGGGTGCTGGGAGTTGGGGGGGAGGCAGAGAGCCTTTGGGAGACTTGAGGCAGCCACTATGAACCAACTGATAGGGGAGTATTTCAATATTTTAATAACTTGTATGACCGTATCCCTGAGTATCAGGCCTGGTTGTTATTCTGATGATTATTCTTGCAGAGAAGTACTATTCTGGAGGTATGGATTTGCTTATCACGTTGAATAAATTCTTTATGCTCATGACTCACAAATTTACATCTCCAGCCTTCTTCTGCTCTACTGCCTGCTTGACATCTCTGCTTGGATGTCTTACAGGCAGATCAGACTCAACGTGTCCAAAGCAGAATTCTTGATCTCTCCCACAGAGGTCTTGCTCCTCTCTCTCTTTGTCTTTTTCACCTCAATCAGTGGTGCCAGGGACCTAAGGTGTAATAGATGTCCCTGTTTCTTCACATATAAGGGGCTTAGTAAGAGAATAAATGGATGTGTGATGTCTCACCATGAATATAGCACTTGCAGGTGAGCTTGGAGTTGGAGTCTGTGTTGCAGAGCGAATCAAGTGAGATGGAGCCAGACAGAACCAGATTCAGTTTCACCTTTGTCATTTGCTAGGAGTGGCATTGAGCAAGTTACCTAATCTTCATGACCAAATCATTTTCCTGCCTAATGGGAAAAATAATGCAGCAGGATGACTGGGTGCATTCAAGGCAATATTTGTGATGACGACACACAGTAGGCATGCAACAGAGCATGGTTCTCACATATGTTTTTAACACTCTATTGATTTCTTGAATCATTAAGATAAAAGGCCAGGAAACTCCAGAACAGGTCAGTTGGCTGGGAAGTGAGAACTCTTCTTTGTTTTCTCTTCCTCACTCACAAACTCACCATCTCTGACCTTGGATCTCTCACATTGTACTTAATTCTCCTTAAGGAGATTCTTAATTCTTAATTCTCCTTAATCAGAGCATCTTTCCTCCAAAGCATTCCCTCAAAACTGTTTCATGTCTTAATTTCCTCACCTTTGAAGTGGAACAAATAATATCTTCCACTTAACAGGCTGAACTGTTTAGAGAGTTAAGAAAATTATCTGGAAATTGGAAATAGACAAAAGATATTTCTTAGGGACTGAATGTTTTGGTCCTCCCTCAAAATTCATATGTTGAAACCTTGACTTCCAACGTGGTGGTATTTGGTGATGGCACCTTTGTGAGGTAATGAGGATTAGATGAGGTCATGAGGGTGGGGCTCTTGTGACGGGATTAGCACCCTTATAAGAGGAAACACCAGAGAGCTTGCTCCTTCTTTCTCCCCAAGCGCACAGAAAGAACTCAGGTGAGCACACAATGAGGTGGTGGCTTCCTACACGTCAAGTCAAGAGAAGAGGCCTCCGAACGAGACCTACCTTGCCAGCACCTTGAGTTTGGACTTTCCAGCCTCTAAAGTGCAAGAGATAAATTTCTGTTTTGTAAGACACCGATCTATGGTATTGTGTTATGGTAGCCTGAGATCAGACAGCATTCCTGAGCGTTCTTCCAGTGCAACGTTGCGTGTTTCCAGCAGGCGCACCCTGCCTGGGGACTGTCTCCTTTTCCAGGGGGTTCTATCTTTTTTTGACTTCCTATTAACTACTGATTAAGCAATTTCATAACTCTGTAGAGGTAGAAATTAGCTTGTAGAAACTGAGAGCAATGCAAATTATGTTTGTTTGGAGGCAAAGCAGAGCACTCCTATCCATAAAATAGGTCACCGTATTGATTACATTTATTGTCTAGTTGGACGTTTACCAGATTTGTAATTATTAGCAAATTCATTTCTGCTTTCTATGGACTGTCTGGCTCTAATTCCCTTTTGAACTAGTCTTAATATCTTACTGGGTCACTCATTAATTAATAAGTTGAATGGAATATTTGACATGCGTTCATTTTGTATTTGTGTGAGAATCATGTTTTTGTGTGCGTGTGGGGGGGAAGATTGGCCCTGCGCTAGTATCCGTTGCCAATCTTCTTTTTGCTTGAGGAAGATTGTCACTGAGCTAACATCTGTGCCAGTCTTCCTCTATCTTTTTTTTTTTTTTCCTTTTTCTCCCCAAAGCCCCCTGGTACATAGTTGTGTATTCTTCATTGTGGGTTCTTCTAGTTGTGGCATGTGGGACGCTGCCTCAGCGTGGTCTGATGAGCAGTGCCATGTCCGCGCCCAGGATTCGAACCAACGAAACACTGGGCCGCCTGCAGCGGAGCGGGCGAACTTAACCACTCGGCCACGGGGCCAGCCCCCTTCCTCTCTCTTTTTGTATGTGGTACACCACCACAGCATGGCTTGATGAGTGCTGCTGAGTCCACAGCCAGAATCCTAAACTGTGAACCCTGGGCTGCTGAAGCAGAATGCATGAACTTAACTACTACGCCACTAGGCTGGCCCCAGAGAATCATGTTTTTAACTTTTTGAAAATTATACTTTAATAGGTGTTTATATTTTAATGAGTTAGTGTTTAGAGAACAATCAATCTCTGGCTGAAATATGTTGCCTGTTCAATAAACATTATAAGAAAGAGCACTTGGAATAGCAAAGATTCCTTCTGAGCATAATCTACTCTCTGCTTTGTAGTTCATGTCTTTCATGTATCTCTGTAGCCATTCTAGAAATTCTCTTTTGAGTAGCACAGAATCAAAATCTAGGTCATTAAGGCGTAGTCTCCAATAGGCAATGATGTAGATCAGTTGCTTTCTGACTTTTGAGAAATAACCTTTTCACCAATGGTTGTTTTTCTTTACAGGATAAATGAGGGATTTTAGATTGAGCGTCCCAAACTAGGATGTTCTATTCACTGCCAATCTACTAAAATGTTCAAAACAGATAAAATGTCACCAGGGTAATTTGTGGCTGTTAATTTTTTTATTTCTCTAGTCCCACGAGCTAATGCAAACAAATCAAACGTCAGCCACCCTTAAGGTACCTTATTCCACCCCAGTCAAACTATGAGATGCCTGTCAGAATAAATTGCAGAGACAAATAGTGCTTGGTGACATAGTAAATTATGATGCTTTTAGTTCTTTTTTCCTCATTCTTGTTTCCAAACCAAACTGAATTTATGGATTTCTCCTATGTATCAGAAAAGAAACAAATCTGTGATGTTAAGGTGGGGCAGTCAATTCCTTAATGCTGAATTTCAGGTCTAGGTTATTAAAAGTCTCTGGAATTGAACGATTGGCAGAGGGTAATTTATTAATCCTGTGTAAATAGCTCTCTTTTCTTTGCACAAATCTAACTATTCTGACCTTTGGTGATTAATAATAAATTGGCTCCTCTCTCACTCAGGCTATTCTGCACCAGCACGTGAACTCATAACCGCCCATGAGCAGAGGCATTAGCGGAGTGAAAGCCACATACTTTCAGTTAAGAATCAAGAAGCAACGGAAATGCATTCCCTATAATATTGTTTCCCACATAATTTTAGACATGATCTTCACCTCTATGGAGGTTACATTCTAGAAGAGGCCATAATCATTAAACAAATAATTATAATTGTGAGGAATGCTATGGACAGGTTGTCCAGAGGGCTCAGGAACGTGACCTATTCTCTGAGACTCAGAGCTTCTTATATTTTTCTGTCCTAATCTTCTCTTTTTGTCTCTTTTCTTTCACTCCACTACTGAAATGGATTAATCACTCTTTATCCAATGCTTACTACATGCTTGGCACTGGATTGGCTGGGTATTATGAATGCCCTGAACTTTGATGATTAATAAAAGAGAAACAAAGTCCATCAACACCCAGGGATACCTACACCAGAGGAAATGACAAATGGTTGGAAGACACATGAATATAGTGGATATGTACCAATTAGGGAAACAGAACTCCATCAGTTCCATGCGTTATTTGCAGGGGAGAAAGGGAGGGACCACTGTGTGCTAATATGATAAAGAAGAGACTCATGGGGAGGTAGGTCATGAGCCAGGCAAAAAAAGATGGAGAGAAGATAGTTGCAGGAGCCATCCAAGGGGGGAACAGCATTTTATTTAACAAAAACTTTTAAGATGCCTATTGTGTGTCAGGAACTGGTCTAAGCACTTTAGACGTGCTAACTCACTTAATCCTCATAAGAACCCTGTGAAATAAGTACTAGCATTAGCATGTCCATTTTACAGATGAGGCGATCTGAAGCACAGAGAGGCTAAGAAGCCTGCTCAAATCACACAGCTGTAAGTGGCAAGTCAGAATTTACACCTGAGAGTTACACCTGGGGAGTAACTTCCACCTATGTGGTTTTAACCTCTATTCTCTGCTGCCTCCCCGGCATCAACCAAGACACACTATTTGGAAGAAACTGAGCTATGGGGAATCAGTTAAACTGTGGGTGTGTTGAGACGATGGGACATCCAAGTGGACATATCAGTGGTCCCTTGGGCATGCAAGCTGGGGCTTATTCTGAGAGTAGGAACCTGGAGTTACAGATCCAGTCGTCTGCTGAGAGGCCATACGTGAAGCAAGGAATATCTTGTATAGAGAGCAAATTTTAATTGTTCTCAAAAGGGACACTTGCTACATTCTACCTATTTGACAGTCTTTAGGCATAAAGGAAGATTTTTAAAAAATTGTCTTTTAGTGGCATGCCACTAACTGCGGGATTGCAAGTCAAAGTGAGGGAGAATGCAAAGACATTTGCAGTTTGAAATGTATCCATGGAGTGACAACCGGTCTCCACTGTCTTGCAGTGTCCAGGGTCATCAACATGAACATGGGCGCTATGGGGAAAGGGTGTCTTTGAGGAGCAGCAAATCTTCTGTTTTGAATATTTCTTCTTTTGTTTTGAGAGCAGAGCCTCAAATTGCGGAAGGGAATGGTTTTAGGGCCTTTTTCAAACCCACTGCAATTTAAAGACTGTTGAACTGCTGCTATCATTATTCTGATTAACAATTCAAAACCTGATTTTGAATTATTCATGGTGTTTAAATAACTTATCAACATGAACAAAAGTGATGTGAAACTGTTGCAATTAGGAAAGCTTACTTACAGCTGGTAGACAAATATTCTTAATTAAGAAATATTGCCTGCTGGAGATGGGGTTTCCGGGAACCAAAGAGTAATTGGAGAAATAGAAGTCCATGAGGGCCAAAAAAGGGGAGGGAGGGCCTTTTGTATAACTTCATGACTTTGGAATGCTTGAGGAGGCTTTAAACAGGAGTCTTAGCAGATTTACTACTGTCTTAGGAGAGTCTAGTTAATTAGCAAAATAAAAAAGAAAAGAAAAGAAAAAACTTTAGAGTATGATAAAATTTTCGATTACTTGCTGGAAGACTGACAGGAATAGTGGTGCTGATATGTAAATAATCAAAAGTAGCAGAAAAAATATTCATCTAGAGGCTGGAAAACTCGGCTAAGGGTGAGGAGGACTAGAGTCTCAAGCCAGCTCAAGAGTTTGGCATCTGAGCACCTAGAGAAATCCTGAAGACCTGAAGATCCCTGGTTATTATTTCATGTGCCATTCCTACATTTCCTCTGGGAACCATTTTATTCTCAAATCCTCAAAAGTGAAGAAGAGATTTAGGGTAGGTGGGAAATCCCTCCAATAATAAGCATGTTCATAAAAACTTTATCATGTGCTACTGAGATTGCGTCTGAGGCCCCAAAGCCAAATACTACCTATTGTTTGTCTTTTGAAGAGGTCGTAGTCATGCTGGGAAGACAGGAAAGCAGAAGGTGGGTTATGGGTGGGGCAGCAGAGGCAGGCACAGGGTGCTGAGGAGCACAGCAGAGGGACCTAGCTTCGGGCCCAGATGGATGGAGGCCCAGAGTCTGATGAGACTCAACATCACCAGTGTTGGGGGCCACATGGTTGAATAGATAAAGTGGCTATACCAGTCAGTGTTCTTGGTTTCCTGCAACACATACCAATGCTAGTGAACTTAAGCAGCAATTAATGGAAGCCTGCTCCTTTAAAGAATGGAGAGCTCCAGAGGCAGGCTTGGCAAATCAGCAAAAGTAGGGAGTTTGGAAGATAAGGTCAAGGCAAGGTCACCTCACCATACTAATTAGTATGGATAGCCACCGTTGCATCTTTCCAGATAGACACTTGTCACCACGTCACTGGATACTGCTCCACATCCTTGAAAGCCTCCAAATGCTTCTGCTTCATTGAAACACTCACCAAGATTCAAAGTGCTTGTGCTGGTTGGCTAAGCCTCAGCCACGTGCCCAAATTCAGGTGCCAGGGGACAAAGTGGAAAAATGTCTCATTCCCTTTGTTTCGCAAAGTGCAGCTTCTTCTCAAGCCTGCATCCTACTCATTTGAGAATTCTCTCGAATGGTGAGGATGTTTGGTTGCTGTGTGACCAACCTTTTCACCAGCACCCTTCCTCTAGCCAAATGCCTTGTCCTTCAGCCATGGAGTGTGAGAGCTGAGCACACAGACCTAGTAGGGCACTTGTATGCACTCTACTTGTGGGGGATTCCTTGTTTCTCTCCTGAACAAGCTTCTACCACTACCTCCAGGAGTTGAGAAGAAACACACACTTCCGCGATGCATTGTCACACCCAGACATTTTGAACTTCTCAACCAAAATTCCAGCATGAATCCGTCAACCTGAGCTAATGCTACAAGGACTTACAAAGGAGCTGGACTGAACCACTCCTTCTCCTTCCTCTTCTTGTTGCTTTACTGCTCTCTGAATCTTGCTCTTCTAATGAGGCAAGCTAGTACAGAACTGTGAACCAACTGTATTAGTTTGCTAAGGCTGCTGTAACAAAGTACAACAAATTGAAAGGCTTAAACAACAGAAATTTGGTTCTGGAGGCTAGAAGTCCAAGATCAAGGTGTCAGCAAGGTTGGTTCCTTCTGAGGACTGTGAGAGAAAAAATCTGTTGCATGCCTCCCTCCTAGTTTCTGGTGCTTTGCTATAAATTTTTGGCATTCCTTGGCTTATAAATGCATCACCCCTATCTCTGTCTTCATGTTCACATGGCCTTCTACCTGTGCATGTTTGTCTCCAAATTTCACCTTTTTTATAAGTACCCTGATCATAATGGATTAGGGGCCCACTCTGCTCCTGTCTAGCCTTATCTAAACTTAACTAATTATATCTGCAACAACCTGTTTTCAAGTAAGTTCTCATTCTGAGGTTAAGACTTTAACATATGAATTTTGGAGGATGTAATTCAACCCATAATACCAATCAACTAATCTACTAGTCAAATCAACAAACAAACTGTTGTGTTCAGAAAATTTTAGCACAGAAAGAGTTTATTCAAAAATATAAGTTAATGAGTAAGCCTATTTTCTGGTCAGCAGGAATGGAAAATTTTACATTTTGTAAAGCATGGACAAATCAAAAATCCTTAGTAAGATTTAAGCATTTACTGTAAATGGACATGCTAAATTAAAGCTTGAAAGAAACCAACAAACAAGCAGGTAAGTAATAGAAAGAATAAATCTAAATACCTATTGGGAGGGTCTGGTCTGTGAACTAAACAGAACACTTGTCCACAGCTTAGACCATACATCTGCTATCAGTGTCTCACTTCACCAATACCTATTGAGTGGATCCATGCTATAAAGGGTGCAGACATATTCCTCATAGAATTAGAAATTTATAATTTTTAAAACATTCCCTCTATTATCTTAATTCCCGCTCAAATACCGTCAATGACCCTCTAATTTCCCTCATTTTAAGGCTAGGGTACTCTGCTGACTTTTAAGACCTTTCATTTTATGGTGTCACCCACCCTCCCCCACCTTAATTTGTACTCCTCACCTTCCTTATACCAAATGCTAATCATTGCCTTAGATCTTCACCCTCTATTTTTTCCCTTCTGCTCTTGGGATCTTTCCACATTCTTAAGACCCCATTCAAGCACATGCAGACTTTCTCCTTTCTTTTAAGTTATTGTTGCTTGACTTTTCCTTTGAAATCTAAATGACATTCTAACTTCCAAATGTCTCAGCTGTGTTGTGGGCTAAAATTTGCTACTTTTCCAAGTGCTCCAGTGATGACACCATAGAAAGTTCTCTGATTGAAAGGAGATGGCTTTATACTTACCAGTTGAATCTCCTTCAATTTCAGTTCAGCACTGAGCATAATCAATCCTCAGCAGATCCTTGATTAGAAGATGCTTTTTGGTCAAAACTTTGACCTTTCTACCAGATACTATGGTTGGGGAAGCATGACTGGAATGTGTTTAATGGTGAATTTAGAAAACTCTATGGGGTCAATCTCTAACAGACCATACACTCCAACTATAGCATAATAAAATGAGAAATTAATAAGAAAAGGCTAGCAAAAAGAAATCCCATATGTAAGGAGATGGAATATCTTAGTGCTAAAAACACCCCCTGGAGTCAAAAGGAAGTCATAAAGGAAATGAAGAAATATCTAGATTTAAATTATAATGAAAGCATTAGTGTTAAAACTTCTTGGGCACATCTACAGAAGTACTTAGGAGGAAATATATAGCTTTAAGTACATTTATCAGGAAACATGAAAGACTTAAAAATAACTCAGCTAAGCCTTAGGACATTGGAAAAAGAGCAGCAGAATAAATAAATAAATAAGGAAAAGAAACAATGAAAATAAGTCAGGTATCAATGTAGTAAGGATAGAGAGTCATGGAGAAAATTAACAAACTCAAAATTGCTTCTTTGAAAATATTGACTCAAAAGAGACCTTTGGCAAGAAGGGTCAAGGAAAAAAATGGAAAATAGAAAAAGGATAAAATGAAGAACAAAAGAATGAGAAGCAATTACAGATACAACAGAGGTTTAAAAATAGTAAAAGACTGTTATGACATCTGCATCTAATTAATTTGGTAAACTAGATGGAGTCAACTAATTCCCAGAACAAAAATCAAATGCCAAAATCATTGTAACAAGAAAAAGAAATTAGTGCACCAGTAAGTATTAAAGAAACACCTTCTGCGCTCTCACCCGCTCCCTGTTCCCTCCCCAGGCACGGAAGTCTTCATGGGAGCTCCAACCAACTAATAAGGAGGACTAGATTCCTAGTTTATGTAAGTTCCTCCAGGAAATAATAAGACAAGAGCAGCCCAGCCTATTTTATGAGCCTAGTATAATCTTGATTCCAAAACCAGACAACAATTGTTTTAAAAAGCCACGGACTTATTTCTGAATAAAATATAATCTAAGCAAATCTAATATATTTTAAAGACAACATGATCAAGTAGGGATTTCCTCAAGAATGTAAAGACTATACAACATAAAAAAATCTAACAATGAAATGCCTTACATTAATAGATTAAGGAAGAAAAATGTTGTTACTATTGCAATCCATGCACAAAAAACATTTCATGAGATTTAAAATTTGTTTGTGATAGAAACTCTTCACAAACTAAGAATAGAAAGAAACTTCCTTAACTTGATTAAGATTATATTTCAAAAACCTATAGCAAATATATCTAATAGAAAAACTATAATGTATTACATCTAAGATCAGAAAAAAGACAAAGATCCCTAAATCAGTACTTCTGTTGTCAGAGTACTAGAGGTCCTGGCCCAAGTGAAAAAGAGATAGGCATTTAGGAAAAGACGTAAAAGTATTGTTATTTGCAGGTGATGTAATCGCTAATATAAAACAATGCAACAACATCAACATACAAACTTTCTTTTTAATTAATTTTTTTTTTGAGGAAGATTAGCCCTGAGCTAACATCTGCTGCCAATCCTCCTCGTTTTGCTGAGGAAGACTGGCCCTGAGCTGACATCCGTGCCCATCTTCCTCTACTTTATATGTGGGATGCCTGCCAGAGCATGGCTTGCCAAGTGGTGCCATGTCCGCACCGGGGATCCGAACCGGCGAACCCGGGGCTGCCGAAGTGGAACGTGCAAACTTAACTGCTACGCCACCAGGCCGGCTGCAGCACACAAACTTTTTAAACTAACAAAGTAAGTTGTTTAAGGATTCAGTAAGTTTAAGGATATGAAATTAAACTCCAAATAGCAATAGAATCTTTCTATTCTAGTACCAAATATAATATAATGAAAATTAAGATATTATTCATAACACAAATAAAATTCATAAAGAATTTAGGAATTAACTTTAAAACTCTAAAAACATTGAAAATTACCTAAATAGAGACAGTTATTTGCATATTCGTTGCTGTTGCTGTTAGTGCTGTGGAGTCAACTCTGACTCCTAGTAACTCTGTGCACAGCAGAGCTGGACCCCGCACGGTCCTTTTGCCCATCCTGTCACCTTCCAGTGCCATATCAGACAATGCTCTGCTGCTATTCATGGGGCATTCATGGCTAATTTTTTGCAAGTGAGTGGCCAGGTCCTTCTTCCTGGTCTGTCTTAGTCTATAAGCTCTGCTGAAACCTGACCGCTATGGGTGACCCTGCTGGTATTTGAAATCCCGGTGGCATAGCTTTCAGCATCATAGCAACATGCAGCCGGCACAGTATGACAATCGACAGACGGGTGATGTGGTTCCCTGACCGGGAAATAAACCTGGGTCACAGCAGTGAGAGGTTATTTGGGTATAATGTGCTAAATTCTCACAAAATATATCTTTAAGTTTAATGAATGCTGTTCAACATTCCAGTTGGACTTTCAGATCAATGAAATACAAGGGAGAGCAGGGAGACAGTCCTGTGAACACATAGAACTTTGTATACAAGAAATGTGGCATGACAAATTGATGGGGAATTGACAGATGGTTTAGTAGATGAGATTGGGAAAAGTAGCTCACTATAAGGAGACAAATAAAACTGGATTTCTACTAATACCACAACCAAAGGTGGACCTTAAAGGGATTAAAGACCTAAATATAAATAGTAAAATTATAAACTTAATAGTAAGAAGATGTAGAATATCTTTGTGATGCAAGGGTAAAGAGAATTTTTTAAAATGAAACTTTGAATGAATACCTTAGGATAAAAAAATGATAAATTTAACGTTATCCAAATTAAGGATTTCTATGCAATAAAGGACACTAGAGACAAAGTTAATAGATGACAGAATGAGGTAAGATAGTTGCAATGTCTAAAACTGACAAGGGACTGATATCCAGACTCTGCAAGGTAGCAACCACAAAAGAAAAATAGGCAAAGGGGATAAATAGACAATTTAACCAGAAGAGGAAATTCAAAAGCCATCAAATATATGGAGAGTTGTTCAAACTCATTTGGAATCAGATAAATGCAAATTAATAAGATATCACTTTATGCGTATCAGGTTGGCAAAAAGTGGGAGACTGGAAAATGCCAAGGTTGGCAAGGACGAGGATAGAGGAGCCCTCAAGAGCCTCTGGAGAGCAATCTGGTCCTTACAAAAAGAAGAACATGCACAGATGTAAGGGGCATGCACAGGAGTGTCTTCTGCAACATTGCCTGCAGTGACAAGAGTTGGAAGCAATCAGAGCATCCATCCCTGGGTCAGTGGCCAGGTAAGGTGTGGGCATTCATACTGAGCAGATTAGATGCACAACTAGCAACTAAACCATAGGGGCAGAGTGATGAGTGAAAAAAAAATGCAAGAAATGGAAGGAGACGTCTAACACAATACAATTTACATAAATTAAAAATACACGCAGGTAGAACAACAGAGCCCATTTTGCAAGAATACAAATAAGCAAAAAAGACACACATTAAACATATTAGTATGCTTGCTTATGGGGAGGTGGTTAGGAGCAGGGGAATGGCAATGGAGAATGGGGATAAAAGGGAATTTTTAAAAACTTGCTTTCCGGGAGAGGCAAGCTACTTAATTGGGTTTGGAGGGAGGATCATTCGATGCGATGCTCTCAGGCTGTCAATTAGGAAACAACAGGCGAGGTGTTTGGATGCGTCACCTCCCGGGATCATCATCTCCGAGGCTGGAAATAGAATCTGCAGCTTGGGAGCCTGCCTCCCACAGATGGGGTCAGAGGTGCTGGAAGCTGTGCTTCTAATTGGACACACTGTCAGAGAGCAGAGCAGGGGCTTCCAGCACAAAGCAGAGGATGTACGTTTAGCCTCTGTGACGCATTTTAAAGAGAAAGCAAGAAGCAACGATGACACTCTTGCATCCTGTGATTAAGCCCTGGAAGTTGGCTATCAGTTCTGTTATTTTACAGTTACAGCTATGTCAACCGTCACCCAGATTATGTTCCTAAATGTCCTTGGGCATCAATGGACATATTTCCGGAAACATTCTGCAGCGTCCTAAGGGCGTGCTGAGAACACAGATGCCTTCTTTCAGACAAATATTAAAAGCAGGCTCCTACTATAGTCAACCATACTGTATTATATACTTCAAAGGGGCTAAGAGACTAGATCTTGAATGTCCTCATCGCAAAAAAGAAATGATAATTATGTGACTGGATAGAAGTGTCAGTTAACACTATGGGGGCAACCATATTGCAACATATAAATGTGCCAAATCAACACATTGTCCACCTCAAGCCTATACAACGTTATATGTCAATTATTCTCAATTAAAAATAAATAAATAAATAAACACACACACAAAAGGAAGGTCCTGAGCACTTATAACTTTCTCCTTGTTTCTCCATGGAGCCCCCATTTCTTGCCCCCCCATTCATGTATAATCTTAACAATCCTCTTGATAGAGATCCTCGGGTGAAGTAAGTGGCCTGTCAAGGCTCCCTCAGGGCGTGGCGTACTAAAATGCTGCCACTCCTTTGAGTGACTTCTCTCCAAGCTCCTAGACCCTCTCAGCAAGTCATTGCTGCCTTTGACCTGCTTCTCAGAGAACCAGACCCATGGGAATTGGGCTTATCTCTCCAGGTCATCCACTCTGGAACTGGTCCCACAGCCACTCACCTGGCATCCTCTCTGTCTAGAGGAGCTCCAGGTAGCCACCTCCCTGTATGTCAGGTCTCTTCCCATGCCTGGCTGCATTATCTTGGTTGTCATGGCAGGTTTCTGCCTCACTCTGCTTGTGTAACTCTGCTTGTTCTCTTCAAGGGGCTGCAATATTTGTTCCTTTTTAGAGCATCTTGCAAATGCTGGGTATTGAGGGTGCAAAAGTAAGCACAGACAGATATGGAACCTTCTCTGAGGGAGCTTAGAGTTGAATGGGGTCATAGGAATGATGGAGGAAAATCCTATGATGGTAAGTGTATTAGAATATGCACAAGGTTTGTTTTAATCAGGAATGGTAAGACAGCAGACACAGAAATGATTGTCACGAAGAAAGAAGTTTAGGCTCACAGATACTTGGAAACGGGAGACATAGCAGGGCCAGATGTGGAAGGACCAGGGTCAGTCAGGAGGCAGAGAGGGAAGGAAGGGCAGAGCATGACCCACAGCCTTTATTGGTGCTTTGGTGGGGAGGAGTGGGTAAGGCAGGGTAGACATCCCCAGTAAGTTTAGTGTTGGCTAGTTTGAGTAATTCAGGCTAGCTCTGGACTGTAGGTGTGGTCCCCACCTGTCCAGTACCTGGTGTGATTCAATGTGGGGGAATCTTGACTTGGAGTGTGAAAGTTTGACAAAGGAAATATTTGGGGCATAGGTTGTGGACTGGTTGGTGTGTATATCAAAGGTGTGCTTGTACCAGAAGTCATTTCCTGTATCTAGGAATTAGCCAGCCCTGGGAGGGACAGTCTCTCCAGGATCAAGGCCTCAAATTCCAGAACATCAAGAATACAGAAAATAAGAAAATATGGTCAATATAATAAGAAACTGGGTTCTTTGAGAGTTTGTGAAAAAGGAACCTGCTTTAACCTGGGGTATCAGGGATGCTTCTGTTAGGAAACCATGAGTAAAATGAAGGCTACAGACAGAATGTAAGTTAATTAGGAGGGGTTAGGAGCCATGCTCCACATTTAGGAAATGGCACGTGCAAAGGTCCTGGGGTGGTAGAAAGCCCTGAGTGATTGAGGAACAGAAAGGTAAGTCTAGAGTGGAAGGAGGTGGAGCTTGGGAGACAAGCAAGGGCAGGCTCTACAGGGACTGGCGAATGGTGTTAAGGATTGGGAGGTTAATCTGAGAGCAGTGGCTAGCCAGTGAAAGATTTTGAGTAGGGAGTGGTCAAGAACCCACACCCTTGGCTGGTCTCTCACATCTGACCTGGTGAGTGAATCCTCTTGCTATGCCTTTAGCTACTAGGATCACCATCAGTGCTGCTGCATTCGGATTTGGAGCATCACTGCTCTCCCCCTATCTCACCCAGCAGGTGGAACTTCCCCAACCGTGCCTGTGCCTACCTTCCTGGCTGCCTTTGCAGCACAGCCTGACCCAGTCCCTCAGCTCCCATCCTCCAGCTCTGGTCTTCCTGTCTTAGTCCACGCAGTTGCTGTCCCAGGGAGGGAACGGGCGTTACAGTGGGGTTTACTTTAGTCAAATTTGCACAAAGTTGAATGACTTGATGAAAAGTGGCTCCTCTGCCAGGAAGCTCTCTCCTCCTGAGACCTCCCAGCTAATGAACGAGAGATTGGTATGCGGAGGAGCACGGAGCTGAAATCAGGCTGGTTTTTTTCTCCTTAAAAATGTACGAATATCAAGTCAGCACGGCTTGACGCAACTAGATGCAAAACCTAATTTGGAGCAATTAGGCGTAAGGCAAATAGCTGCGTGTGTCCAATTGTGAAGTTGCGAGAGGACAGCCCCACAGCAGTACTGAGTTTCATTTCTCATTGTCAGAGTCCTGCGTTTAAAATACAGAAGGATCTTGATCTTTCGCATCTGGTTCACTTGCTTTCCCAATCTGATTTCTTTTAAAAAGGATTTTATTTTTCCTTTTTCTCCCCCAAGCCCCCCGGTACATAGTTGTGTATCTTTAGTTGTGGGCCCTTCCAGTTGTGGCATGCGGGATGCCAGCTCAGCATGACCCGATGAACGGTGCCATGTCCGCGCCCAGGATTCGAACTGGTGAAACCCTGGGCAGCCAAATCCGAGCGCGCGAACTTAATCACTCGGCCACGGGGCCGCCTCCTCCGATTTTTTAATTTAACTCTTCTCTGGGTACTTCTGGTTACTTGTTTTGGTCTAACCATTGAAGAAACACACACACACACACACACACACACACACACACGAGCGGGCGATGGTGGGAGGCAGCCAGGCAGTGGAGCAGCGCACCTTGAAGTAAGCTGCGCGGACAAGAGCGGCAGATTACAGGCTCCCTTTTGTAGTGTCAACAGCAGGAGCTGCAGCTCCACGGGGCTAGTGGTGGTGGTGCTTCGGGGGCTGGAGGGACCCGGGAGAGGCTGAAAGGGCTGCTGATGGCCGCCTGCTGCTGCGCTTCTGCTAGTTTAAATGCTGAGAAGTGTGAACCCGAGACATGCAGTGGAAGCAACACAGGACTCGGACCCAGACGATCCGTGTGGATCTCGGTTCAGCCACATTCCTGCTGCGTGACTTTGGGCAAAACAATTCAGAGTTTTCTCTTTTCTTATCTGTACAACGAGGAGATTGAGCTAAATGACTTCCCTTGCAGGGGATGGGGTGGGGGTGGGTTCCTATCGGGTGTGGAGCACCTCGCAGGATGTATGAAGAGTCTCTTTAAATTGACGTTGCTCCCACCCTCAGCTTCGCACAGAGCCTAACCTCTTAGGCATCCAATTCTGAACTTCCCTAGTTAAAAGGTCTGGCTCGAGGCATTAAACGTTCTTATTAAAATGCAAATTAATTCTCCAAACAGCTGCCCCAGTTGTTTTCCTTGTGTTGTCTTTCATTTCCTTTCTCTACTTAGAAAGCGTGACAATAAGGCAGCCCAAACCCCTTCAACTGGATTCCAAGGGGGTCTCTATCAGGACTCTAGCCCAGCTCTGCACTACCAGCAGGCAGTGCCGGGGCGGGTTGGGAGGCAGGCAGTGTGGGGGCAGGTTAGGAGGCAGGTGGTGTTGGGGCAGGTTAGGAGACAGGCGGTGAGGGGGCGCGGTTAGGAGGCAGGTGATGAGGGGGCGTGGTTTGGAGGCAGGTGGTGAGGGGGCGTGGTTAGGAGCAGGAGGTGTGGGGGCGTGGTTAGGAGGGCAAACTGGCTTGGGACTGTCTCAGCTCCTCCCCAAGTAAGTGCGTGAGCTTGGGAAAGTTACAAGATGTTTGGCGCCTTCAGTTTCCTTCTCTGTAAAGTGGGAACAATAAGGGTACTTATCTCATAAGATTATTATATGGATTAAATGTTATAATTTATTTAAAACATTGTGCCTGAAACAAGGTAAGCATTTAATGTTAGCCCTTGTTGTGGCAACCCGAATTCCATTCTCTCCAACACATCTATTTCCTCCCCACTCTTCACCTTGCTCATTCCTTTCCCTCAGTAGAGCATGTTAACTCACCTTTCTTCTACCTGAAATCTTTCTTCAAGGTCCTTTCAAGCGCCGTCATATCTGTGAAGGCTTTCTGGAACTTTTGGGAGAATTAATTACTCCTATTCCCTCTTGGCCCCTTCCTTGTGCCTCTCTTGAGAATGTATTTTATTCTGTTTTATCTAACAATGATTTATGCATGTGCCTCTTTCACCACCTCCATGCACCCACCCTCACTCCCAGACACCAGCCTGTGAGCAGCAAGGGGGAAGGGAAGACAGCTCATTTCTTCCTGAATAATTCAATCAGTTCAATAAACATTTGATGAATGAGCAAGCGACTGAATGAATGCCTGAGTGGAAGGTTACTCAAATGGTGCTTTCTGTCGTTCTTACAGATGGGTTCTATCAGAGAGCAGGGCTTCAAGACACTTAAGTCTCAATGTGGTTGGTGCTCATGGAAGGCTACCGTCTGACATTTGCAATGCAGCCATGGAGGGACCAGTCTGTGTGGGGCCAAGGAAGGTGTAGGACCCCCAAACAAGTACTACTTCCCTGTTTTCTTTTTTAAATAAGCTCTATGGCTTTGGTTTAAGTTGCTGGTGACAAGTAATTACATGGAAGATGATGAATAGACAAGCGCAAAATGATGTCAATCTGAATGTAGCAAAGCCCATATCCATCTTTCTGGATTTTGCACCTCTAGTTAAAACCCCCTGAGTAATGGTGGCTCCTGAGGAAGGGAACTGCTCCTATCAAAGACTCATGGGGTGGGGTGGGAGGCTGAGGGAGAACACACTCACCATGTAGCCTATGTAAGACCCAATTATACAAAACTGGGTTCCAGCAGTCCCTAATTGGGTTTAGATTCGTTCAGTGGGGATGCTACTTACTTAAAACATGATCACCAAATTCTCAGATTTAAATTTATTTCACTTAACTAATCACATTTCCAGTGGGATAAAAATAGTGAGACTATGAGGGCGAAAGCTGTACTGTCGGTATGGATAGGGGGTTGAGAGTTCCTGTAACTGTCCAGCTTAATGACCAGCTGCCCAGCTCTCCTTCACAGCTGGCCTCAGGGCAGCAAAGAGAAGACAGCAGTAGAGGAATCCTTTTAGGAGACTTTCCCATTACCTTGGCTTCTGGGAAATGGCCATCAGTGACACCACCAATGGGACGCTCTTGACATTTGATCTCTTTTACTGTCTCTGTTCTTCTCATGCTGCATCCCGGTAGTTTTTTTGTCCGCTTCTCAGTATTCACTCTAATCAAACCTGGCAGGCTCAGGCCGTCTCCAGAAACCCAACAAATGGCCTCCCTCCCCAGTTTCCTGACCTTGAACTTCAGGATTGCTCCAGGTTCTACTCATCACTGAATCCCCTCTTTCAGAGCCTGCTCCTTTGGCTTCTTACACAGACTCTCCCTCTTGTCCAGTTCCCTGGCATTCATGATTGATTTGGGATGATTTTTTTTTTTGGCTCTAATCTAGCTTGTGCTGAACTGCTACCTTCAAATGCTTCCATATTTCCGGATGCTGGAATGTGGGGCAAGCAGGGCCAGACCTGGTGTTCAACCCAGGATACCAGGAGGCCCAATCCCCAACCCCCCAACCCCTGATTTCTAGGAAATGGGAATCTATTTCTTTTCTTTTTCTCCCTTAAGCAGGGGCTAGTTGCTATAGAAAAAAAATTAAATTCCTCATAATGTGCCTGGCACTTTACGTTTATTATAGCTTTCCGTTTAATCCTCTCAACATCTGAAGAAAGGTAGGAATTTTTTTTCTTTTGTTTTGGTGAGGAAGATTGTCCCTGAGCTATCTGTGCCAATCTTCCTCTATTTTTTATGTGGGACACTGTCATAGCATGGCTTGATGAATGGTGTGTAGGTCTGTGCCCAGGATCCAAACCCGTGAACCCCGGGCCACCGAAGCAGAGCACATGAAATTAACCACTACACTACTGGGCTGGCTCCATGTAGGAGATATTATTAAGTGGTATAGCCAGGAATCAAACCCAGGTAGCCCGACCACAGGTCACTTGTGTCTATCCATGACACTCTCTGAACCTCCATT
The DNA here is from genome assembly GCF_041296265.1 of Equus caballus. Taxonomy (NCBI): domain Eukaryota; kingdom Metazoa; phylum Chordata; class Mammalia; order Perissodactyla; family Equidae; genus Equus; species Equus caballus. The sequence continues at coordinate 12,518,630 of NC_091689.1, read as the reverse complement.
TCCTCATCAACAAAATGACGATAATATTATTTGGAATCAATTAAAAATTGATTATAACAATATAATCAATAAACAATATAACAATATAAAATTGTTTATATTCAATCATTTTTGATCTAAAAATGGCAATTTCAGATAGATCAACATATAATAGTCCCTATCTTACGGGTTAGTTGTAAAAGTATGGTAGTTGTTGAGTGCATGGCACATAGCAACTTAATAAACATGAGCTCTTATAATTATACCATACCCTTCATTTTCTGCTTTTACTTTGTGTGTGTGTGTGTGTGTGTGTGGTTTTCTGGTCCCTGCATCACAGCTGTAGCAGCATCCCTAGCATTCAGCATGTAGTAGGAACTCAATAAATGGTTATTGAATTAGATTGGATTTGATTGAATTTGTAAAGAAAAACAAACCAAAGCTTGGACTGTATTCTGTGACTTCCAGAGTGGAAGTCATTTGCAAGCAATAAATGTATCCATCACATTCTGAGCTGTCCTTATTGGTGTATGGATAATAGGACCTACTTTTCCTTTTCTCATCCAAGAATTGCTGGAAAGTAGTTATCTCAGTAGCCTATTGTGGCTACTTGATAAAAGCTATGGCCTAATCCTAATTCCAAGGCCCAAAGACAAGGAGATCCCCATAAGAGGGAAAAATCTTGGCCTCTGGCAAGTCCCTGTCTTGTTCTCAAAATAGACCCACTCTTTTACTGGGTTTAGTATCTTTGGGTTCAGGAGACATAGCTAATCCCTGGAACGTGCAGTGTCTTATGGAGGAGCGCAGGTGTGGGGAGAGAGGCTCTGGACCCAGAGACGAGGCTCCAGAACAGCCACATGTCCTGTGGGTCACGGGCAGGGTGTGGGGCCAGCCTGCTCTTCGGACCATTGAAGAAAGCTCTGTGTAAAGATGCAGACTGCCTTCGAGGTTGAGATGAAGCGAATGCTTCTATTCCTCTCTCAGCGGCTTCCATCCATCTTAGACAGCCAAGTTCAGGTTCCCTGCTCTCTGAAATCTTCTGCAGCCCTCCCACACAGAATTAATCACATCTCTCTCCCTCCGCTGCTCCTTGTGTAAACATTTACTCCAGCCCATTGCATTTAGATGTGAACAGTTGTTTTCCCTAAAAGGCATTTTCCCCACTAGACTCCGTGTAGGCAGCCCCTGAATCTTAGTCACTTTGTACCTTTGGTGCCTAATGCAATGCTTGGCACAAAGAAAATCTCCAATAAACGTTTGTTAATAATAATAGTCCCAAACTATATGCATTGAATGCTCGTTGTTCTGGTTGAATTCACACAACACCCTATGAGGTACCTTCCCTTCTCTTAGGATTTCTGTTTCGTGGAAGAGGGAGCGGAGGCACAAAGAGAATAACCTCCACAGCTAGGAAGTGGCAGAGACAGGGTTCAAACCCAGGCAGTCTGGCTCCAGAACTGGCCCGTTAACTGTCTCTCTCTCCTCTTGATAGATGGATGATTCTTGACTTTTAGTTAAGGTGAAGAGAAATGAAGCATAGTTCAGAAGGAAGGAATTCACTGTTGTAGGAGAAAAACAGGATTTTATCTCCCTGGCTTTTGATTGCTATTGTTAAAAGACCCTAAATCCTACTTTAGCTGGTGGATGCTAGTGAGAGACACAGGCAATTTAGAGATGTCAGAGTTGAGGTCAGGAAATAAATACCCAAAAGGGACTCTGAAGCATCTCATTCGCTCAGAACACTAATTAGCTCAAGCAGCCAAGAAGGCTGGGAGCTTCTGGGATGGCTGTCGTTTCAGGGTTTTGAGGCTCCATCCCTGGTTCCTCTGAAACTCGGCTGCTGCGTTGTCGGCATCCTCAGCATCACGTACTTCTCCCATCAGGAAGAGACGCCAAAGCGTCGTGACATTTCAGCCTTGTTCCCGAGGCTCATTAGACAGAGCCAGGGGATGAACGTAATGAATGGCTGTGCCTCTATGAATGCGTAATGTGCAAATTGCTTCCACTGTGTCCCTCAGTGCAGCGCTGTGCGGAGATCCTGATGGTTAAACCGTGAACCTGGCCTTGGGCTGAGCAGGCGGCGGCGCGGGCCTGAAATGAGGGGCTATTCTCTTTCATTCATATCTGCTGCGCTTCCCCCGAGCTTCGCAGCCCCAGCGGACCATGACTCACATCTCACTCCCTAGAGCCGCGTGTGTTTTGACTTTAAATTCTTCCATCTGACGCCACGCCGGGGCTGAAGTCGAGGCAGCCTGAGCCAGAAGCAGCCTCCCGGAAGAAACTCCACCTCCACCGGCTGGAGAGCGGAACTTGCTTCCAGGAGTTACGCAAACACTTGCGTTTCATCTCTTCTTCCTTCTAATTGAGCGGAGGTTGCAAATGCCTTGCCTTGCAGCGGAGTCCAGAAATCAATTCTAATCACATTGGCGTAAAGGAAATTATTTTTTTAGCTTGGTTACTGTTTTAAAATTCAGGAATCTTAAGCCCGGTTTCAGTGAATTCCCGGGGATTGGGAGGTGAATGATAATCAGGCAGGACATCTGCAGAATGCCTGAAACTTTCCAGAACATTTCTGCAACTATTATATAATTGGATCCTTGCAGCAATTCTCTGAGGCCCTCAGCCTAGGTTTTATATTACCCCCATTTGGCTAATGAAGAAACCCAGGCCCAGAGAGGTTGAGTAATTTGCCTGAGGCCACACAGCTAGACAGAAGCCCAGTATTCTACCTTTTCCCATAGATAGCTGCTGCCTATTGAATTTGTTCTAAGGCAAGTTTTACTATGGAACTAAAAACATTTAAAACAATTTTTGGTTATTGAATATAGCATTCTTGGAGATGGGAAGAAGAGGCGGGGACTGCGGCTGTGCCACCAAGAGTTCTGGACCAAAAATGAAGATTAAGCCTCACTCAAGGTTGAAGTACCGTGTAACCCAAAATTTCCCCCAAATTAGTCATTTGGAGAATTATTTTTGTTATCTGTAAGCATTATCGGTACTATTATTTCCTTAATATATTTTCTATATTGAGTCTTTTGTTAAGCTTGAATATAAGGTTTTTATTACTACCTCAACTTGAAAACATAACGAGGAAGCAACCCAAACCGTATATTCAATAAAAATATAAAGATGTTGATTAATTGCTGGTTAGATCCTCCAACCTGCTGAAAACTCTGAGCCTAAGGCCAAAAAGGGAAGATTTTCAAGTGTTAGAAAAGTGTTAAAGATTTGCTAGCTCCCAACTGAAGTTTTTTCCTTATATAAGCAAGAGAATCAAGCAAGGAATAAATTTCAGACTGCAATTTAATGTTACTTAATGCTATGTCTACATCTGGCATAAAATCACTTCCACTGGTGCTGTGGATGTGCTTTCCATACTTTGGGAAACATGGATGCATCTGACTGACGCCTTTGAGAACACAAGCCTCCAGGGGAGCAGGACAGGATCCTCATTGCCAGCTCGTCTCTCCATTCTTCTCTAGGTAAGACCATGACCCTAAGGCTATAGAGATTCAAGTTATAGTAATACTCCAAACCAGATGATTTCAATGTTTATATCAGTCAGGATAGACTAGGTTGTATATGGTGACAAACAATCCCCCAAAACCAATAGCTTAAAACCACTTTATTTCTTGCTCACACTAGGTGCCCATGACAGGTCTGCAAGGCAACTTTGCACATTGCCATCAGTCACTCAGGGGCCGGGCCGCCATCTTAAACCTTGCTTGCTGCTATGATGAGGGAAAGTGAACTCTGTGTTATGTTCATTTTAAGTCATAGGCTAGAACTTGTCACATGGTGCCACCTCATCATGAGTCCAAGAAATGTAATTCTATCGTATGCCCCAAAGAGGGGAGAATCAGAAATATTAGTGAACAGTACTAACAGCTACAACAAAGTTTTAAGGTTACGTATTGACTTGAGCATCTGTTTACAGCTCTGGAGCTGCCCGATAAAAAGCACACTATAATATACACATAAACATTTGCATTCAATTTCATGGGATTCAATGGACCTCAGGTTAAAAAATCTGTGCTCTCGTAAATGGATTAACTGCATGCTGGGGGTAGGGATTAATGAAGGAAAGTATCACTGAGGAGATGAATCAACTAAAATGTTTTTAAAGAATCAAAATGGTAGAGAAGAGGGGTAGACCATTTTCTGGGCAAGAAGAGTGATGTGGATGAAGATGGGCTTGAGGAGATTAAGTATATCTTCTGGTAGAGAGGTTTATACAATTGCAACAGAAAATCCAGAGAGGTGGGACTGGAGAGGTATGGAGGAGCATTGAGAAAAAATCAGTGAAAGATCTTGAACTGTGGAAAGTTTAATCCAGTTAGTATTAGTTGAACAGAGGAGACACATAATGGAAAAATGTTGAAAGATAATTTGCTACTATATTTTTAAGGATCGAGCTCCATAGTTTGTACTTAGTAGGCAATTAATATAAGTTGACTGATTTTTTAATCAAACATGGCAGTCATTGAGTCAACCGTATGTCCTGAGTGCTGGCTCAACTTAGAAACAGAAATGATTTCCCTTAAGGTGGCCATACCTAACTTCCTGGAGGAAAAAGATGTGTATGGAAGGAGATTAGTGATAAACACTGGAAAGGCTGGGAAGAGATCCTTAGAAAGATCAAACATCAGGGGATGTGAAGAGGCTGTGAAAATGGATACGGAAGAAAGGTGCAACTGGGAAGAATTAGCAATGGTCCGGGAAGGAGAGGGGTGAGGGAGTGGAGACGGAGAAAGTGCACGAATGAACTGAGGAGGTAATGATTCCATGGTTGAAACTGAGGGTCAGAGATTATAACTGATAATGTGAGGCGTTGAGGAGGTAAGAGACTGGGAGGGAATGTGGTCGGCTCAGGTCTTGATGTATTTATTTGTAGATGTTATTATTTTTAATCTTGGTTTGAATGGCTTTTGTGTATATTGTGCGAGAAACAAAACAAGATCCTTAACCTCATGTCCTCTAAGAGATTACAGTCAACTGGGAAGAGAGTAATCTAAGAATCTCACAAATAAATGCTACATTACAACTGTAATGACTACTAAGCGGGAGAGATATGTGGTCCATGAGGAAATATTCTAGAATTTGCCGTGTCCGGGAAGTCAGAGAAGGATCTCCTGAGAAAGTGGTGGCTGAACTTTATTTTGAAGTCGGAGGTTGACTGGGAAAAGCAGGCAGTATGGGTGTGGGGAGGCTTTCTAGGCAGAGGGACTGGGTTGAAGGATGTCCACCCTGAGTTAGATGCTGTTTGAGAGTCTTAAATAATTAAGCCAAAGACTGTGCTTTGGAGAGGGCACTCAGAACCAGGACTCATGAAGAAAGTTTAATAGAATGATTTCACTTAGGAAAAGCAGAGTGGGTGGGGAGGTGGGATTCTGGTCACAGGAAGGAGGACCGAGACTAGCTCCACATAGCCCTGGAGTTCAGAGCAAGGATCCATGGAGAAGCCCACAAGGGCTTCACCAATACAAGGGAAAAAGCTTGAGATTTGAGAATAAAATTGTCCAAAGATGGAACAGGTGGCATTGGAAGGTTATGAGTTGCTCTTCTCTGGAGGCATTTAAGTATATTCTAGAAGGAATTCTCAGGAATGTGATGGAGTCGATGAAAGCAATGGACTAGGTGGGAGTAGATGACATTTTATGTACCTTTCCAATCATAACAATCTGGGAGCTGGTTTGTACTCAGGTAAACTCATCTATATTTATGCAAGAATCAACTTAAAATGAAATCTTTGTAAGTTGAGAAAGAGACATTCTTTGTAAATAACAATAGCATTTCTATAACAGGAATAAATAATGGGCTAGTGAGCAAGTCTCTAGGAAAACTGTAGGAAAAGATCAAATATATTTTCATTTAAATTTGGTTTTATGCCTAATGAGCAGTTCTGATAGAAAAATTTAAAGATGTAAGAAAAGAAAAAAATGAGTGTTTCGTTATGCCATCTAAGAAAGGCATGGAAATACTATATCTTTTGATGGAAATTTGGAATCAATTTACTATAGTATTGACATGACTTGTTTTAAGTAGTCAAATTTTTAGTATTCTTGTTTATACCAGATGTGATGTATTGAAATGACCCTGGCATCATTGCTCCAGTTCTAAGCTATAGAGGCAGCAATGCTGGGGCTATTTCATTTCCCCATGTTTGAAGCTGCTGCAGCAACTTCTCCAAATACTCATAAAGAACCTGTGGAACAGATGTGTTTCATTCTGCTCATGTTTGCTTGTGGGGGCTTAGATCTCTGAGCACTTCAGAATTTTTCAGGAACCTCCAAAAGGGCTGGTCAAAGTAAAATTGTAAATTAGTCAATCATGTCTCTGTTGCTTTTGACTTCATTTTTTGCACTCCTTTCCCCATTGTCGGGGTTCTTACCCTCTATTCTAGAGTCTTTGTTCTGGCCTTTGAGGATTCTCAGGATGCACCCTGTAGCCTTTCTCTACAGCTTGCCTTCTTATGCTGTAACTCTGTGGTTATCAAACCTTAGCGTCTGTTAGAATCACTGGGAAGGGTTGTTAGGACCCTCATTGCTAGGACCCATCACCAGAGTTTCTGATTCAGTAGATAAGGGTGGGGTCTGAGAATGTGCATTGCTAACATGTTCCCTGCTGATGCCCATCCAATACTGCTGATCTGGGACCACACTTGGAGAATCACTGCTCTAACACACGAGCTTTCAATCACCTCATCTGTAGCATATCCTTCTTTCTTCAGTGTCAAAGTAGTTAGATGATTCGCCAGGTATACTAATTCTGCACTTTCTATCAAAAATTCCAGGAAATTCTGTGATACAGAATACAGACATAGTGGTTGGATTTGGAGCAGAAGATTTTAGGTTGTGGAGGCCGTTTTCGGCTCCCCACCTCAGTTATGTATGCAAGTGCCCTACCTCCAGAAGTGATATATTCATTTTATAAAAATAGCCCCCTAAAATCCCTACAAAGGCTAAGTGAACTGTGAAAGTCTTCTGGTGAGTCAGTGGGAGTCCTGGACACAAAATGCAAAACTTAATCGGGAAGATGCTAAACTTTGACCTTGAAGATCCTCCTACCTCTCCCTGGGCTTCTGATTAAAAGGAGGGGTAAGAGTGTCTAGCTGGGTCGTTTCCAAGCAGAAAATATCCTTATTAAAATATTTGCATGTAAATACTGAAAACATTGATTCATAAAACAATTATGCCTGGAGAATCTGAAAGATTGAGACATTCAGTGTTGTTTTAAGCAAAGTAATTAACTTCTAGTGCACAAACTTCCTTCTCCCAAAACCCATTGAAGAAACAGATGCTCAAACATGCATGTATTAGATTAAGAGAATGGTACTTTCTTTTCCTCCAAGCACCAGATGGTTTCAGAATCCAAAAGCAATGGAGAAGAAAGCCTAAATTTATTTGGTTTAAGTGGTTCTCATTGAGGGTTTATGAGAAACAGCATATTTTAGTACCTAGTAGATAAGCGCAAAAATAATCTCTCAGCTGTCTCCCATTTCACAAAGAAAAGAGGTACAGTCTCCAAGGATTAGAAGGGGCCTTACATGTCACCTAGTCCATCTAGGGCCACCAGTAATGTGGTTCCTTGATAATAAGAGCAAAAAAAATTACAAAGAAACGAGAAATACTGGAATTATAAATGGCTCATTTTTCTTTATGAGCAATGTCATATTTTAACTCAATTATCGGGAAAATGTCTTACAAAATAAGGAAAAGAGTAGAGTGACCTTATAGTAAAAGAAAATTTTCCTTAAGAAAAAACTTAAACATAATTTGCTAGCATTGCCTGAAGCTCAGATGAATAAAGGCAGTTCATTTGCATTAGGACACTTCGAATGGAGTAAAAAAATCCCAAGAAAGGGGCCAGCCTGGTGGTGTAGTGGTTAAGTTTATGCGCTGTACTTTGGTGGCCCAGGGTTCGCAGTTTCGCATCCCTGGCTGGGATCTACACACTGCTGGTCAAGCCATGCTGTGGCAGTGTCCCACATACAAAACAGAGGAAGATTGCCACAGATGTCAGCTCAGTGACAGTCTTCCTCAAGCAAGAAGAGGAAGATTGGCAACAGATGTTAGCTCATGGCCAATCTTCACACACACAAACACACACACGCACGCACACACACACACACACAAATCCAAGATGGAGTGTGTGAAGCTTTGACAGTAGGAATGAGAAAACATTAACTCACTTCAGCACAGTGTATTTTTGGCCAGCCCTTGTGTCCAAGGCACTGGGCTAGGCTTGAGGGTACAGTGGTAGAAAGCAGAGTTCCTGCCTCCTAGAACTAGTGGGTTTTGTCTGGGAAACTAGATGGTTAAGGTATTAAATTAAATGTACCCAGTTTCTGATTTATGTGTTCTCTGAGCAGCAGTTTGGCAGGCTTTGCCTTTGCAAGGGAAGTAGAAAAATATTTTATTCTTGATAGAGAGTTTTTTAAAAAGTCCTTTTATGATAGGAACATTTATTAATAAAGTGTACAATAACTAAAAGAAAGGCGTTTAAGTAAATTTTCGAAGCAAGGCATTGGGGAGGTAAAGAGTAAACAAGGAGTATAAAGAAGGAAAGGTAAAAAGGGAAGGGAGGAAGACAGGGGAGAAACGAGCAATGAGAAGTAGCCAAGGCCTTGAGGGGTCGGGTGAAGGCAATGCAGGCAACTCCCTGCCCCCTGGAAATGCTGGGAGAACTCAGTCATACATGCTGCAGACTGGACTCCTCCATGACAGCCTTGTTTGCCAAAGGAGACGAGGATGAGGGAGGGAGGGCATTAATGACAGGGAGGAAGAAGATGGGAGAAAGAGGAGAAAGAAGACATATTGGCCTTCTGGATCTTAATTGCTTTCGTATAAATTGAAACTAAATGGGAAGTGTAATGGAGTGGAGAGGAAGAGAGATACATTGCAAATCAAAGGATTATTAAGGTAGAGGATTGCTTTACAAATCAAAGAAAAGTCAAAATCTGGTCCAAATGAAATATGAAAATGAATAACAAAGAATAAAATGACCAAGATTTAAGAAAATCCTATCATAAAAACAAATTAGTGCATTCTAATTACTTAGGTTTAAATTGTGAACGATTAGTTAGATCTTAACAGCACCATGGTGAGGATGCAAGCTAATTTAGTAAAAACCATTATCATACACAGTACATAATTATTTTGAAAATGTCCAAGATAGAGAGGTTTGTTTCTTGGAGGCAATGATAATTGGCTATATAGCCTTAACAGAAAATTAAAATTTTGTAAGGAACATTTAAAATGATCTTATCTCAGGCTTAGTGATAAAAAGATTTATAGTTTATCTTTAATATATTATACATGCTCTAAAAGATTTCACATCAACAAACAGTTTGCTTTCTCTCTATAAATTGCATTTTAACTTCTTCTCCAAATAGATTTCTGTTAGAGAAAATAGTTCCCTTTAGAACAAATAACTACTGGCAAAAAATTAATGACTTCTAGAGATATATTAAATAAAACTTATTGAAAAATCTATAATACACAGGCTGCTGGTGAATAGAATTTTCCAAATTCAATAATTACTTTCTTTTTTGGAAGACATTATAATATGCCTCGTAACATCAAGGAAGTGATCTAATGTCAACTTGTTTTCCATTTTTGCTGCCCCAGATAGGAGTCTGGGCCTGTGCCATCTGGGCATTGACCAGGAAAAGCAACTGAGACACCCCTGAGGATTTTTGTCAAAGTGACTACATTCTAGACTTGGATCTTTAATGATTGGATCCATGCCATATTCATTTCTGTATTCCTATCACCTAGCAGAGTGCCTAAATCATAGCCTTTATTATGGAAATAGCTTTGGAAAGAACTAGGTTCAAATCCTACCTCTATCAATTATGAGCAAGGAAACAGTGGCCAATTATTTCTGAGTTTCAGTTTTTTCATCTGAAAAATGGCGATAAAAATAGCTATCCATTTTAGTTGTCATGAGGATTAAATTAGGTTGCCGAAGTTCCAAGTACGGTGCTTGGAAGGTGATGGAACTCAACAGATGATAGTTATTTATCACAGTATCATATAGCAGGCAGGAATTCAGGCACCCATGTATGGCTCATTGCTCTACCCATACCTTTAGCTGGTGGAGCCAGTCCATCCCAGCACTTCTATTTGGAGTTTTTGGGTGAGGTTTTATATGGATTTGGGATGATTAAAGACATTCTTAGGAAAGAGGTTGATTTCAGGGCCTTAGAAGAACTATAGCTTCAGTCCTTGCCGAAAATGTCCCGTTCCACATATGTGAACTAGCCTGGTAAAGAGTGACTTCCTTGAGGGTTGTTGAGACCTATGCTGAACCAACTTGACTGTTTAAGGATAATCTTGTGAGGGGCTGACCCGGTGCCATAGTGGTTACGTTCGCATCCTCTCCTTTAGTGGCCCGGGGTGCGCAGGTTCGGATCCCAGGAGCAGATATATACACCACTCATCAAGCCATGCTATGGCAGTGTCCCACATACAAAATAGAGGAAGATTGCCACAGACGTTAGCCCAGCGATAGGCTTCCTCAAGCAAAAAGAAGATTGGCAATGGATGTTAGCTCAGGGCCAATCTTCCTCAAATAAAGAGTAATCTTGTGAAATTTTTTGAGGCTCTGTTGATACTGGTTGGTTGAACTGGCCATATAGAAAGCAAATTAGGTCAAACTCAGAGAGGCTATCCAGGTGTTTGTCAAGATTTAAGAAAATGTTACCATGTGTGTAAAGCTAACAAAGATATCAGCAAATGAGCTAGTGTCATTGAGATGGTGCTTGAGAAATATGCTCAGATTACTCAGGTCTCTTCAACTTAGCACTTGACCATGTTCTAAAAACCCATTATGAGACACAAATATATTGGATGAATTGGCCGTAGCACTCCGGTCTGAGCCTGTGTGAGTTCCATGTCAGTCCACAGATGATGGTCTCTTGGTCATTTAGGAAAATCAAATACAAGGAGAACAAAGAGGGAGAATCAAGGGCCACTTTTCCCAAGATGGTTTTTTGCATAAGGTAGTAAGCCATTCCTATTTCCTCGAGGAGTTTGAGAGTACTGTGGTTTACCAAGTACATTTAGAAATCATTTTAATAAAACTGATAATGAGAAATCTCAGATCACACTTCTTTTCTCAGGAGGCTTTTTTCCCCTCTGAATTTTTAGATTGAACCAAGTGGATCTCCACAATGTTCCCCAAACACTGCTGAGTAACCTCTTTTTTAGTGCTTTCCAATTTATATCTGAATAATCTGTCTGTCTGTCATCCCCACTAGACTAAAGGAACTTCAAAAGCAATATATATAATATATTTCATTCATCTTTGTATCTGGCACTTAGTAGGCCTTACAACTCACTGAATGGGTAAATCAGTGGCCGATTATTCATTTCATAGAGATATAAAGGGATCTCTTATATAGCAAGATTCTTTTGCATACTTAAAATATATTTCAAAATATACAGTTTTAGGAAACTTATAATTTTAATAAAGTAAAGTTAAAATTTAGACTTATATAAACTGTTAAAATGCATGATCAAGTTACCTGGCAAAACACAGCAATGGTCTTGAGTTACCAATCTGAGAGATTGAGTTAACTGCTGTATTCTTCCCTGGATTGGTCGTGTTTATGGAAGGTATTCAATTCATCTGATTCAACAGGAGAAGGAAAATATTTATAGTACAACTTCCTCTCAGTTGAAAATGGATTCCAATTACGTATGTGTCACATTTTTCTCTAACATTGAAATAATTTGTTTTTCTCTTAATTGAAATATTTTCATTAACACTCAACTTTTAAGCTTCCCTTTTTGAGATAAATATTGTAAAAGATACCAATACATTCATAAAGAATTATCAAATACTAGACACGAAATCTTAAGAATATCCACTTCAAAATTATATTGAAGTTCTAAAGCAAAATTCCAGGTCATTAGAATGTTCAAATTTGGTCTTATATAAAAAAGAGGAAACTGTCCTTTTTATTCAAATAAATAGGAGTTTAAAAACAATGCTGCTTGTAGTCATGATATGAAATATGACTTTTCATATTCATAATGTGTCTTTCATTTCTCTTGGAGAATACCAGGGAAAGGTAATGTAATTTCTTTGTGGCAATGAAGAAAAAAATCCTTGTCTGTAAAACTTTCTTATAGTGACGACGACAACAGCAACAGCAACAAGAGAGCCTTATCACAAGATGTTAGAACATAGATGAGATTATATTGCAATTAGCCATGTCTGTCTGACAGATTTCTTCCTCTCTGAAGGAAATTGTTCAGAGCATTGTATTTCAAGCCTCAAAGATTTTGATAAAAGAAAAAACTGCAATTTTTGCCACAAAAAGACAGGTGGCGTAAGCATGCAGCATTTTTTTTTTTTTTTTAAATATATAAAGTGATTATTTCTCTCGGGTTCTTTGAAAAGCTCGCTTGTGCTCGGGTTTGTGACCGAGCCCGGTGACGTCAGTGTGGCAGTGCGGAGTCAGGCGCGGCGGCTCCCTATAAGCCGAGGAGCTGTCCGGGTGCTGAAACGGCCCCAGCAGCTCAGCCGGTGGACGGAGAGGAACACGCTGTGGATCTTCTCTGAGATATAAAAAAAGAGGTAAGACTGTTTTTCCCTTCGATTTACTGGAAAGTTCTAAATCGTGCGTTCTTCCCTTAATTCCTAGTTGAGAAGAAAAAGACCATTTGGTAAGCTCATCTCTATAGAATAACTGAATAGCAACCTGCTGCTCCTCAGCCATGTAAGGACGCTATATATAGACATGAGATTGAATCTATGATTTATACCTCTTGCTATTGGATATTTATTAACGATAATGTTATTTATATAATAATATGTAAGAAGCGTGAAAAAGTTAAGGATTTTACTGTTAATACATATGTTAATGTAAAGTTAATCAAGCCTGATATTTTGTTTCTTTCCCTAATTTATTGTTTCTCCCCCTAAGAACTAGATACAAAGCCTGGGATATAATTAATATGCCTAATATTCTTAACAGTAGGTTTCTAATGATTCAAAGGCTGTTAGACACATTAGTCATAGGGGCAACCAATTTTGTAAATAGTTTTTTTCCTTTGACATTTACCTTGCAAGAGCTCAAAATTAACTATATAAAATTATTTTCTGAATTAGTATACTCTGCAAGGGCTTTCATTATTATTTCTTAATTTTAGTCTCATGGAACTGAGATTAGAATGATCCTGAACACAGACGTCTTCCTTTATTCAGGGTGAAATGTTATCTTGGGTTATATAGGTTGGATATGACCATGAATTACAGAGAGATGATAATTATGAATACATAAAGAAACTCATAACTCTAGAAGATATTATTATTATTATTGCATTTTGATTGAAAGAGGTTGTACAATATCTTGCTGAAGATTTTGAATGGGACAAGTGTTTCTTTTTTCTGTGTCCTAACTAGTTGAATTGCTCAAATTTGATATATCCACCCGAGTTTGTCAATGCTCCAGTATAATTTCAACAGAAAAGATATTTTAATTTATGAGGCTTTAGTTCAAATCCTATATAGGATATTAGAGCTGTTGAAACCAGCTTCACTACTTAGAAGAGCTGCTACCTGGAAAAGAAATCCTTTGAATCTCATTCAAAAACAATAGTTATATCATCCAGATTGAACCTTATAAATGACCAAAAGGTAGCACTTGTTAGGTTTAGTTTAAATAACTGCATTGAATATTATACTCCAACTTCACAGAAAAGCCCACCTACAAGATAATGATTTCAAACACAAGCATATAACTCATATGTTAAGAATACTTTGGGATAATGGTTTCAAAGAAAATAACCTTACTAAGGTTCTTAAAATTACTATTTCAAATGCCAATGTTGAAAATAGATTACCAAAGCTAAATTAATCCTGAAATAATATAAAGAAGAATGTATAATGTAATTTTATTTAAACCTAAGAATTTATGAATAAAATTTCTTATAGTAAACATTGATTCATAGTAAGTATTTTAGAAGTTTTCTCTGACATGCCTTTGGAGGTTTTTCTTTCAGTAAATTAAGTAGTCTGGTGAGTGTGAATCATTTTAATAAATATATGCACCTGTGTTAAAGAAATTTCTGTAACTGCAATCATTTCTGAGCTCTGAAAACTGAAAACATTACTTAAATACCAATATGATTCAGTGAACAATGGTATTTTCTATAGTCAATATCTAAGCTAACAGAAAATTGTACCTACAGAACTTAGCTTATATATCACAAAACCATGATCCAGGTAGGATATCATGAACAAACTTGTGAGCTTCCTTTACATTTATTTTATTTGCAACAAAAATTTTAAGTATTAAGATAGTTTTTCAATGTTAGCAATGTCCAATGTAAAACATGTAAAAATGAATCCCCTTGCTAATTCATATGTGAGATTATAAGGCATTGGAAAAAAAAATGAATGAAGATTTTTAAGTAGGAAGAATTTAACACATCGTCTGTGTTTATCTAAATTGGGAGTTGCATAGTTGTTATTTTAAGATTTTCTAACAGTATGAGTCATTTAAGATTTACAGGTCCACACCAAAATAGATATAGACATAAGTCAAGCTGAATCTGAACACTCACAAGTTCAGAAATAGACTGGTTAAGAAAACTTATGCTCTCTCTGTAGCATCTGTTATTATTTACTATACACTCTTGAGGGCTGATGAAAAGCATAACCACGATTGCATTTTGCAAGACAGTCACAATGAAATTATTAGAAGAAATATGGAGCACAGATATTTTAAGACAGTTTAATTTATTATTTTAGTATGTTTATGAAGAAAAGAACTTCATTGGGGTAGCCTACCAGCTGAGATCTGAGAAGACCCACATTCTGGAGGTTATTAAGATATAGAGCTTCCAAAATTGATAGTTGGGTTTGGTGTCAGAGTGAGAACAAGTTGTTTCTGAAAAACATATGTGAATGAGACTCATCCAGAGGTAATTCAGTATAATTGATATTAATATGCTGTATCACTTCATTCTATATAATAATGTCACTGCTGCTGTGTTTCTACAACAAAATTAGATGGACAATTCAGGAACTAAACTACATGCTTTTTGATAGAAACTTAAGGAAATAATGTAGTGTGTGTGTGCGTGTGTGTGTAAGCATGCCTGTTTTAAATTAAGCCAACTAATTTTTTTTACCAGTGATTTCAATAGAAATGCTATACAAGATAACTGAAACTCATCTTAGAAAGTCTTTATTAAACAAAAACAATGCATACTAAAAAACAAACTACATGTTTTGTAAATTAAACAATAGAATTTAAGTAACCTCATATCAGTGTTTTTGTTATTTTAACCAAGTGAATGCCATGCAAATTTGATGCAAATAGATAACAATTTTGCTAGATTCCTGTGGTTAGCTTGTGAGAATCATGTAGGAAATATTTATGGATTTTAAAGAGTCATCCTAAATTTAATGTGAAATAATCTCTGCTATGTTTTTATCCCCCCTAATGGTCAATTACGTCTTTTGCTATAGTGTCTTCTGGTCTGTTTCATTTGTGTTAACTCATGCTTTCTATGCTTTAAGGAAATCTTTCAAACATGACAGAAGCTAAGACTCACCAGCTTGGAGCAGCCCTGTCTCTCATCCCTTTAATTTTCCTCATCTCTGGGGCCGAAGCAGCTTCATTTCAGCGAAACCAGCTGCTTCAAAAGGAACCAGACCTCAGGTTGGAAAATGTCCAAAGGTATCCCAGTCCTGAAATGATCAGGGCTTTGGAGTACATAGAAAAGCTCCGACAACAAGCTCACAAAGAAGAAAGCAGCCCAGACTACAATCCCTACCAAGGTGTCTCTGTTCCCCTTCAGCAAAAAGAAAATGGTGATGAAAGTCATTTGCCGGAAAGTTCAAGGGATTCCCTGAGTGAAGATGAATGGATGAGGATAATACTTGAAGCTTTGAGACAGGCTGAAAATGAGCCTCAGTCTGCACCAAAAGAAAACAAGCCCTATGCCTTGAATTCAGAAAAGAATTTTCCAATGGACATGTCTGATGATTATGAGACTCAACAGTGGCCGGAGAGAAAGCTCAAACACATGCGCTTCCCTCCTATGTATGAAGAGAATTCCAGGGACAATCCCTTTAAACGCACAAATGAAATAGTGGAGGAACAATATACTCCTCAAAGTCTGGCTACTTTGGAATCTGTCTTCCAAGAGCTGGGGAAGCTGACAGGACCAAACAACCAAAAGCGTGAGAGGGTTGATGAGGAACAAAAACTTTACACAGATGATGAAGATGATGTCTACAAGGCCAATAATATTGCCTATGAAGATGTGGTTGGGGGAGAAGATTGGAATCCAGTAGAGGAAAAAATAGAGAGTCAAACCCAGGAAGAGGTAAGAGACAGCAAAGAGAATGCAGAGAAAAGTGAACAAGTCAATGATGAAATGAAGCGTTCGGGGCAGCTGGGCCTCCAGGATGAAAATCTCCGGAAAGAGGGTAAAGACCAACTCTCAGATGATGTCTCCAAAGTAATCGGCTATCTGAAAAGGTTAGTGAATGCTGCAGGAAGTGGGAGAAATGGGGAAAGAGCAACCAGGCTTTTGGAGAAACCACTTGATTCTCAGTCTATTTATCAGTTGATTGAAATCTCAAGGAATTTACAGATACCCCCTGAAGACTTAATTGACATGCTCAAAACTGGAGAGAAGCCAAATGGATCAGTGGAACCAGAGCAGGAACTTGAACTTCCTGTTGACCTAGGTGACACCTCAGAGGTTGACTTAGACCATCCAGATCTGTTCCAAAATAAAATGCCCTCCAAGAATGGCTACTCCAAAATACCTGGTCGTGCTGTGACAGAGGCCCTACCGGATGGGCTCACTGTTGAGGACATTTTAAATCTTTTAGGGATGGAGGGTGCAGCAAATCAAAAGCCTCCATATTTTCCCAGTCAGTATAATCGAGAGAAGGGTCTGCCAAGACTCCCTTATGGTCCTGAGAGATCTAGAGCAAACCAGCTTCCCAAAGGTGCCTGGATGCCAGATGTTGAAAGCAGACAAATGGCATATGAAAACCTGAGTGACAAGGATCAAGAATTAGGAGAGTACTTGGCCAGGATGCTAGTTAAATATCCTGAGATCATGAATTCCAACCAAGTGAAGCGAGTTCCAAGTCAAGTTTCATCTGAAGATGACCTACAGGAAGAGGACCAAATCGAGCAGGCCATCAAAGAACATTTGAATCAAGGCAGCTCTCAGGAGACTGACAAACTGGCCTCAGTAAGCAAAAGGCTCTCTGTGGGGCCCCCAAAGAATGATGATACGTCCAACAGACAGTACTTGGATGAAGATCTGTTAATGAAAGTGCTGGAATATCTCAACCAAGAAAAGGCAGAAAAAGGAAGAGAGCATATTGCTAAGAGAGCAATGGAAAATATGTAAGCGGCTTTCATTAATTGCCCTGCCTTCCCTCCTCCCTCCCCAAGCGAACCCAACATTTCTCTTTAGTGTGTTGACTTCTATCCTGTTAACACTGTAATATCTTTAAATGATGTACAGGCAGATGACTCCATTTCACTGGCGTGTCTGCTTCACTTGCTCTGAGCTGTTCTCTTGTGTGTGGATGTGTGTAAATGTTATGACTTCTGGATAAAAATTAATCATATCTCTCACTCAAGAAAGATATCTATGATCGTGTTTAATAGTGTATCTACTGGCTGTGGCATTGTTGATGCTCACATATGATAAAGAGTGTCCTATAATTTTCTTGAAAGTTTTTAATATTTATTGAATTATTTTGTTACTGTCTGTAGTGTTTTGTGGAGTACTGGAGCAAAAAAAAATAAAGCATTATAAATATAGTTGTATTTATAAGGCCTTTTCTATTGTGTGTGTAATTGTTGATTAATAAATGTTATTTCTGGACAACTGTGGATTATTTATTCTGGAAAACCAGAGACAGTGACTATGGAGCAAACAGTAAGGAGCCAAAAGGGAAAATCATTACCTTCCACAGCCAATCCAGGTAAGAAATAACGAATTTTAAATATCTGATCATACTATATGCTTGTAGAATGCAACATCCTCTAACAGCCCCCTAACTTAATACTTGCCTATGGTTTTCCTCATATGTGATTTATAAAATAAGCCTTTTGGTATCATATTTTTACCTTTTACCCTTGATTTATATAAATAAAAGCATTTAAGTCTTACATATTCATAACTAGCATTGAAAAAAAAAGAGCTATGTACAGGGCAATCAGAAATGACTGCAGACTTGGAAGCAGCCTACCTATTCTCAGGTCACCCTGCTTTCCAGAAGAAAGACTGCCACCTCTTTTTTATGATTTGAGAGGGGCAAAGGACCCCCAAACTGGTTGTCAAGTAAGTGAATGGGTGGCGGCACAGTGGGAATACACCCTCTGCCCTCTTTCGTGCTCTTATGCTAGAGAGAATCTCAAGTGGGCTAAATAGTGCATAATTGTTACCATGTGCCTCCCTTTCTGGGGGGTGGGCATGATATCAGCATCCTAACGCATCAACAGGGAATCAACAACAAAAGCAGCAAGAAAATAGATACAGCAACAAAACAACAATGGTCGTAAAAGAGCAAGGAAATAAAGGAGTTATTTTTTATTGAATGTGATTGTGCAGTAGGCACTATACTAAACACTTTACTCACGGTACCTCTTTTAGTCTGTGCTATATCACTGTCAAGGGTCTCTTATTATCTCCCTTTACATCCTAAAAAGCAAAACTCAGAAAGGCTAAATGACTTTCCCAAAGTCCCCCAGTGTTAAGAGTTGTCAATGCCTGTTCTTAACCACTTCACTACACTGCCTTTCTGGGAAGTGTGCTTTTAGCTGAGAGATGGGACGTTGGAGGTAGGATGGTGAGAGGCTTATGCAGTCTCAGTATTGGGCACTTCTAAGGGAGGGCACCTGCATGCGTGTGTGTATGTGTGTCAAGGGTGGGGAGGGAAGGCAATCTTTGAATGGTCAAAAGGCAATGAGAGGGCCTGAATACCTTGGGGAAAACACTGGATGTAGGTTTTCCTATGTTATAATTTCACGCAGACTCTTTTCTGTTCAATTATCACACAATGTCGTGGAACTTTAGAATCTGTAAGGGGAAGAGACCTTAGACATAAATTATCTGTACAGTATTTCTAATAAGTGGTCCTTGCTCAAATGCTTTCATGATAGAGAGTTGCTACCTCACAGGGCAGTCCTATGAATTGAAGATTATGGAGAGATGCAGTGTATTTGTGCAGCTTAAAGTCTAGGTACAAATTTACATGTCATGCCTTGCAGATGTCCACATACACTTTTCTGACTACTGTAATTTCTCTTCAATTTTCTGTTTCATGCAGTAAGTTCCTCCTAGAATCTGAAATCAGCTGTGTGACTAACTTCATGCTGGCCCTCTGCAGAAATGAGGACTTGGCACATGAGTCTCCACCCAACAGAAATCTGCCCTCAGTGTGGTGTGTGAACATTCTACTGAGGTTAGGAAATGAGAGCAAGTTGACTGACATGACGCAGCTGACAAGGCTCCAGGCTGGGATTTACACATAGATCGGTGGGATGCCAAACCCTAAACTCATTCTGCTACACTGTGCTTCTTTTTACTCAAAGTCTCAGAATTGAAATTCCATGGTTCTCTAACGATGACATTTCAGGCATCAGGATTGGCAGTTGGGGAGATGTTTTAATTTGGCATATATATTCTCTGCCTGACTTCTCTCAGACACGAGTCAGCAAGCATCTTTACCTTTTTTGCAGTATACCATATCCCCAGCTATTGAGTCATCACACTTATTTATTTCTGATCCAAAGATTTTTGCTTTCATAAGTGCTTTAGTACATTGCTCACTAGCATAAGAAATACAACTCTTAGTACCATTCAAGGACATGGATGACAAATTAGTTGGGATTAGGACAACACTGCCCCTTTCCCTTCCCAGAAATCTCCTCCAGCAGAAGTCAGGGTGTAGCTTGAGCCCCAGCAGATGCTCTCTGCAGACAATCACTGGAAGGAGAAAGAAACTGCCTGTGCACTAAGACAGCACCCTTTGTAGAGTCAATGACTCCATCAGAAGGAGTCAGATAGGAGCCTAGCACTCTGTGTGCTCTTGGCAAGACCCACACCGACCAACCCTTTCCTCTCCTCAACACTCAGCCTCTCCACCCTGCCCACCTTGGGGGACAATTAAGACTAAACTAATGGTGACCTTTATAACAAGACTTCTAAGTCATCCCTGATTCCCACACTCAACCCCTCCTAAAATTCATACATCACTTTGTCGGACCCCAATTCCCACTCCTTCTCGTATTCTATACCCTTTTTAATTATGACCTTTGGTACTCAAGGTCAGTCATCAGCAAAATCCCCTGCATCCTCAGCCTCTTCCGTGAATATTCTCTTTACCTTCTTTCTCCCGGGAAAATCCACCTCTCCTCTGAGGTTGCTGCTTCCCCTGGAACTCTCTTCCTTGCTCCTTTTTGCTGCTTAGAGTACATTTTTTCTTCTCTCCTCCATAAAACATCCAACTTTAAGTCTCATGCCATCATCTACTACCAACCCATTACTCTTCACTGACGCAGTCATCTTCTGCCCCAGGTCCCTTCCCCTCTCTCATTAAAGATAGCAGCTCCTGCTCACTGTCACTCTTTCTAGTGCTACTCCTGTCAATACTCGTTGATTTCAACACCCATGAAGACGATCTTTCCAATACTTTCCAGGCTCCAGCCTCCGTCAGCTATTCACTTGCATGGTCAAGCGCTTACTCTTTTCCTTACTATTAACAGAAACTTGCCCTAAACCTAAATTCTGAACATTTCACTCTAACAGCCACCTTCCATATTCCCAGTGTACTTCCTCTAGCACCTTGAATTCAATAATCCCCTGCACCCACCCAAAAACTCTAATCCGTGGATCCTACCATCTTTCCACTCTCTCTCATCTTCTTTATTCTTCACCACCCACTTTGTCAAGCTTATATTTCCTGGTTCATCATTAAAATCACTCTTGTGTAAACGTTCTTAACTCCCTTCAGTCTCTTATGTTTCACTGTAATTTCTTTGCTTGACAAAAATTCTAGTGAAGTCCAGTTTCCCACCCACTCTTACCTTCTCTCCTACAACTGAATATAGCAGGAGAAAGACACATAATCGCACTGATTAATTTTACTTTAAATTCATGCTCACTGACCTCAAGTGTCACGTAATGCTGGCCTGAAATCTTCGCATGCCTCTAATCCATTCAGTTTCTCTCTCCTTAGACAGTAATATCATACTTTCCCCTCTGTCCACAAATATCCAAACCTGCCTCCACAATCCACTCTCTCACATGATTATCTTGCTTCTTATTTCACTGAAAAAAAATGAAGCAGCCTGAGGAGAAGGTCTGCAGACTCCCATGTCCACTTTTACCTACCCACCTGCATCTGTGACGATGCATTCTCTGCTTTCCTGTTCTTACGGGTAACTCATCTGTGCTTCCGTCTTTATGAACCCTCCACGTGTGCACTCAATCCTCCCCTCTTGCTTCCTCTAGAAACTTGCTTCAGGACTTCTCCTCTTCTTTGTGCATCAACTTCCCCTCTCCACTGGAGTATTCCTGTCAGCATACAGATAGGTTGCAATTTCTTTTATCTGCAAAACCAACAAAACATATAAACAAGCAAACAAAACCCTCTCCTGACCCCACTTTCCCTTACAGCTGTTCCCCATGTCTCTTCTTCTTTTTACAGAAAAAAATCTTTAAAAAGGTGTGTGTACTTATCCCAGTTTTCCCCTCACAGTCTCAAACCCTTTATGTTCAGGCTTTTGCCCTTATTTCTCCATGGAAATGGCTCTTGTCGAGATCAGCAATGACCTCCATTTTGCCAAATCTGATGATCAATTCTAAGTCCTTATCTTATCAGACTTAGCAGCATTTGACAGCGTAATCAGTTTTTTTTTTTTTTTTTTTTTTTTACCTTTAAATACCTTCTTCCCTTGGTATCCAGGCCACTGCACATGCCTGGCTCTCCCTCTACCTCACTGGCTACTCTTTTTTGGTATCCTGTGCTGTCCTTTTTATCTCCCCAACCTCTGAACCTTGGAGACCAGAGCTCAGACCTTGGAATCTTTCTCTTTTCTGTCTATACTCATTCCTTAGATGATCTCATGTAAGCCTCATGGCTTTACCACCTTCTATTGGCCAACAACTTCCAAACCTGTCTGTCTAGCCCATAATGATTCCCTGAACTCCAAACTCATTAATTCAATTGTCTAGATGACGTCCCCACTTGGATATCCACTAGGTATCTCAAATGTAACATGACCACAAAAGAACTCCTGGTTTCCTACTCCTTGGCAAAATTCCAGCTTCTCTCATAGACTTTTTCATCTCACTTCTTCAGACCAAAATCCATGGATTTGTCCCTGACTCCACTCTTTCTTTTATAATCCATGCATGAACTGGCATCAGATCCTGTTGTCTCAACCTCAAAATGGATCCACATTCCATCTCCCTACCACCTCCGCTATAACCAATGTGCTACAAACCAGGATAATCTGTCACCTGGGTTATTGGAATATCCTTCGTTTGGTTTTCTCTGCTTCTGCTGTCCTTTCACTGTAATTTAAACACAGCAACCAATGTGATCCAGTTATAATCCTCATCAGATGATACTGAAGAGTAAGAACCAAAGTTATTGCTCTGATCTACAGTGGCCTACAAAATCTGACTCTGAAAGCATCACTCTCCCCATTACTCCCTCCTTTCTACCCACACTGGCTTCCTCACTGGTCCTTGAATACACCAAGCATACTGCCACCTCAAGACTTTTGTATTGGCTGTTTCCTCTTTCAGAAGTGCTATTTCCCCAATATCTGTGTGGTTTTCTTCCTTACCTCTTTCAAGTCTTTAGTACAAATATTGACTTGTCAATGCCCCTCTTTCTAAAACGTCAACTCCTACATGCTTTTCCTATCTCCATTCCTTGCTTTGTTTTTTTCTCCTTACCACTTATTGCATCTAATGTTCTTTTTACTTTTTCAATTTGTTTTTGGGGAAGATTAGCCCTGAGCTAACATCTGCCATCAATCTTCCCCTTTTTGCTGAGGAAGACTGGCCCTGAGCTAACATTGTGCCCATCTTCCTCTGCTTTATATGTGGGACGCCTGCCACAGCGTGGCTTGACAAGCTGTGCATAGGTGCGCACCTGGGATCTGAACTGGCGAATCCTGGGCTGCCAAAGCAGAAGGTGTGAACTTAACTGCTGCACCACCAGGCCAGCCCCCTAACATTCTTAATTTACAATTTTATCTTATTCATTGCCTACTCTTCCATCACTAGAATGTAATCTCCTTGAGGGCAGCTATTGTTTCCTTATTCATTGTTGTATCTCTAGCTCCCTTCATCAGTAACTGGAACATAGGGAGTCTGCAGAAACTGGCTATTGACCAAATAAATGAATTGGGAATGAGGAACCAAAAAAAGAAGAGAAAATAGGAAGGGTGGAAATTGACTTTGAATCTAGGACTGTGAAACAAGGTAAATCCTTGTTGAAAGAATAAAGAAACATCAATTTTATTGCATCAATACAGATTTAAGACTCATTATAAAATTTTATAGAATGAAATTAATGGAAATTAATGACATTAATGAAATAATTAAATTTTTACAGAATGAAATTAATGAAATAAAATCCTGATCCAGATTTCAAAATCCTTCTTTACCAAGATGTTCATCTTTGCCTAAAGGAAATATTGCAGCTGCATTGGAGCTGGTTATCTCCATGACTTAGCAGGAAGGGGATAGAAAGGAGGTGTCAGCTTCTGACAACTGGGTCCAGATATTTTTTCAATTTAACTTATGCATTGCCAGAAGCCCCTATGTCATGATTAGTTTCCTAGAATTACAAAATTGTAGTTATTTTGTTATTTTTATCAATGTAGGTGAGAATTACAGTTATTTTACCCCATAGAAGAAAATGATTACTATTATTATAAATGCTATGGAAATTACTCACACGCTGATATAAGATAAGCCAGCCTGAATACATAGACACTACAGCTAAGGCTATTTATGCTGTGGACTATTATTCCTGGCAGTTGGAAGGCTAGGAAGCCCCCTGGGTTTTGATCAGGGAACTTCTGAAGGGTAAAAAGAACGAGTGACTGAAAAGCCAGTGGAGTTTTCCTGGCCAGTTTAAGCCTTTTGATTTGGAACAAAGTTGACAATTTGTCGGCAAGTGTTCAGACAGTATCTACCTTCTGGAGGGTTTATTATAGCAATCATCAGCGAGTTTTTTCTGGAGGGCCAAAGCCACATGTGTACTTATGGTTACTTTCCATATGATTTCCATATGCCTGTATTCACTTTGTTTTCTATTCTCAGGACATTTTCAAGTAAAACTGTATTGTTGATACCTTGAGGTTTTATTTTATCACTCTTTTTTTTCCTTGAAGCCATTTCATTAAATCATTGTCATTGCTATTACTTCTGGACATCATAGGGGAACAGTAAGTGGTGGGGTGAAAGAAGTGCATGAAGAATGGGCTGTAAAGTCTATGTTGAGACGTAATGATGTAATAGCCACACTGGTACTTCCTGTTGTTCCAGCACTTATTTATATCTTGATGCTTTTGCTTCCTCAGCCTGATGGAGATTTTAATCATTCTTTGAGGCTTAGTGCACATGTTGTACCTCCATCAAGAGCACACTGATTCCTCCTTTTCCTCAGCTTTCACAGGGATGTTCTTTACCTTCATTGCAGTATTTATTTCTCTTGGTCTTGCTACATATTTATGGCTAGTCATGTGGACCTGTCTGTCTCATCTGTTAAATTGTAAGCTCTGAAGTCAGGGACCTGCCCTGAATAACTTCTCAATATCCTCTACAATGCCCAACCTACGCTTCTTTCCTGTGAACTGCTCAATATACATGTGCTGAGTAAATAAGCAGATGTTATCAAGTATACCTTCCACTTTGCTGTCTTGCACTTTATGGAGTCTGTGCATGTACCTTCTGTAACCTCAGCTCAATTTAACAGACAAGAATGAAGTGAAGGACCTACTGTGCGTCCCACATGGTCATCTAAGGGGCTCTTTGACCTCGGTGTTTTCAGAACTTCTGAAATATCAGAATGGTGCCATGGTTTATGCTTTAAAGAGTATCTAACTTAATATTTGCCTTAATTTGAGCTTGAACCTGACTCTAGATTCTTACGCTGGTGTCCCTTTCTAACTGGCAATTTTCTAATCCTGAGATCTAGAAACACTGAAGAGCTTACAGTTTTAAACAATTAAGTTTTTGCACATGTATTATGGGGTGAGTTTGGACTACCACATAATAATTTGGCCTTTCTAATGTTGGCCGGCATATTAATTCCTGTATCTCAGCTCAAAGAGCATTCAGATTTGAATCCCAGAAAGTCTTCTGATCTGATGCATTGGAACATTTACTTGGAGAAGAGCGTTTGGGGCTAACAAAAAATAAAATGAAGCTGAATAAAATCAGGCTTTGTGACTTATTTGGTCAGGCACTTAATCTAGTAGGATCTGCGGCAGAAATCATGCTTACCTTACCAGGCTGTTGTAAGGATTTGTTGGTAATGTGTGCGAAGTGGGTTTACAGTGCCCAGAACAAACTAGTTGCTAAATAAAAGGTAGAATTTCCCAATCAATTAATCAACAACTATTATTAACCATTTTCAAAGTGTAAATCCTAGTATTAGACATTATGTAGAGAGAAGGGTGTAAGAGATGCATATAATGTATTTTCACAAAAATAGATCACCTTGTGAAAGCCCTTTTGCTCCACTTACAAACAGGATTATTTCTCATGCTGCAGCTATTTTGAGAAAGTGGTTGGTGATGAAGCAACAAGTTCTGATCCCATCTGTCATGGGTTCCATTTTAACTGGGGCCATTTCACGGGAATTGGAATGTTCAGCAGTCTGTAGGTGGTATGAACTAACACTTCAGGCTTATTTTAAGCTTAAAATTCCAATTCATGTTGAATATCCAATATGGGCAGTGAAAACTGACGTGATCAAGTTCCAATTTCATGATTATCCTTTCTCCACACTGCCCAAATGCTGTCTTTTTCTTTTTCTTTTGGTGAGAAGGATTGGCCCTGAGCTAACTTCTGTTGCCAATCTTCCTCTTTTTGCTTGAGGGAAATTGTCCCTGGGCTAACATCTGTGCCAATCTTCCTCTATTTGGCATACGGGATGCAGCCACAGCATGGCTTGGTGAGCAGTGTCTAGGTCTGCACCCAGGATCAGAATCTGCGAATCCTGGGCCACCGAAGCAGAGAGCACAAGGTCAACTAAGCCCCTATCTTTTTTTAAAAATGAATTTTCAATGAGATAATTAAGACTTTAATTTTGATTTTATTTGTTCTTTACATCTCAATGATGATGCAATGATAAATTAACATTATTAACATTAATAATTAAAATATTATTAACATTAATATTTAATAACCACGGTGTTTTAAAATGGAACACAGATTTTAAAAGAAACAACAGAATCATTCCTTCTTGGTCTTCCCATTCATAGGCATTAAACAGTGAACTGATGAAAAAATAAATAAAGCAGAAGCCCTTCCCACCTCCTCCTTAGTGATAATCCCACAATTCAATTCATTCTGAACCAACAGGTTGCTATGGCAGCAGGAGAGTCAGGGTTATGGCATTGAGTGGTTCCGCGATGTGCAATCAGCACAGTGCAGGAGATACTTCGAAATTTATGAGGCTGGTGGAAGCAGTTTTGTGCTTTAACCTTCAGCCTTCCTGGATCTTTAAGAAAACAAAAATAAGAAGGTGGCAGTGCCAACCTAAGCCACTTTTGTGGCTTAGCAGCCCTTCCTGGGGCTGGATGGAGTAAGCCACGATCTGTGCTTTTCATTTATTGTGCTTAAGATTTGATCCTGATAAGACTCATATTATTCAAAGAAAGTTACATGCAACAAAAAATAAGTGAGAAAAGTTTCTAATTTTGTCTTCTATATTTTTATTCATTTCCAGTCAGAGCTAAACTAAAGGTTTAGTTTTAAAAATATGTGTGTTCAGTTACACTGAGACTGTGATAATTGAAAGCCTTGGAGCACAGAACTCAATTTAATATGTGATAATATATGTGAATATAGATTATGCACATGTACATAATATATGAGCATTAAAGAGGCATTTTGCATGTAATGAACAGACTCATGTGATATACTCCACATGTTAATCTTATACGTACACGTATGTAAATATACATAAGTACACTGATTATTCTACATATTTAAACTCTTAATAAATTTGATAATAAGCTAATTTCACCTATTATGCCTTGCTCATTTTCTCGTCATATGGAATTATTACCTCTCTTTTACCCAGCCGAAATCTTAAGCTTTCCTGTGGATGCTGCTGTGACTATAATATTAAAGAAAAATAACTCTAAAAAGATAGGTAAGCCAACAAATCAGGTTAATTTCTTAAATACATAGTTTATTCTTATTTGCTATGAATTCGAAGCAAGGCTAAGGGTTCACGAGTTCTAGAGATGTGTAGCATCTAGTCCCTTCTGTAACTTAGCATTCCTCCTCCGTGGAGATGCTCCAGCAGGGACTTCCGAGAGGGGAGGAAGGATATTCCACCATGATGTTTTATAGCTCAGTGACTTGGCATATTCCATTCTTTCCACCTGGATGGTCTTCCGTCTTGTCTTTCGTCCAAGTTTCTGTTCATTCTTTAAGACACTACTTTGTGAGGCCTTTTCAGACGTCGCTTTCTGTAACTTCCCACCCTGTACATCCTGCTTTCATCATCCTCCCAGATTTAGTCTTTTCCTCCTTTGTCGTAACTACTCCTTCAACAGCACCTATGATATTCTGTTGTAATTATCTGTTTATATTAACTCTATGATAAAATATTGAGCTTCTTAAGGACGGGAAACACATAGTAAGGAATTATATATATTTTTTTGTTTTTGTATGCTCAGCATCCCACTCCCTCTTGCTTCTGTTCACACCACCACACCTTGCTTTGGGGACTTCCTCTCCCCATTCCATGTATATGTGTTGGAGCCGGTAACTGTGGCACCTCCTCACTTGCAACCACAGAGCCATGTGGAGTCCTCAGTTTGGTCAATCACAGTACCCTATCTTCTTGTCCTTAGTGATGGCTCAGAGATGAGCATGTGATCCAAGCTGGGCTAATCAGAGTTCTTCCCTAAGAATTTATATATGGATGCTATGAGAGACAATTTCTTGGGATGTTTTTGAACGTTTATGCCTGCGCATGTCTATTGCCTTGTTGGACTGCCAGGCCTGAGGCTGATGAAAGATCTGGCAGACAGACGAATGTGTCCAGGGGAAACTGAGGTGAGAATGAATTGGCCAGGGGCTACTACCAATCACTGACAAAACTTAGAGAGATCAGACTCAAAATTAGATCAGTCTGGAAAGCCAGCAGGGCAACAGACTTCCTGTTCCTGCTCCAGGAAGGAGACCCTGAGATGGAAGTAGGCATGCAAAATGTTTATTGGAGGTTAACACTCCTGAAAGGAAAAGGGACTGTTGTTGTGAATGGAACAATTTTGTCTTTTTTATGGCTGAGTAGTATTCCATTGTGTATATATACCACATCTTCTTTATCCAATCATCGGTTGATGGGCACTTGGGTTGCTTCCATGTCTTGGCTATTGTGAATAATGCTGCAATGAACATAGGGGTGCATAAGTCACTTTGAATTGTTGATTTCATGTTCTTTGGGTAAATATGCAGTAGTGGGATAGCTGGGTCCTGTGGTATTTCTACTTTTAGTTTTTTGAGAAATCTCCATATTGTTTTACATAGTGGCTGCACCTGTTTGCACTCCCACCAGCTGTGTATGAGGGTTCCCTCTTCTCCACAACCTCTCCAACACTTGTTAGTTTTTGTCTTGGTGATTATAGCCATTTTAAGGGGTGTAAGGTGTATCTTAGTGTAGTTTTGATTTGCATTTCTCTGATGATTAGTGATGTTGAACATCTTTTCATGTGTTTATTTGCCATCTGTATGTCTTCTTTGGAAAATATCCTTCTTTGTTCATATCCTTTGTCCATTTTCTGATCGATTGTTTGTTTTTGTCGTTCACTTGTGTGAGTTCTTTTTATATAATGGAGATTAACCCCTTGTTGGATATATGATTTGCAATTATTTTCTCCCAGTTGTTTTGATCCCTGTTTCCTTTGCTTTGCAGAAGCTCCTTAGTCTGATGAAGTCCCACTTGTTTATTTCTTCTTTTATTTCCTTTGTCTGAGAAGACATGGTATTCAATAAGATCCTTTTAAGGTCAAAGTCAAAGAGTGTATTACCTATATTTTCTTCCAGAAGTTTTATGCTTTCAGGAAAGAGACCTAGTACTTTTAACAAACAGAAGGTTATTTCCTGAAGAGGCTGGGTAAATTATTGTAGTGGACATTGTTAATTTGTTTTTCTGGAAATCCAGTAATGAGGGCTCAGGAGAATGACTGGATTAGTTATAGGCAAAATAAGGATTTTATATTTTCTCATCACATATGAATGGAAGTTGAATTTTGTGACTCTGTCATTAGTGTTATTAATACTGTTAGATTCATAGTGTGGTGCCAGAAAATGGCTACAGAGAAGAACATCTTTGCTGTGAATGTGTGCAAAGTACTTCCAGGAGATGTTTATTTTTAAGATTTTACATATTTTTAAACTTTTTTTTGGTGGTTGGGAGGGTTGTGGTAAAGAGAAGAAAGTTCCGTCTTTCTCCTTTCCTCTGATAATGTGTTTTTCCCCTTGCACATATACTGTAAATCAAGAACAGAGTGTAAGGAAGGAAATTGGGTCCTTGCAGTGTAAGCACGTTGGATGGTGATTCTCACCTGAGGATTTCAAAGTGATGCGATTTATTGATTGCATGTTACAGATTGTAGCTCATGTATTCTTACTGCATCCCAGGACACAGCAATGCCCAGACAGTCTGGCTGATTCTCTGCTATGTATGGAACAACCCGGAGCTCAAGAGTCACGTGACTAGTCACACTACAAGAGAAGTAACAGCAGGATATCAGAGCTGAAGCCAGAAAAATGGGAACTTTGCTTTCTGCTTCATTCATTCATTCTGCTTCAATTCATTGATTCATTCATTTTCATTTTGCTATTTAAATCATTTATTATTTGTGGTTTATTAAATGTAGGACGCCAACTGTTAGGATGGCAAAGATAAGTAAAAGATACAATTTTGCTTTTGAGGGCCTCACAATCTAGTTAGGGCAACTGCCTTACAAAAGTGTCTATTTGGAAAAAACTATGAAATAGAGCTACGTATGAACTACTACGGAACAGGAGAAACGAGACATTCAGGGGACAGTCTGTGGAACAGTTTCAATTTGCCTGCTTCCTGAAGTAGATACAGAAACCTGATATGGACAAGTGAAACAACAAAACAAACACATCAGATCAAATCAAACAGTAAAATGAAAACAGTCAAAGCAGATCTAGGTTATAGGCACCTCAGTAAAGTCATAGCAGCTTTTATTCAAACTGTCCAGGCACTTTTTGGTGGCCTTCTCCGTCTTCATGCATCATGAGTCTCCTTTTTACCTCTTTGAGGATTCTGGGGCTATGTAAAAAATCCTGGGAATTGGGGTCTTGAAATAACAAGGTGGCGTGTCAGCCCAGGGCCTGGTCCTGGTTTCTGCTGGAGAATAACAGTGGGAGGAGAGTCTGGGGGGTGGGGCGGATATGAGTTGCTGCCCATGGACCTTCCCTTCCCTATGTCCTTGGGCTTGTCATCATTGAATGTGCACACGGATCACCTGGAGAGCTTGTTAAAATGCAGATTGTGGTTCAGTAGCTCTGGGGTAGGACCAGAGAGTGTGCACTTCTAACAAGTTCCTGGGTGAGGCCGATGTGGCTGGTCTGAGTTCTACAGTTTGAATAGCAAGGCTCAGGAACATACTGTTTCTGGGTGGGGTTGGGGAGAACAGAGATGTGCTCCTGCAACCCTGTTACTTCTGCTGACCCTGTCATCAGTCTGGGGCAATTGAAATGTAAATGGATTTTCTTTGGAAATCAGTAGATTTCCTATTTTCTGCCCTTTCTCTTCCTGGACCCCTTTCTGGCTCTATTGGTACCAGTATCTTCTACACTTACCATTATCTCCTTCCTCTAAGAAAAAATGGGTGAGGAATCAGAAGACCCAAGTCCTGATCACAATAACCTGTGTATGTCAGGCACTTTTACCTTGGTCTAGTCTCAGTTTGCTCATTTGTAAAAACAACTTGGGACCAGATGATTATAGGCTCACCCACTTCAGCACAAGAATTTATGGGTCTATCAATGCCTTGTCTATGATGGTACTGTTGTCATTTTATGCTGTGGCATCAATTCTTCTCCAGGAAGATTGCACTGGGTTTACCCTTATCTCTAATGGTGGGATGAAAGGTTTAAGTCCCTAACAATGGCCTGCCCTAGCAGCAAATCTGCGGTGAGTGGGGACGGATGCCTTTCCGAATGTCTCCGAACTTTCAGTTTAGAAGCTATCTCTTCCTCCAAAAGCTGCAACTGGTGGTTTTGGATGGGAACAAGAAAGGAGAGAATAATTCTAATGTCTTTTTTTGAGGAATAGCATCATTCAGGCTTCTTTCCTCTAAGATAACAGGGAGGCTGTGGGTGTAAAGGTGCAGAGGTCCCAAGGGCACGTGTTCATGGTTCTGGAATGACATCCTGACCCTGTGGGAATCATATCTACTGATTGTAAAAGGAGCAAATGGGTGACTCAGGAAATCATTAATAAGTTATGGGGCACCAGGAAGCTCAGCATCCTCTGCTATAAAGTTCACAGAATTGATTAATCCAACTGCACATTCTGCAAATTAAACATGTTCTCTGTCCCCACTCTTCTCTACTTCATTCTGATGGGCAGCTTCCTGGGATCACTGGAAACAAATAATTCTTCCAGAGGTGAGAAGGGGGAGAAGAACATGGGGTTATCCAACCTGAAGAGACATTACTTTAAAATGGAAATAAAGGAGGAGGATTTTTTCCGTTCTTTCCCCCCCTGGTGCATACATATCGCCTCCACAAGATTGAGAGCTGCCTCTGAGACAATGACTGTGCCTTCTATGTGTCTTTGAACATATTAGGTCTTTAAACATTTTATGTGCAATAAAGTATTAACTGGACTAATTTGACGCGGAGGGCTTATAACCTATGAAATCAAAGCGCTAATCTTCAAAGAGAAGGCAGCTGTAGCTGCTGGGACCTCGGTCTGAAAGCCACCAGTGATTCTCCTCCTGGTGGCTTTCGTGGCACTTTTTGCCAATTTCTGCTCCCTGCCACTGGAGCTTGAGTCCTTGACGTATGCTAATGGATCAAGGGCTGGGGTTGGAGCATGGGGGCATAAAATAGAAGATCCTGTTTAAACTGGATAAACCCCCGTTTACCAAGAGCGGTACAGGTTTGAGTTGATTTTTCTGGTGTTTTACCTGTTTAACATTTTCTTGAACTTTTCATTTTTAATGAAGTGTTTAATTAGAAGTTGCATTTAAATAAGTTGGGATGGGTTTCGTAGACTTCCACTGTGTACTTACAACTCTGCCATGATTACATGCTTTTGAGATTTCTGCGCAGAGAACAGAGTTCTTTAACATGCAGTTAAATCTGAAAGACAATTAGCAGTAACTCCTTTCTCTTTTCCCAACCCTTTCCAGATGCAAGGTAATAACCACTCTCCTTTCAAGCATAGAGGATGCTTGCTGATAAAACAAAGAGCACTCAGGCACAAGAGGTTAGGGGAAGCGAACTCTTCCCAGCTTCAGATGGTGGTGGGAGAAGTATTTGAAGCTACTGCCCTTGCTAGCTTAAGTTGTACTACTCAGTGATGCCAAGACCTTTGCTGTGACCTGTGAGATTCAGGAAGTTGTCAAACTGCCATTTGGTGGGGGTTGGGGTCAATGGGAAACTTCGGAAATTATAGGTTGAGTGAACATGAGATATGTGTGGGAAATAGAGATGAAGTTATTCTGATATAGAGTGTGTAGAAATTTATTGGAACACACTTACTATCATGGTTTTATAATTTATTGTATGTTGCAAGTCAACAGCTGCTTATTTATTTTGTGTGATAATATATTTTTTTAATTTCATGATAAACCTTTAAAACAGAAATGAGCTAAAGAGTGATAAGAGTGTATGATTCATAATAAGTTAACTGCTAAGTTTCTATTTCTCAAGAAAGTTGATGATGAACTTAATTTGCTCAAAATGTTGTCCATATTTGTCATCCACCATGGGAACTCTAGTAATAAAACAGACCATACAAAAACCAGAAGATTCAAATCTTCTGAAATAACTGCGGCAACTATGTCAAAAGTCAGTAATTATTTTGAGAAAACTCTGCCCAAAGGCAATGGTTTAATATGTGTAGAAGGTTTATCATATATCAAAAGTCATATATCATGACTTTTCATTTAGATCAAGTTACTGCACTTCTAAACTAATTTAACCCATTTTTTTCAATTCCAAGTAATGGTTATTAATGTGTTGACTCCACAAACAGAAGGACTTTGCAAACAAACCATGCCAGTTTAATATCCGTGTTATTTGGTATTTTGATAGAAAATTTATTAATTAAATTACAATATTTTTATCATTTCTGTTGCTTTTTTCCCCCTAATGCCCATGAACATTTAAGCCTTTTAAAAAATACTTCCCTCACTGTTATTTTAGTGGATTTGGAGGAGGGAACAGAGTTAAACACGTCAGTTTCCAGAGTGAGGAGGCCTAGTTAGGAAGTGGCACAGTGTCACGTCTGCCTCATTCTCTTGGTCAAAGTAAGGCATAAAGCCAGCCCAGATTCAAGGAGTGGAGAAAGGGGCTCTTTATTTTGATGGAAAGGGCTGCAAAGTCACATTGCAAAGGGACCTAGATATAGAGAAGTCAATAATTGTGGCCATCTTATCAAACTGCCAGAATCTTTCTGCTTGAAAGTTACACCCACAAAAATTAAAGATTCTATGTCCTAAATGCGTCTTTAATTAACATTCTCCTTTCCATTTCCATGGCACTATCATAGATTAGGGAATTCTGATCATCTCTTGTTTTAGTAGATTCTGAGCATTCTCCTTGCATTCAATTTGATCCTATTTCAAACCATCCTCTCTAATCTGAGCTACAGCTAATCTGAATATGTCACTCCATTCCTTAATAGTTCCTCAGTCTATGAGCTAGAGTCCAGAATTATCTTGACATTTCGAGGTGCTTCGTGGTCTTGTACCTGTCTCTGTTTCCAAACTTCCCTTCTGCCGCTTTCCAAAATAAGTCTTCAGGCTACAGCTGATTATCCTACTCATAACTCTCCAAATATGCTGTGATTTCTTATTCTATTGGGATTTACAAATACTGTTCTGTCTCCTGGAAAAAAGTTCTTCACTACCCCCGACTCCTCACCCCATTAACTTTCCTGTTTGGTGAACACTTATCCTTCAAGGTCTAGCTCATGTGTCATTTCCTCCAGGAAGCCTTCCGTATACCCCTACATTGTGAGGGCCCTTTTCCATGTGAGAAATACTTCTCTGAATAATTCAATGATAGCAGCTATCATGCTGTATCTCAATTAACAGTTTACTTCTCTAACTTGCTTGCTAGACTATGAGACCATGGAGAGCAGGAAGTCTGTCTTGCACTTCTGATTATGTAGTTTTTATTATAGTGTCTAGCCTGCAGTATATTTTTGTTGTACTTTCTTCCATAAAGAAATGAAATTAGAATAAATGTAATTACACAAAAAGTAGACAATTTAAACTAACTCTGCTTTGAAGTATACCTATTCTCGCCTCTGTAATTAATTGTTGCTTCTAGAAATTCATTGAGGATTTATCAAACAAGATGATGATGCAATTTTTCAACAAAGGATATTATTATCTGTGCCTGTTAGTAGAGCAGTAGCCCAACTATTGATTCAAGTTTTATTCTACAACATTTACAATTCAGGTCAGTTCTTTGATTTGTGCACTGAAAGTTTTCTTCTATGGAATAAAAAGTGGACTCTCTAAAAATTTTTTTTCATGGTAGTAGGGGACGATGGTAATTCCTTTACATCCAATACAACAAAAAAGTGTTACAGACTTGTTTTTAAAATTTTAGTATTAAATTTCTGATTGCAAGCTCCTCTGACCAAATTGATGTATGCCATACCAACATATGTATTTATATATTTACCATATATTTATATATTAATAAATGCTATGTGTCATGTATTATATACATTAAAAGTCATGGGGCTGGTATAATTGCATAGTAGTTAAGTTCGTGTGCTCCAACTTTGGCAGCCCAGGTTAGCAAGTTTGGATCCCAGGCACAGAGCTGCACTTCACTCATCAAGCCATGCTGCGGCGGCATCCCACATGCAAAATAGAGGAAGGTTGGCACAGATGTTAGCTTGGGGCCAATCTTCCTCACCAAAAAAGAAGAGTTATAGAGCTTATTAATGTATAAACAGTATAAATTATATTAAATGACATTATATAAATGATATAGAATGTCTTCTCCAACTTTTTTCCCTCATAATTATGTTTTGTGATTTTCCTTGTTCATTCTATTTAGTTAATTCATTTTATAATATTTCATCATATGCTTAGACCACAGGTAATTTATCCATTTCCTTCCTGAATGAGTAAGGTTGTTATTGTTTTGGTATTACAGATAGTACATGCACATCTTTGAATATGGCTCTTTGTGCCTAAGAGTGAGTTTCGCTTGGACAGCAACATGAATATGAAATTTCAGGGTCAAAGGGTATGTACAACTTCACCTTCTAGGAGGTGCTCTGCAAAGTGGTAGAAACAATTTACACTCTTGTTGGCAATGTATTATTCCCATTTCTCCACATCACCACCAATACCCTAGTGATGTTTTTTTCTCCAATGTCATGGGTGACTAGAAAATATTTTTCTGTAAAATTTGTGTTTATATTTTTGTTCAATTTCCTATAGGATTATTTGTCTTTTCCATATTTATTTGTAAGATTTATTTTATTTTATTTTAAAAATAAGTTATGGATAGGGCTGGCCCCGTGGCCGAGTGGTTAAGTTTGCACGCTCCGCTGTAGGCGGCCCAGTGTTTCGTTGGTTCGAATCCTGGGCGCGGACATGGCACTGCTCATCAGGCCACGCTGAGGCAGCGTCCCACATGCCACAACTAGAAGGACCCACAACGAAGAATATACAACTATGTACTGGGGGGCTTTGGGGAGAAAAAGGAAAAAAATAAAATCTTTAAAAAAATAAGTTATGGATATTCATCTTTCATGGTTATAAAAAATACCTTCTTTCAAGCTGTGTCTTATCTTTTAACTTTCCTTTTGATGTCTTATATTGTGCATAAGGCTTTGAAGTCTTAAGGCAGTTAGATTTTAGTTTTTTTCTTTATCATTTGTACATTTTGTTTCTTGTTTATGAAATCCTTTTTCATCCCAATCATAAAAATTTCCTAAACTTTTTCCTAAATTTCCTATATTTTCTCATAAAAGCATAAAATTTTTGTTGCTTGCATTTAAGTTTTTAGTTCATTTGGATTTTTTAAAATGATATGTTACATAGAGATCTAACGTCAGCCTTTACCATGTAGATATCTACTTATCCCAACATGTTTCCTTAATGAATCCATCTTTTCTCCTATGCTTTGCAAGGCCACACTGAATTTTCTTAGGTTCTCCTTTCCCCTTAGTGATCAAGTCCTTTATGGTTCAAACTTGGGTTATTATATCTGTGTTTGAAGTATTGCAGAACTGCCTCTCTTCTGAATGCAACTTGGTCTTTGTTGCTTCTTAGAGATTTGGGTAAACTTGGCCAAAACCCTCTGTCTTAACTTGGATGAGTTTTGCACTGTCTTGATTTCTTCTCTTTTGTTCACATAGGTCATTTAGTTTCTTCTTTTGTCAGTTTGGTGCAAAATTCTATTCCCAAGCTTTGCCCCCTTGTTCCTTGCTGGTAGTTTTACTGGTGGCTTGAGATGTTGAGCAGAGAGGTCACAGCACCCTGCCTCCATGGGGTGGCCCCATTCATTCTCTTGTTGGCTGATAACGCATTTACACTCCATTTCCTTTCAAAGCCTGTGATCTAGACTTGTGACGCACGACACTGGGACGTGTAGACCAGTCCCCTGCTCTACCTGCTTCCCCGTCAGATGCCTCCCTTAGAATTCTGGTGAATAACATTTAAAAAACAATCTCGTTGCATGTATAAAATACCTGTCAAACTACTTTTAAAAGCTTATTAGTTTGCTCCTCTAGAAATTGCTTTTCAACTCAAAACAATTGGTTTACAATGTTTTTGGATACAACTGTTTGAATGGATTGGTCAATATCCAATAGCTGTGTTAGATTTATATTGCTGCATAACAAGTTACCACAAACTTAGAAGATTAAAACAACACATGTTTATTATGATACAATTTCCATGGATCAGAAGTCTCAGTGTGGCATAGCTGGGTTCTCTGTTCAGGGTCTCACAGGTTGAAATCAAAGTGTTAACTAGGGCTGAAGTCACATCTTGAGCTTGGGGTCCTCTTCTGAGCTCAGTCAGATTGTTTTCAGAATTAACTTCTTTGTGGTTATAGGACTGAGGTCTCTGTTTTCTTGCTGGCTGTTGTCCATGACTTGTGCTCAGCTCCTAGTGGTTGCCCTCAGGTTCTAGATATGTGGCTCCTCCATAGGCTGTTCACAACTCAGCTGTTTGCTGTCTTCCAGGCTGATAGTAGCACAGACCTTTTGAAGCTTCATTTTCTTTTAAAGAGCACACCTGGTTAGACCCACCCAGGATAACCCCCTTTTAATTAACTTAAAGTCAATTTATTAGTGACCTAATCACAGGAGCAATATCCTATAATACTCACTATGCCTCTCACACTCAAGGGGAGGGAATTATACAGGGTGGGAACCCCAAGTGGCGGGAACTTTAGGGGCCATCTTGAAATTCCATCTACCACAAAAGGCTTGCATTCTAAATCCAGTTTCCCTGTATTTGAATACTTGAGCTAAGTTTACTCCCTCTGATAGAGTTTTTGAGGAAAGTCCAATCGATAGAACCCTTCCTTCTTGCTTGATTTTTTAAAAAAACAAGTTCAAAAAGTAAACAAAAGAGCCAGCATATGCAGATACAAAATGTCACCTTTATTACTGATTAAGCTAATGGTAAGGATGTAGCTTAGTAACAGAACCAAATGAGCTTGTTAGCTCCTCTGCTCACCCAGTTGAGATTTTGGGACTACTTGTCCAAAGGCAAGTTTTAATCTGTAAGGAAACCATTGCCTCACACTGATCTAGGGTGGAGAAAGACAGAAAGAAACCAAATCCCCACGCTCACAGGTTTTGATAGGTTAACTCCACCCAAAACCAATGAGTACTGCTCACCAACAAGTCACTTTATCCACTTCCAGAGAGAGAGTGAGTTTTGGGATGGGGGACTAAATGGTTTAAGAAAAATTCCTCCTCATAGAAACTGGAGGACAGGGGAGAGATGTTCCTCTCTGATACTCATTGATGCTTTAAGCTGTCTCTAAAGGTCAGATTTCCCAAAACTGAATCATTTTAAAATGATAATAAATCCTTTGCCCTTCCCACAAGAACATCAGAAGCACTTGCTGCTTAGTGCTGATCAAGTGAGACAAAGGAAGCTATTTGGGAAATGTTTACTTCAAAGGGCATGAAAGTCTCACATAGGAATGAGAAATTTAAAGATTTGATGACATCAATCCAGAATGCACTGAAGCATGGCCAGGATTTCTTAGGAGGTGCAGGGGGAGCTTTTTGGGTTCACATTTGAATTCTGAGGGGCCAACTAGCTCACTTCATGGATCTCAAGGTAGGCGACTCTATCGTTTCATCTCATTGCTCTCTCATCTCTGAGCTAGAGGAACCATTTATTTTCTCTTTGTAGAAACTTAGTTCCCCAGTGCAAAATGATTTTTGCTTATCACCAAACTGAATTAA
The DNA here is from genome assembly GCF_041296265.1 of Equus caballus. Taxonomy (NCBI): domain Eukaryota; kingdom Metazoa; phylum Chordata; class Mammalia; order Perissodactyla; family Equidae; genus Equus; species Equus caballus. The sequence continues at coordinate 12,479,705 of NC_091689.1, read as the reverse complement.
AATGGCATTGGCAAAAAATGATGCATTTTGCTCTACTCCAGACTGTCAACCAGAGGAAAATTAGATTTCTTTGGACTTAGAGAGTGGAAAGAGGGAAAATACTTACGTAACTCTGGTCCACTCATTTCCTCTTCCTGTCTAATTCTGTTTCTTTGTGGAATAGAAAAAATACCCAGGCTATTCCACAAGTTCATTATAGGGGCAAATAGAGTTAATAAATATGAAAATACTTTGTAAAAAAGAAGAGGTCACATATTTGTAGTTTATTATCACTTATTATTTACATAATGAGAACCCAAATTTCCAAAATCTTTCATGAAGCATTGATATTTGAAAGGCATGAAAATTTTATAAAGGATTGATTTAGTTCATTTTTCACTTCCATCTGTTTCAAGGTATGAAAACTCTCTTGACCTTTAGAAGGGACCGAACAGATTTTTTTAGAGCTCAAACTAAACTATCATTTGGACTTCTCTTTTTTTTTATGATTTCCTTCCCTCAGTGTTGGTAGGGCATGATGCCATTGCCTACATGCCACATTCTCCTAAACTCAACAGACTTTTGATTTTCAATTCAAGTCTATGGCATGAAGTAATGGAGAGATAAAGACAACTTGGACCTGAGGACTCTCAGAAGACAAATGCCTAGAGGATAAGAAAGGAAATCTATCTGCAAAACCCTTGTTGATATTGATGTCAGTGTTCACCATTGTAGTTTAGGTTAAGTGTTTTCCATTCCATTATCCATTGCTCAGATTTTGAAAATTTAATTCAAATCCCTCAAAGGATGAGTTTCTTTGGATTACTGCCTTCTCTTCAGCATCATTTGAATTCTTGGATCATGACTCAAGTGACTTCCTGAATGTCAAGAGTTCAATAATCTTTGATTAAATCAATTTTTCCTGAGGATTTCTGAAAATCAACGACAGGCTGGAAATATTATTCACACAGCAAATACTATGGGATGTTGACAGAAGAGGCTCTAGAAGAGAGAAGAACAAAATGGTATTAAGGATTTCATAGTCCTCTCTACTTTTTGAAATGATAAAGGAAATTAAGAGGCGTGCAATTCATCAAGTGAAGCGAGACCACAGACCTAAATACTTTACGTGTCTACCTGACCACCAAAGCAGCTAGTAGGAAAAAATAGAAAATAGATTGAAAACTGTAATTAAGGCATCGTATATTTACCATACAATACACGTGCAAACATAAAAAATAATTTTATAAAACTACATTAAATTGGTTGTTTAGCCAAATATGTCATGTAAATCAAGCCCTTGAGTATCTGTTTGGTTAATAATTTTAAAGCTGAACTTACAAATTTGTCTCAGTTTGTTCAGTTTTCTTGACCTATGAGTGAGGACTTCATGGATGTATGCTAATTTATTAGCAAAGTGTTTTCCTGAGCAAGATTTACTTTGTGCACTCATTCATTCAGCCAGCATAGATTAAGTACCTGTTGTATGTGCAGTACGACACTAAAAGTTTTATGATGATTTCCATGTGAAAATATATAGGGGCTCTTTAAAAACCTTTATAGAAGGCATAACATTACTTATCAACACCAAATCTTGCAATTGTATGAAGAATTGTATTCTAACTTTTGGGTTCCAGGTCAATCTGCAGGTGGTACCCACAATATGTCAGAGTGAACAATGTAACTTCTAAAGCAGAATATCTGGGATGAGAGATGAAGTATTTAGAATCCTTCAAGCATGAGAATTTCTGTTAGCAGAGATCATTGAGAATCACCCACCAAGGCCAAGTCGTCCACTCAATCATTCATTCTTTGATTAACTCAGAAAATATAAATGGAGGCTGAGTATGTGGCAGGAACTATTGGTTCCAAGAGACATAACTGTGACCCAGACATAGCTCCTGCCTTCAGGCAGTCCAGGTAAATGAGCATCTGTAAGGCTTCTATAATGCAATCTGGAAAGTGGTACAACAGTGGTGGATGTAGGGTATTACAGAGGTGCCCTGGAGGGATGTGGACCCCTGTCTTGGATCTCAGGGTGTGAGGAATATCTAAGTAATAATTAGGAATATCTAAGTCAAGTCAATAGTGCTGTAATCTAGGTGATGGGGAGGAAAGGAAAACGTAGCTATAGGAGGGACTAACGTGCAAAATCCCAAATTAAGAGAGAGTATGACACATACTCAGACTCTGCAAGAAATTCAGGATGCTTGGAACACAGTGTTGGTGAGACAGGTATTAGCAGTGATAAGAAATGAAGCTGAAGAGCTGGCAGGGTAGGAAGAAGGGCCCCTTTGAGCTGGCTAAGCGATTTGATGTTTATCTTGAATGCAACAGGGAGCAATACTCCAAATGTTGGTGCTCATCACCTCTTTTGTTCCCAGTACTGTCCAGGCACTGCTGGAAATTCTAATGAAGTGGAAGCTCTGTTCTGTGGCCCCTGGAGAACCTTGAAGTCAGCAGAGATGATAGGAGAAACAAATAAAACTATCAGTGAACAATTTCCAGTATTAACCAAATGCTAGGCCAAGTTGTTTTCACCACCAAGAGATGCACTGTCTGTGAAAGTTGAAGATGGGAAGGTCAGTGGGGCTGACAGAGGAGGTGCGACACCTATATTTAGAGAGTTACACCTAATTAATTTCAATGTGGGTTCCTGCTGTGAGCTCTTCTTCAAGCCAGTCTGAGAACTTAGTATTCTCCAAATTTTTTGGTCTGTATAAAACATCATGCAAGCTCTGCCCCCATCCAGTTGTAATGGTTGCTTATCCAAAACTGCCTTCTCTAACTAGCCTAACCAGCTTGGACTATGTGAAGTGTTAAAACATTTGCTTAGCTTTCTTTTTTTTTTTAACTTCTCATTTCCTTTTCATAGAGGGGTATATAGATCATATAGTTGGAAAAGAATCTGGGTTGAATTCTTACCCCAAGAGTCGGGATGAAGTACCTGGGGTTTAGAAGACACCATGTTATGAAAGCAGCTGTTGAAATCCTCATTATAGCCATTTGCTTTCTTTTCCCCCTGATTTACCACATTTCTATTTTTAAGCCTTTGATTCAACAGAAGCTATTTTCTGATCAAATTAGCCCTGATTCCTCACTGTGTGACTAACTAATAAAATAGAATACCAAGAAAGTAATTAATCAAAGCTATAGAGGATGGTTGGATTGCCCCTGGCCATGGCTGCAATGCAGAGGCAGCCCTTAAGAGGGTTATCCCCAATGGAGGGTGTGTGCTCTTACATTCTTAAATTATTCTGTGCTGTTCAATAAAAACCACCAAATTGCCTTCTTTGCAATTACTCCAAAAAAATTGTTCCATTAGAGGACATTCCCATAAGCCCTGATTCAACTGCGTATTTTCTGTTTTAATCCATTATTCTTGAGGAGGACTTGAGGCAAAAGTAAGTCTCATTTAAAAGACTCTCTGTGGTTTGCATTTTTACCTTCATTGGGTACTTTCACTTCCTGTAATCAGCTTGAGTACTAACCCATTGTTTCATTTATGTTTCCCTCCTTCATCTACAATTTCCTGGTATTTCCCTAAGAAGTGTAAGTATCTAATCCTGCTTAATCCATGGAAAGTTTTCTTTCATTGTGTGAGCAAATTGTCTGAAAGTACTGGAATCGTTGAACATAACTCTAACAATATCTTGAGTTCATAAAGAAATGTTCCTAGGAAAGGTTATTATGGCCAGGCTGCTCATTAAATCATCTCAACATTACAAGTCAAATAATTGCATATTGGCAAAAAAATTCAGTTTGTGTAAATTATTTAATATTCCTAATTCTAAATGAGGGATGAATGTGTGTGTAGGGGCCCTTAGACCCAATCCTTTTTCGTCCCAGTTCTAGCTGTTAATTTGTGCTGGCAAAGAACTGAGAGCCCAATGGGAGTCTTTACAAATGGCCAAGCAAGTCTCTTTTATTCATCAAAGTGCAGGGTCTCCTGTTGTATTAAAAAAGGTGGAGGGTCCTCCTTCCTTGTTTCTACCTCAAATTGAGACAGCCGGACAAATGGGGCAGGGACAGCCTGATTTACTCATCAGTTTATGGGCAGAGAAGCGGAGAGGAGGAGGGAGAGAGGGAGAGAGGGCGAGAGGGAAAGGGAGAGAATGAATAGCAGGCTTTCTCTAGAAGGCAAATGGAAAGGCAAGGAACCTGTCCCTTTATCCTGAATTCTCTCTAAACAGTCAGATGAGCCACTCCTCCCACACGTGGGAAATAGTGAGTAATCAATAAACACAGATGATGGAAATGTTCACTCCAACATGCCACCCACAGAGAGACCTGAGGAAGCTCTATCATCTTTAAAATGAGGGATCTAGCCCTTCATGGCCCATGTTAAGAGAAAGAAAGAACCAATTCCACTCCTCCAGACCCTGCAGATTTTCCCTATTCTTGCTGGTGTGACAAAGCAGAAGGAACAATCAATCCCAACCCCCTCTCACTAAGTAGGAGATTTATTGCTCTTAACTAAAAGGACGCATATTACAAACAAATACATATTACCAAGGTGATTTTTCAAACTTGATTTTGAATTTTATTTGAATAGAATATAATTCTTTGCTCTCTAATGGGTGAATCTTTCATACAGCATCGACATATTGCTGAGAAAGATTCTGGAATGTGATGATCCTGGAATTCTCCAGTTTTATCTGTTCTCCTCTGGCTCTCACTTGAGGAGGGCCTGCAAGTGAAAATTCCAGAATGGAAGAACTAACAATAATTCAAGGGAAACATTACCTAGATGGCGTAGACAAAGTCTATGGTAGCATAGGATGGAGAGAAAGGTGCTGATTGTTAATTGTGGTTGAATAAATAACAGGTTTGGATTCAACCATAGGCAGAGAAGGGCGGGGGGTGCCTATAAACATAATTTTAGGACTTTTACAAAGGCCTCTCTGTTCCCTAAATACTACCTCCATCTGTTTACTGACATTCTATCAGCAACAAAGGGCAACAAAGGCGTATATGGTGCTTACTTTATGTCAGGTAGCATTCTAGCAGCATATGTACATTGATATATATGTTCAATTATAATATATATTCAGTTATCATAACAATCTTGTATATAGTTATGGTTATTCCCATTTTATGGATGAAGCAACTGAGGCATACAACTAGTAAGGGACAGAACCAAAATTTGAACCCATAAGATTGGCCTATTGTCTAGGCTCTTGCCACCTTGATGTACTTTAAATAGAAATTTCCCCAGGGCAGGGAGCTCATTATCCGAGACCCACATCCAGGGGTAAATGACTACCAACTTCTTCCCAAAGAGGAGGTTGTGGATGCAGGAAAGATAGAGCCCTGGAACATTTATAGTTCAATTTCTGGTATCTTCTAATTTCTATTGTTTTCTTCTTTGAGTCACAAATTATTTAGAAATGTGTTTTTGAATTTCTAAATATTTGAGGTTTTAAAAAAGTTATCATTTAAAAATTAGATTTTAAACTTTATTGCCTTGCATGAAAATGCAATTCTTGGGCATTCATTGGGACTTATCTTGTGGCTGAGAATTTTATTCTCTAATTGTTTATGCATGGTTCCACAAATGCATTAGATCAAACTTGTCAATTGTATTATGTTAATTATTGCTATGGATGACAATATATATATTAATGCCTATAATTTTGGAAGATACATTAAATAGCTGTTTTTGTTTGTTAGCCAGAGGAACTTTGGAATTTACTTCTTTTCCCTTCATGCATAAAGATGAGATACTCTGATAGTCTGATAGAATCATTATCCTAAAACAATACGTATGAATTGTTTTTGTCATGTGAGTGTGGAATTATTTTTGTTTATCCTGCTTGAGACTTGAAGTATTCTGAATCTGGTCATTCATTTTTTTTATATCAATTCTCGATAATTCTCAGCCATTGTCTCTTTAATTATACCTCTCCCTTATTCTTTCTTCATGTGTGAAACTCCAAATAGATGTTAAAATTTTTCTTTCTTCTCTTCATGTCTCTTAATGGTTAACGTTGTAAACTTCAGAGTCTGAATGTCTAGGTTTCAATTCCAGCTCTGCCACTTACCAGTAGTGTGACTTTGGGCAGGGCATTTCTTTTTTCTGTCATAGTTCCCCAGTATGTAAAATGGGGATGAAACAATATCTAACTTATAGGACTCTTGGGAAGAAAAAAGAGTTAGTAAAGTTAGAGAATTTTGTACAGTACCTAAACATAAAAAGCACCATGTGAGTATTTGCTAATATTGACTCTCTGTGTGTCGTTATGGGTAAATTCTTCAGATTTGTCTTCCAGTTCACTGATTCTCTCTTGAGCTGTATTTCACTTGCAGTTTCAACTGTTAAATGAGTTTTTAATTGCAATTATTATATTTTTAATGTAAACATTTTTTCTTCTTCAATTATGCCTGAATAATCCTCCTTTTTCATGTTTGATAGTTTCATTTTTCATTTTTTAGATATTTGAAACTGATATTCTATATACGATCATTACAATGTCAAATTCTTGGGAGGTTTATTGTGCTGCTTGTTTTCTTTGATCACTCTCACACATGGTGATGTTGTGTTTCCTCATTCTATTTTTCTTTAAATTGTGGGTTAAGAACTCATGGGCAGTGGTGAATTTATCCAAGGATATCATGCAAGTCTGACTGTGGCGGTGTATCTTTAAGGAGATAATTTATGCTCATAGTATCCAAAGTCCTGAGGGATTACTAATGTAAGAGCGCATTAAATTACTTTTTTGGCTTGGGATTTTTCACATCAAGCAGAAAGTGTAAATCTTAACACCAAATCCATGTGAAGGCAACTTGTGATCATGAATTCTCAAAGGAGCCTTTTCTCCCCAGCTAGCATCTAGGACAGGCCAGACACATTTCATTGGTAGGTAAGTGGGTTTTTCCTAAGTCCTTGAAAGGTTCCTGTTATGTTTAGAAGTCTCTGTTCTAGCTCTCCAACTGCAAAGAGCTCTCATTTGGGATATTTTAAAAGGCATCTAATGTGCCATATTGCCAGAAATAGAAGTTGGCTCTACTCTCTCAAAGGAGAACCAAAAAGGGGAAACAGGGTTGAGAAAGAGAGCTGGAGTGTTGAACATAATTATCAACTCCTTTGTTGATTTGCAGCTGGTTCTGATGGCCTGTAAACTCAATAGTTTTGATCTCTAAGCACATGAAGCACAGAGAAGGGAACAGCAACCTCATCTGGTGTTTCACAGTTATATGATATTAGGTACGATAGTAGGTTCTGTAGATTGTGAAACACAACACAAAGACAACTGGTAGCAGAGCTTTTACTTATAGCTCTGAACAAGAGAAGGCTGCCATACAAACGTTTAGACCTGTGGATGGGGTAACAGCAAACTAGAACTGTAGGAAGAGCTTTCTATGGGGCAAGTGGGGCAAGTGGGCTTAGCTAGGTTTCACAAGGCCTTCCTAGGGATTGGATATTTTGAGTAATTCTGCAGAGCCAAAGAAGAAGGGACCATTCCTGGGTGTCAGGAATCTTGGGGCCTTCGGCAGTTTGGTATGTAATTATTGTAGCCCGGAAGTGTTAGAGCCTGATAAGGGAAGTTGGGGTGGTGGCTTGGTAAACTGCCCAGGAAGAGGAATTGAGAGTTTTTAGCCATGCCTTCAAAACTGGATCAAGACAAAACTTATGGAATATTATGTTACATCTAGGAAAGCTGGGAAGAGCAGTGGGGTCATCTGAGCCTTGTCTTGGAAGGTAAGCAGGAGATGCTAGCAAAGAATAGGTGCTAGGGCATGTGACACAGGGCGACAGCATATGCAAAGGTACAGAGGAATGGTATGTTATAGGGATAGCAAACAGCTCATTGAGACTGGCTCTTAGAGAGTGTGTGGGGAAGGGATGGGAAACCGAGACCAGAAGTGTGGGCAGGAGCCATTGAAATGCTTTGTGGTCAGGAGCTTACACTTTATACTCAGTGAGAACCCCACTTCTCAAACTGGAGCAAAAGATTCCTGGGTGTGCAGAGGTGCTGCGAAAACTCAAAACCAAAGGGAAAACCTGACGTATCTTCCAGGTTATAAATTTGGGGTGAAGATTTTGGAAAAGAGAGCTTTTAAAAATATTAAACACAGATGTAAATGGAAAAAAACACGACAAAAGAAAATAAATTGTGAAATTTCTTGAATTTCTCATTGGGCTGTGAGATCCCTTTTGCAGGGCTTGTGTTGTTTCTCTGCCATTAGGACTCTTTGCCCTGCTATGCCTTCGTAGTGCCACCAAATTGGCCTCCACTGAGAAAATCATCAGTGTGTCTGTGGTCCTGAAGTTGTTACTTCCCTTGACAACCAAGTGCTAAGTGATTGGCAGAGCCCCAGTGGAGGATATTGCTTTTTGAAACTTTGAAATCCCTGGCCTTTATCTCATTAATGTTTCCTTGTTTTCCGTGAGCCTTTTGGCCACACATCATTGATGTTTTATGTCATGCCATTTCAATTAACGGAACAACTGACTTTCTTCCTTTGGCCGCTTGGGATCAACTTTAAATCAAACAGCTCACATGGGCAGTTTAGTGTGACAGGGTCCCCGGGGATGAGGCTGTCTGGTGGCTGTTGTATCAACAAACAAATAAATAGTAATGGGGAATAATTACCTTGGGAGCTGCTAGGATTCACTGTTGTTTCAAAGCTTTGCACTAGGGCCTGTGTGGGAGGCAACATGATGAAGTGGAAAGAGGCTGCATCAGAGAGATCACATTGCAAATCCTGGCTCCTTGCTTAACTGATGTATGTCCTCTGGGAAATTAATTACATAAACTATCCAAACTTTACTTTCCTCATCTGTAAAATAGAGATCCTGTGGGTCTCTCGTAGGGTTGAAATGAAGAATAAATGACAAAATGTACAAGAAAGCACTTGACTCATATTAGATTTTTAATTAATTTAGTTCTTCTTCCAGGCTACAACCTCAAGTAGCTACATCCCTTAAGGTGCCTTGTTCATCTTTCGAGGCCAACGGATGCCCTGTAAAGTTTTAAGGTGGAACTACAAAATCTATAAGGTTTCTTTTGGCGCACATGCACATGCACACACCACACTTCTAATTCCAAATAGACGGCTAATGGCTACATGCCATTTAGTTCAGAAGTCTTTCTCTAGTGATTTGAAATATCACTACTTATAAGTTATCATATGTGTGTAGCTTTGTTTCTGGATTGTCTATTTTGTGAACTTGATCTATTTGTTTACTTTTGAGTCAAAGCTATATTTAAAACATTCCCATAGCCTTATAATTTGCTTTGGTATCGATTAAGCAAGTGACTACATGCTTTTAATTTTCCTTAACAAAGATTTCTTGGCCATTTCTGTGCATTTTTCTCTTCTGGATGAATTAGAGAAACTGCTTACTAAGTTCTACACTCTACTTATTGGCATAATTATCTCCTCAGAACATCTTTTTTACTCTTCATAGAAGTATTGCGTATTTTTCCTGGGATTTTTTTCTAGGTGTTTCATAGTTTCGGTTACTATTATGATTGTGATTTTTGTTCCATTATATTTTCTGATTATTACTAATGTAAAGAAAAGAATTCATTATGTCCACTTTTAAAACTTTCTTATTAGTTCTTATAGGTTTTTTTCTCCTTATTAGATTCTCTGGGTCTTCAAGTGAGATAATCATATCACCTAAAATAAGGAGCTTTTGATTTCATTGTTTCTGAAATGAATATATCCCTTTATATTTTTTTTATCTTTCTTATTGGCCAGGACTGCCAATATAAGGTCAAAGAGCAGTGGTGATGACGGGCATCTTTATTATCTTCTTGATTTTGATGAACATGCGTCACGTTTTACCATTAGGTAAAATGTCTGCTCTCAACTTCTGTTAGGCAATGTTTATAAAATAAAAGTTTCTTTTTATTCCTCACTTGCTAATATCATGTAAAAAAATAGAAACAGATGTTGAGTTTTATCAAATGCTCAGTAGACTCTATTAAGATCTATCAAATTTACTATATGGATGTCTCCTTTAATTTGTTTGTGAATGTGATAGAATTGATTATTCCATAATTTCCTTTCCCCCTAGTCCGTTAGATTTTGGTATCAGGGTTATAGCAGTTTTCTTGAATGAGTTGGAAAATGTTCTATTGATTTTCTATATTGTGGAGCAGAATATGGAAATTAATATAACAAGAATATTATGTTTTCTATCAAGTCTTTGGGGAAAATTTGGCTATAAAATTATGAATCCGAAGACTTTAAAAAATTTTTAGTAGTCATTTGACCAACTTTTCATTTTCTCCAGTGCCTATTCATCTATTCATGTTTTCTACCTCTTATTGCATTAAATATGTATATTTTATTGAGGTATTATTGGGTTATAACATTATATAAATTTCAGGTGTACATGATTATATTTTGATTTCTGTGTAGACTACATCATGTTCACCACCCAAAGATTAGTTACCACCTGTCACTACACACATGTGCCCAGTCACCCCTTTCACCCTCCTCCCTCCCCACTTCTCTCCTGGTAACCACCAATCTAATCCCTGTATCTATGTGTTTGTTTGTTCTTGTTGTTATGAGTTTTATCTTCTATTTATAAGTGAGATCACATGGTATTTGACTTTGTCTGTCTCACTTATTTCACTTAGCATAATACCCTCAAGGTCCGTCCATGTTGTCACAAATGGCAGGATTTCATCCTTTTTTATGGCTGAGTGGTAGTCAGTTGTACATATACCACATCTGCTTTATCCATTCATCCCTTGATAGGCATTTAGGTTGTTTCCAAGTTTTGGCTATTGTGAATAATGCCACAATGAATATATGAGTGCGTATATCTTTATGCATTTGTGTTTTCATGTTCTTTGGATAAACACCAGCAGTGGAATAGCTGGATCAGAGGGTAGCTCTATTCTTAATTTTTTGAGGAATCTCTATACTGTTTTCCATAGTGGCTATACAAGTTTGCACTCCCACCAGCAGTGTATGAGAGTTCCCTTTTCTCCACATCCTCTCTAACACTTGTTATTTCCTGTCTTGTTAATTATAGCCCTTCTGATGGGCATGAGGTGATATCTCATTGTAGTTTTGATTTACATTTCCCTAATAATTAGTGATGTTGAACATCTTTTCATGTGCTTGTTTGCCATCTGTATAACTTCTTTGGAGGAATATCTGAACAGATATTTTGTAATTTGGTTATTAGTTTTTTGTTTTTGAGATGTATGAGTTCTTTATATGTTTTGAGTATTAACCCCTTAGTAGTAGGTGGTTTGTAAGTATCTTCTCCCAATTGTTTTTTTGATGTAGTCCCACTTGTTTATTTTTTCTTTTGTTTCCCTTGCCTGGTCAGACATGGTCTTTGAAAATATTCTGCAAAGACTGATGTCGAAGAGCTTACTGTTTATGTTTTGTTCTGGAAGTTTTATGGTTTCAGGTCTTACAGTCAAGTCTTTAATCCATTTTGAATTAATTTTTGTGTATGGAGTAAGATAGTGGTCTACTTTCATTATTTTACACATAACTGTCCAGTTTTCCCGACACCATTTATTGAAGAGACTGTCCTTTCTCCATTGTATGTTCTTGGCTCCTTTGTCAAAATTTAGCTGTCTGTAGATGTGTAGGTTTATTTCTGGGTTCTCTTCCATTGGTCTGTGTGTCTGTTTTAGTATCAGTACCATGCTGTTTTGGTTACTATAACTTTGTAGTATATTTTGAAATTAGGGAGTGTGATACCTCCAGCTTTGTTTTTTTCCCCACGGGATTCCTTTGGCTATTTGAAATCTTTTGTTGTTCTACATAAATTTTAGGATTCTTTGTTCTACTTCCGTGAAAAATGTTGTTGGAAATTTGATAGGGATTGCATTGAATCTGTAGATTGCTTTAGGAAGTATGGACATTTTAACTGTGTTAATTCTTCCAATCCAAGAGCATGGAATATTTTTCCATTTCTTTGTGTCTTCAATTTCTTTCAAAAATGTTTTATAGTTTTCAGTGTACAGGTTTTCACCTCTTTGGTTAAATTTATTTCTAGCTATTTATTTCTTTTCGTTGCAATTATAAATGGGATTGTATTTTTAATTTCTCCTTCTGCTATTTTGTTATTAGTGTACAGAAATGCAACATTTTTTAATTTTAATTTTGTATCCTGCATTTTTACTGTATTCATTTATTATTTCTAATAGTTTTTTGGTGGGTTCTTTAGGGTTTGCTATGTATAAAATCACGTCATCTGTAAATAGTGACAGTTTTACTATTTCCTTTCTAATTTGGATCCCTTTTCTTTCTTTTTCTTGCCTGATTGCTCTGGCTAGGACTTCGAATTGTATGTTGAATAATAGTGGCGAAAGTGGGCATCCTTGTCTGGTTCCTATTCTTACAGGGATAGCTTTCAGCGTTTCTCTGCTAAGCATGATATTACTGTGTGTTTGTCATATAAGCCTTTATTATGTTGAGGTACTTTCCTTCTGTACCAATTTTATTCATAGTTTTTATCATAAATGGATGCTGTATCATAAATGGATGCTTTCTCTGCATCTATTAAGATGATCATGTGATTTTTATTCTTCATTTTGTTAATGTGGTGTATCAGATTTATTGATTTGCACATGTTGAACCATCCCTGCATCCTGGAATAAATCCCACTTGATCTTGATGGATGATGTTTTTAATGCATTGCTGTATTTGATTTGCTAGTATTTTGTTGAGGACTTTTGCATCAATGCTCACCAGTGACATTGGCCTGTAAGTTTCTTTTTTTGTGTTGTCCTTGTCTGTTTTTGTATCAGGGTAATGTTGGCCTCGTAGAATGAGTTAGGAAACTTCCTCTCCTCTTCAATTTTTGGAACAGTTTGAGAAGAACAGGTATTCAGTCTTCTTTTAATGTTTGGTAGAATTCCCCAGGGAATCTATCTGGTCCTGGACTTTTACTTTTTAGGAGGTTTTTTATCACTGTTTTGGTCTCCTTACTGGTGATTGATCTATTCAGATTCTCTATTTCTTTTTGATTCAGTTTTGGAAGGTTGTATGATTCTAAGAATTTATCCATTTCTTTTCCTAGATTATCCAATTTATTGACATATAGTTCTTCATAGTATTCTCTTATAATCTGTTGTATTTCTGAGATGTCCATTGTAGTTTCTCCTCCTTTTTTCTGATTTTATTTATTTGAGTCTTCTCTCTTTTTTTCTTGGCGAGTCTGGCTGAAAGTTCATCAATTTTGTTTATCTTGTCAAAGAATCAGCTCTTAGTTTTGTTGGTTTTTTTCTATTTTTTTTTTTTTTAGTATCTATTTCATTTATTTCTGCTCTAATTTTTATTATTTCCTTCCTTCTACTGATTTGGAGCTTTGTTTGTTCTTCTTTTTCTAGTTCCCTTAGGTGCACAGTTAGATTGTTTATTTGAGATGTTTCTTGTTTGTTGAGATAGGCCTATATTGCTGTAAACTTCCTTCATAGAACCACTTTTGTTGAATTCCATTAATTTTGGCATGTCATATTTTCATTTTTGTTTTCTCCATGTATTTTTTTTATTTCTGCTTTTATATCTTCCTTGACCCAACAGTTGTTCAGTAGGGTTTTGTTTAATCTTGACATATTTGTGGCTTTTTCAGTTTTATTCCTGTAGTAGATTTCCAATTTCATACTCCTGTGGTCTGAAAAGATGCATAGTATTAGTTCAATCTTCTAAAGTTTACTGAGACTTGTTTTATGGTCCAGAATGTGATCTGTCCTGGAGAATGTTCCCTGTGCATTTGAAAAGAATATGTATTCTGTGGTTTTGGATGGAATGTCTGTATATATCTCTTAAGTCCATCTGGTCTAATGTGTCACTTAAGACCAATATTTCCTTATCGGTCTTCTGTCTGGATGATCTATCCATTGATGTAAATGGAATGTTAAAGTCCCCTACTACATATATGGTGTTACTGTCAATTTCTCCTTTTATGTCTGTTAATGTTTGCTTTATGTATTTAGGTGCTCCTATGTTGGGTGCATAGATGTTTACAAGTGTTATATCCTCTTGCTAGATTATTCCCTTTATCATTATGTAATGCCCTTGTTTGTCTCTTGTTAGAGGGTTTTTTTTTTTTTTTTTTGCTGAGGAAGATTTGCCCTGGGCTACCATCTGTGCAAATCTTCCTCTATTATTTAGTATGTGACCCACCAGCACAGCATGGCTACTAACAGAGCAGTGTAGATCTGTGCCAGGAACTGAACCTGGGCCACTGAAGCAGAACATGCTGAACCTAACCACTGGGCCACCAAGCCTGGCCCAGAGTTTTTGTTTTAGAGTCTATTTTTTCTGACATAAGTATTACTACCCCAGCTTTCTTTTCAGTTCCAGTTGCATGGAATATCTTTTTCCATCGCTTAACTTTCACTTTGTGAGTGTCTTTAGGTCTGAAGTGTATCTCTTGTTTGCAGCATATATATGGGTCTTGTTTTTTTATCCATTCAGCCACTCTTTGTTTTTTGATTGAGGCATTTAGCCCATTTACATTTAAAGTAACTATTGTTATGTACTTATTGCCATTTTATTACTTTTCTTCTGGGTGTTTTTGTAGTTCTTCTCTGTTCCTTTCTTCTTCTCTTATTCTCCTCCCTTGTGATTTGATGGCTTTCTTTAGTGTTACATTTGGGTTCCTTTCTCTTAATTTTTTGTGTATTTATTATACATTTTTGGTTTGTGATTACCATGAGGTTGATATGTAATAATCTATGTAAATAGCAATCTATATTAAGTTGATGGCCTCTTAAGTTTGACCTCTTATTAAAAGCCCTACTCTTTTACCACCCCCTCTGTTTGATGTTTTTGATGTCATATTTTACTTTTTATTTTTGTGTGTCCCTTAAACTCTTATCATAGATATAAATGATTTTAATACTTTTGTCTTTTGACAAAAGACTTTATATGTGGTTGATCTACTACCTTTTTCTTTGATAATTTTCTTATTCCCATTTGTGGCTTTTATTTTCCATTTAGATAAGTCCCTTTGACATTTCTTGAAAGGCTGGTTTAGTGGCGTTTTTGTAGTATTCTCTTATACAATGTGATGAAATGCTTTAGATTTTGCTTGTTTAGAAAACTCTTTCTCTCTCCCTCCATTCTGAAGGATAACCTTACTGAGTATTCTTGGTTGTAGGTTTTTTCCTTTCAGCCCTTTGAATATATTCTGCCACTCCCTTCTAGCCTGTTAGGTTTCTGCTAAGAAGTCAGCTGATAGACTTATGGGTTTCCTTTGTACGTAACTTGTTGCTTTTCTCTTGCAGCTTTTAGGATTCTCTCTTTATCTTCAATTCTTGACATTTTAATTATTATGTGTCTTGATGTGGGCCTCTTTGGGTTTATCTGGTCTGGTGCTCTCTGTGCTTGTTGTCCCTGGATGTCTGTTTCCTTCCTCAGGTTAGGGAAGTTTTCAGCTATTATTTCTTCAAATAGGTTCTCTGCTCCTCTGTCTCTCTCTTCTCCTTCTGGGATACCTATTATATGAATGTTAGTGCGCTTGATGTTATCCCAGAGGTCCCTTAGATTGTCCTTATTCTTTTGAATTCTTTCTTCTTTTTTCTGTTCAGCTTGGGTGATTTCCTCTACTTTTTAATCAGATCAGTAATCTGTTCTTTTGTGTCATCTACTCTGCTATTGATTCCCTCTAGTGAATTTTTCATTTCCATTATTGTATTCTTCAGCTCTGATTGGTTCTTCTTTATATTTTCCAATTTTTTGTTGAAGTTCTCACATATTCATTTATTCTTCTCCCAAGATCAATGAGCATCCTTATGACTATTAGTTTGTACTCTTTGTCAGGTAGATTGTTTATCTCTGTTTTGTTCAGTTCTTTTGCTGAAGATTTGTCCTATTCCCTTATTTGGAAACTATTCCTTTGTCTCCTCATTTTGCCTGTTTCTCTGTGCTTATATCTATATTTTAGGTAGATCAGCTACATCTCCCAGTCTTGGAGAAATGGCCTTATGTAAGAGATGCTTTATGAGGCCCAGCAACATGGTTCCCTCTTATCACTGGTTCCAAATGTTCCAGGAGTGTCCCCTGTGTAGGCTACATGTGTCCTTCTATTGTGATGGGGTTGGTCTTACTGCAAGTGCACAGGATGATCTAGGCTGTGCCGCTGGCCAGATGGTTGTATGGCTCAGTTGCATGCAGCTGCTACCATCCCTTCATCACTTTATTGGGTTGGGGGAACCCAAGCACATTTGGCTAGAAGGTCTAATAGCACATTCCCGTTGCATACTTTCTGTTAGTGAGTAGGCCCCCAGCATGGCTGGTCACCAGGCTCAGGGGCTTACAATTGCTGTAAGCCTCTGACCTGCAAGGCTGTTATCAGCTCTCTCAGGAGTGCAGCTGGTTGAGATTGGCCCCAGAAGTGGCAGAAGACATTTGTTTCAGGCATTAGAAGGTAGGGCAGATCCCCTAAATGGTTTAAGATGGCTTCTGGCTGTGAGGTGCCATGGCTAGAATGTGTCTTTTTTTCTCTCCAGAAAGGTATTTCTGTTTCTTCCACCTCAGTCAGCACTGTCCCTTGTTGCAGGGGTTCTTTTTATCCAGTTTCTGGTTCTCTCTCAGGGGTAGATATTCCAAGGGTAGTTGTAAATTTGTTGTGTCCGTGGGAGGAAATGAGTTCAGAGTCCTCCTATGCCACCATCTTCCCAGCAATCTTAAATACGTATATTTCAAATTTTCTGAGGAAAGCATCATTTTCATGTATATTTTCAAAAGTTTTGGCATAATTCTGTACAGAGTATTCTCTTATGATTTAGGAAATTTTACCTCTATCTGCAGAAAGAATCCCTTAGATCTTAGATTATTCTGTGATTCTGTTGGGAAATTCCTTTTTCCTGGGTGATCCTCTTTTATACCTGCATAGGTTCCTTAAAATGTGAACCACCCCATCAGAATGGGGGCTTTTTCCCACAGGAATTCAGATTCGTAACAGCAGGGACTTCTGCCTGCCTGGCACACAGCACATACTCATTAATATTTGTGGGTGAGTAAATATTGCAGATCAACATCAATTGTTCCATTTTCTTCTGACAACTTTTCTGCCTTTTTGGAGCTGCAGTGACTATATTTTTATATTTCTTTTGTGATTGCAATGGGACTTGAGAGAGAAGAGCATGTGTTTAGCAAGCAATCTTGGATGGGAAATCCGCGAATATCACAAAGCACTGTGTGGCACAGTGCACCATGAATTCTCTCAGGTGGCACTAATGTCTAGCCATGAAGACACACTATTCCCTCAGGCAGTATTCGTCTTTTCTTTTTCATTTTATTCCTCTCCCTCCCCATAATTCTCAGATAGTCATATAAAAAAGATAACTCCATTGAAAGATGTGTTTAACATTCCATTTCAACATGAGTCTTTATCTATATTCCCTGATCATCTTAGCTTTTCTTGATGATCTTTCTCTTATTCTTTTGGAGTGGGACTCTGGCTTTGTTTTACTTTTTTCAAAATTTTCACATCATTCCTCATTCATTTCTTCAAATACCATGTAGCTTTACAGTGTGGTCAGATCTGGATTCCAAATTGAAAAGTACATATTATTAGTTGATCTGGACTCCTCAGTAGCTCTGTTCTAATAATTAAGAAAGAAAAGCAAAATTCCCAAATTTAAAGAATGAGGGAGGCTAAATGTCACATTATTCCAAAAAAAAGAGAGAAACAACACACACACACACACACACACACACACACAACCAAGAGAGTAAGCAAGCAAACAAACAAAAACCACATTCACAAAAATAATAATGGTTCACGAATTTGGGTACAGTGTATACAAGCATTCTTTACGCCATTCTTGCAAGTTATTTGTAGACTTGAAATTACATTACAATGAAAAGTTATAGAAAACAGGCAAACAAAAATTGTCCAAACCCTGCATACAGGAAATCACCAAAGGGTACAGTTCTGTGGAGAAACTCTTCTTCCTCACCTCGGCTCATCTTCCTGGCATTTATACCCGGCTGTTATGTGGTAAAACCGAGGTTAGTCCCAGGCTTCAGAGGTGGAAGGAGTTAGGTGTAACTACTTGGGAAGATATCAGGCAACACAAAACTTTCTCAGGATAACAAGGTTAATATTCTCTGACACTTTTCTCTCTGTCTGACCTTAGAAAACTGTCCCTCCATTAAAAGATAGGTTTTGTGATAAAATAGGCATTATTTGAAATGAGAGTGCAGTCTTTTTTCCTGTGAATCGTTATTTTTGTATTGTAGATGCCAGGGCATCAGAATAAATTCCCAACTCTTCTCACTTGGTCTGCCTATTTCCAAAGCTGAAGAGTCAGAGCTAATGGCTCCATATGAAGTGTTGCAGCCAGCAACAACGAAACTGCTGGCAGAGGACTGGTAGTAGACGTATTGTGAACTCTTAGTTTGACTGAGAAGATGGAGGTATCCATCCTCCAGGACACTCAAAATGTGCTGTATATGTCTATCATAGAGCTGGGAGGATGCTTAAATGTGAAGAGTAATCTCACAAAAGAACTTTATGAAAAAAGAAGAGAAAAAAGGAGAGCAGTCATTGGCTAGTGGGTTGCCTTAGTTGGGTAGCTGCCCCATATCAAGCTACCAGAAAAGGGTGCCAGACAAAACCATGCCATCCTTAGTGGTCCAACAAGAAGAAGAAATGAAATAAATGGCCTGTAGCTACAGTTTACAAATGAAGAATGTGCTGTCCTTCTCTGTGGCTGAGCCTAGCCCTTCAGTCCCTCTGTCACATCTTGATGTGGAGAGGTGAGCTGGAGACACCCATAGAAGCAGAGCCACATCCAGCTCCGAGCAAGCTGTCTTCCCATCAAATTCCAGAGAAATACCTGATGGTGGGGCATGCTGACAATTGTTTATAAGATTGCTTTTCAGAGGAAATTAGGCTCTGAAATCAAGTTTTATGGAAAAAAATATTTCTTTGAAGCCACACTAAATGCTGATGTTCTGTTGAGAGTTTTATTTTGACCTTTTAAGAAGATGATCCATCAGCCATGAAGAGCTTTATTTTTTCATAGCGAAAGCAGTCTGATAAACAGGACTTGACATGAAGAAGACAAAGATCAGTTGAGTGCATATCACTTGCAGAAACACCAGAACACAACACAAAAGCAAGCACTCAGGAGCTTTTCTTTTTACAGGAGTTTTGGAAGCACGTTGCTCTAGGTGGTGACCTAATATATGCCCAATCTGTGTAGATTTACCCACAATGCAGTTGGAATGTCCCCTGATCTAACCCTTAGAAATGAATGATCAACATATACAACTGAATTGATTAGGTGAACAGACAGAGTCATTCTGTTCTCAGGGCGCTGTAAGTTCTACAGTGGTGGTATCTCATGTGCCTCCTTCACTGCTTTGTCTCCAGCACTTAGTACAGCAGAGATGTGCACAACTCAATAAATACGTACTGAATACACATCTACACTCTGAGGATCCCACTGAAGCTCTTCTCTCCGCACCTGAGGGCAGAGACTGAGACTCACCTACTGCTCTGCTGAGGAGTGGGGCTCAGCAGACCAACAGCTTTCGAAAACGCTCTTGCCAAATTCTCTCTCAATCATTTTTTCACCTTCTTACTACAGGTGAAAGGCTCAAGAGTTGGCTGATCTTGATCACTTAATTAGAAATTTCAACACTGTGGTCTCCTTTGAACGTAATGTTTTCATGCCTCAGCTAAAACTGAGACAGAAACAGTCTCGTTACAACATAGTATATAGTATCTTAGAAACTTAATTTGCATTTCACTAACTATGAGTGGATTAAACATTTTAAAAGGTTGGTAAGTCTTTTATTTGTGTGTGTGTGTTTCTGTGTGTGAGTGTGAGTTTGAAAACTATGTTTTCATTTCCTTGGCCAAATTTTGTGTTTTGCCCTTCCCTTACTGATTTATGAAAGCTCTTTGTATATTAAAGAACAAGTTCTTTGTCCTATTTCCAGAGGAACAGAGACTATATTTTACTCATGTATCCCCAGGTATGTAATAGGTGCTACATAAATATTTGTTCAATGAACGAATGAATGAATAGGTATTGCAAATATTTTTCACAGGGAGATTTTCACATATAATTCTCTTCATTTGCATCATGAACCCAGGGCAGTAGGGCTACTGGCAATATGAAAATAGAGATAAAGACTATGTGTACGTTTGAATCAATAATCATTCCCAATACTCATAAGACAAACGTGGACCTTCTGCTTACCTTTACTAGCAATAAAAAAAATTCAACTAATCTATGCACATATAGATTTTTGACCATCGACCCACTTTGAAAAAGCTTAAAGGTGTCTTCCTTTGAACAAATTATTAGTAAAGCTGCCACTTACTGAGTACATGTTCCATGCCAGACATAGTGCTAAATGCTTTACATATAGAACAAAGAAGCTCTACTTTGGAGCTTGCCCTATCAGTAAACTGGTTTCTCTTCCAGCTCCCCACTCACCTTTATGGTCCCAGAGAAGTGAGCAAGTTGAATGATACTTCCAGAAAGAGGACATGACATTGCGATGTCCTTTCCAAAGAAAAGAAGTAAAGAGCCTACATGTGGAATGCATTGTTGGACGATAACATATATTTTGCTACCTCTCTCTGGACCAAAGTTCCAGGGAGGGCCAGCATGAGAAAGGTGTCATATGGAATGAGATAAACTTGAAACAAGGGCTTTGATCTCCTTCTCTCTTTGAAAGCCTGGGAGGAGACTGCTATGTTTGTGGCCCCATATAGTCAATTGATTGATGGCATAAGCGGGGCGTAGATTGCCAGCCAGATAAGCTAGCTTTCTTGAGCTGCATTGTAGGGTATGCAGGGGACCTGGAAGTTCCCACAAACCCCTATATTGGTGGTGGTAAGGAGAACAGCTAAGAATTTTCTAGAGGTAGAATTGCCAGAGACAGAGAAAAATGGGAGTCACAACCAAGGGTCATTGCAAACCCAGTGAAGCAGGCCCAGTGAGCAAGGCAAGTCATAACTGAGATAAAGAAATAGATCACAAATGTGTCAGCTGCAGACTTGAGCAGTGGGCAGTAGTAGAAGGACTGTCCCCAACCAGGGACCCAAGCCTGGACAAGACCAGCCCAGCCACTCTGCAGTAGAGAGATCAGTGAGTAAGACCAGAGCTGAGCACCGGGCATTGTCTCCCTCTTCCCTGCCACCATAAGTCTCCCTGGAGATCCATCTTGCAGAAGAGAAGTAGGGGGAGAGGATTCGACAAACAATATTTACATGAAATATGCTGTGTTACCCTAAAGAGACTCTTAAGGAGAAAGAATTGTAATCTTTTAGACAGCAGAGTTTAGGGTTTTATTGCTTTATAGTTGTTTCTTTCTCCCACTTACTCATGGTGGGTGGGAGATGGGGATTCTTAAGGGAAGAGGATTTCAACCTGTTATAGAAATAAGGGCTACATTTTCTCAGCTTATTGGATAGTGGGGCCGAATGCTTATTTGCATCCCTAATAGACATAGAGTATCTCATTGAATTCTTAAAAAAGGCTGTTAGTTGAGTGCCTTACAAATAAGGATGCTGAAATTCAGAGAGACTAAGTGATTTTCCAACGGCCGCTCAACAATCCAAATGGCTAAATCTATTTTCAAACAAAAGTTGGTTGTCTCTTAATCCCTATATTTTTTGAACTGTTATGTGAAGAACTGGAACAGTCAGGAATCATTTTCCTAGGGCTTGGGTGCTTTCAAGGTTGGTGTGGTAGAAGTGGAATAACCCAGAAATGGTCTGTTCAGCTTAGAGGGAATGCTTTGAGTTTGAGGTCCGTTGCTGACGCAGCACGGCCCTGTAGGGTTATGAATTGCTTCTGGCCAGGCGTCGGAGCGGAAATGCATGGGAACGCCTGGCAAGTTGGCTGGGCTCCTACCCTGGGTGAATGGCGTGCAGATGGTCCTACCCAGGACGAAACACCTGCCAGAGAGATGTTCAATAGGTTAATTGTGCACATTCTCGGATGAGTCAGCTCATAATTGCTGACACCAATATGTTAGCTGTTGCTGTCTCAGGGGCTGGGTGTGTGAGTCAGATGATGGAAATGAGGAGAAAGTTGGCCTTGTTTCCTGAAATCTTCGAAACCAAAGAAGAAGTTTTTGAACCTGGTCTGTAATCAAAATCACTTTGAGGGAAATATTAAAAGCCAGAAGGAAAAACTTATGACTAATACCTCTCTACGCATTGGGAAGATAACCGAATTGAACGCTTAATTATAATGTAACTGGCTAATAGTTTTTATGAAGATGAATGCAATCAGCTTAACCTAATTTTAAATCTCCTTTTTCCTTCCCCAAGCTCTTATTGTTTATTCACAGCCTCAGAATGCACCTTAGAAAGCCAATGAAGTTCTCAGGTCTGCAGGTCACCGGGGGTGGAACAGGTGAGTCTATTCAGACCGCTGATATCTCGTGAATTTTTTCATCCTTTTTGATTTGTTTATTTTTTTAATATGTAAAGCACTTATGTAATTTGAAAGGCATTTTAAAAGGTACACCCATAGAATTCTTATTTTCATCCTTTTCCCTCCCAACCTGTTCCCACTCACCCCCATAAGTAACAATTTTCATTTGTTTTATCAGTTTTTAAAAAAATTATACAAACGCAGCATGGAAACAACCCAGGAATCCATTGACAGATGAGTGGGTAATGAGAATGCGGTACATTACATACAATTGACTATTTATTCATTCTTAAAAAAGAAGGAAACTATGCCATTCAAGACAATATAGATGCACTTGGAAGACATTATGTAAGTGAAATAAGCCAGTTATAGAAGGACAAATGCTGCATGAATCCACTTATACAAACAATCTAAAATAGTCAAACTCATAGAAGCAGAGAATGCAATAGTGGTTTCCAGGGGCTTGGGGAAGAAGGAAATGGGGAGCTGTTATTCAATGGGTAAAATTTTTATGTTATGCTAGATAAATAAACTCTAGAGATCTGCTGTATAACATGGCACCTAGAGCTAATATGGAATTGTGCATGTCAAAATTCGTTAAGAGGGTGGATCTCATGTTAAGTGTTCTTATCAAAAAGAAAACAAAACAAAACAGAAACAAATGGCCAATAAGAAAATTTGTTGATTATGTCTATTACCTTGATTGTGGTGATGACATCAAGAATGTTTGCCTATGTCCAAACTCCTCACATTGTGCACATTAAATATGCAGAATTCTTTGTGTATCAATTATACCTCAATAAAACTGTTTAAAAAACCAAAAGTGGCACATTATACCATATCATATACATTATTTTTTATCTTGCTCTTTTAGCCTTATGATTTATATTGGGATCTATCATACCTGTTCATAAAGCTCTTCCTCATTTTTCTTTTAAAGGAGCAAAGTACTTCATTGTGTAGATGAACTATATTTGATTCAACAGCTCCCCAGTTTTGCATATTTAGATTGTTTTCAATCTTTTGCAACTATAAATGGGACCTCAATGAATAATCTCGTTTCCATTGTTTCCTTTAGTGGAGGTATGCCTTCTGGGTAGATTCCTAGAATTGGGATTGCCAGGTCATAGGGTAAATGCAGGTAATTTTGTACCATA
Source organism: Equus caballus (assembly GCF_041296265.1). Taxonomy (NCBI): domain Eukaryota; kingdom Metazoa; phylum Chordata; class Mammalia; order Perissodactyla; family Equidae; genus Equus; species Equus caballus. The sequence goes on along the minus strand of NC_091689.1, from coordinate 12,456,217 downwards.
CTGCCAACCTCCCAACTCAGGTGTGGAAGATTTTGTCCAACCACCAGCAATGTATGACTACAGTTCTGCCACTCACAACCTTGCCAGCAGGGTATTCCTCAAACTTTTGCTTTTTGCCAATCTGAGAGGTAGGACATGGTATAATAATCCCAGTATTATACTGTGCATTTATTTTATTATAAGCAGGATTGGGCATCTTTTCTTGCTTACATCTCAATTTGTGTGTCTTTTTTATGAACTATTTGTTCATATCTTCTGTCCATTTCATATCAGGTTTTTGGTGTGCCTTTTTTCTCCTTTTTAGGAGTTATTTATAAATTAAGAAGGCTAGCCCTTTGTCTGTGTGGCAGATATTTTCTCCCTGTTTATAATTTGTCTTTCTAATTTTCTGACAGCATTTTTCCATGCAAAAAGTTTTATTTTAAATTTCTGTGGTTGAATTTATCATTTTTTTTCTCTTCTTTTTGCATTTTCTATTCCCTTTCGTTGGGCTCCCGGCCCATTCTGTTTTCATTATGCAGGCTCTATACTATGTTTTAATTTGGCAGAACTCATCTCCTCTCATTGTTCTTTTAGGGTTTTACTGGATTTTCTTAAATGGTTAAAATGCATGTAAACTTCAGAATCAACTTAGCTCCAGAAAAAGTAAACTCCTTAGTTTTTTGTTGAGATCTCATTAAATTTATATATTACTTTGGGAGACTTGATAAGTTTATGATGTTGAATGGGTTTGTTCAAGACTAGGATGTTTTTCCATTTGTTCCCATCTAATTTTGCATTTTGGGGAGAGTGTTTTAAAGTGTTCCTCATTTGGATTTTTAAAATTCTTGTTCAACTTCTTTCTTTCTCTTTTTTTACTATTATAGAAATAATAAGCTTTCCCCTTCCATTATATGTTCTAGCGGTTATTATTTGTATATATGAAGATTATTAATTTTTTGTATGGTAGTTTTATATCCTCCTGGCCTATGGAGTTCTTTTCTGTTTTTATTAGTTTTAGCATTGATTCTCTTGGGTTTTCCCAGGACATTATTTCATCCTCTGCCAAAAATAAATAGCATTCCTTCTTCTTTTCCAATTTCTATGCTTCCAATTGCCTATTTAATGCTTTGCTTTGATGGCTTCACACTGTGGGGCATAGGTTTCCATCTGCTCCAGTCCCCTCCACTCCCTACTGCTACACTCAGCCTGCTTCACTCATTTATATTGCTTGTCTTGCTCCTGAAAGCATTTGAATTCACGACCCTTGTCGACAGTTAACAACTTTGACATAGCCTGAGTAGCTACTGCTGCCCTTAGAGCATCTTTGTGCATTTCTTCTACCCCATGGGGTGAGTCAGGGCAATGAGGGTAGAACGGCACCATAAATTGGTTTAGTCTTGGAGAAATTGACTATTCACTGTACTCTTTAGGGATAAATTCTCCAGAAAAGTAGAAAAGGAATACAAAATGGAAACCAGAGAGTTTAGAAGCAAATGTCAAGCTCAAAGGAACAAGAACAAGATAATAAATGAGAGAGAATAAGGAGTAACAAATTCAGACAAGGTTGGATCAAAATAGGAGCAGGTCAGAAATGTGTCAGACGATTTCATCACTCACAGGCAGGTGTTTGTGGTTTATTTTTATGAGCCAGTGGATGCCTGGATGTGTGGGGCACATCCAGGGCTGTGCAGTAGGGCTGATTAAAAGTGTCGGGATCAAAATAGATAATGGTCATTACTGCAAAATGTTTAATAATGAGTGGTAAATGAGTTCTAGAAATGTTTTTTCTGAATTATTTTCTAAGAAGACCACGGGCATAGTATCTGCCCCCTAGATCAGCACTGTCTACAGCTTTCCGTAATGAAGGAAATGTTTTATCATCTGCCTTGTCCCATAAGGTAGCCACATGTGGCTATTGAGCATTTAATATGGGGCTAGTGCAACTGAATCTTCAACTGTATTTAATTTTAATTAATTTAAATTTCAATAGGCAGTGTGGCTAGTGGCTACTGTATTGGACAGTGCAGCTCTAGAACTTTATATTATACAAAGACGAAGGGTACAAACGCATGGCTTCTGGATGCCTGTGACTTCAGTTTTGTGCCAGCCACTTGCAGCATACATCAAACACTAATATGACCTTTCATTTATAATAGATTTGTAATAAAATGTAATAATAATATAATTTTAAAATAATTTATAATAAAATGTAACAATTTACATTTTATTAAGCTCTCCCATAGTCAGCTTTTACTACACTAACATGCTCTTATAAATTATGATAATCAACATTCCATAGACAAGGAAATGAGTTCAGAAAAATAGTGGAATAACTTACCCAAAGTCATGGAAATTATTAGTTTCAATAGTGTGGCTTGAACCAAGGTCTTTTGATTCCAGGTTTAATCTCGATTCCATTACACAAAGGTGCACTTTCCAGCTGCACAAATGAGTCATTAAAAATATGTTAGTCTTATAACGTTTAACACACACTTGCCATATAACCTGGAAATTCCACCCCTAGATATTTACTCAAGAGAAATTAACCCATATATTCACACAAAAACCTGTGCTTGAATGTTTATAGAAGCTTTACCCACAATTGCAAAAAACTGGAACTAATCCAAATATCCTTCAACTACTTAAAGGAAAAGCAAATTATGGTACATACCCATAATGGAACACTATCCAGCAACAAAAAGACCTATTGATACAGGCAACCACATGGAGAAAACTCAAATGTGTTCTGCTAAATGAAAGAAGCTAGTCTCAAAAGGTTACACACTCTATCATTCCATTTATCTGATATTCTGGAAAAGCCAAAACTATGGGGAAATAAAACAGATCAGAGATTGCCAGAGACTGGGGTGGGGCCTGACTACAAAGGGAAATTTTTGGGCTCATGGAAATGTTCCATATCCTTATCATGGTGATTGTTATGTGACTGCATGCACTTGTCAAATTCGTAGAAATGTTCACTAAAGTGAGTGAATTTTACTTTACGTAAACATACCTTGATAAACCTACTATATGTAAAGTATGTTAACATCCTATTCTAGACTGGTGGGAAAAGGGAAATAAGATTTTATCAGACATGGTCAGGACTTGAGCAACTGGTCTGGGGTGATTGGCTAGCAGTCTAAAATGTAATAACTAAGGTGAAGTAAAGGGATTTTCAAGAATGCAGATCAGATAGGTGTGGGCCCAACAATGAGACCTTTAGGACAATGACACTCAGCTGGAAAATGGGGAATAGGTATGGCTACACCTTTTGACTAAAATAGGACACAGCCAGCTTCAAGAACCACAAGAACAGAGACTGATACCATATGTCAAGGTCCAGCCCAAATCATGAGAGCAAGGCAGGACTCCACTCACTACACTTTGGACTCTCTAGACTTCTTTCTATTCTTGTTATATGTCAAGCTTGTTTCTACCTCAGTCCCTTTGCACTGGCTTTTCCCTCTGCTTAGATCACACATGAGTAGACGTTCACTGATCAAGTTATATCAATTAGTCCCCACCTGCTCTCCTTTCACATTATTTAGCTTGATTTCATCATGGCCCCTATTAGTATCTGAGATTGTTTGCTTATTGTCCGATGTATGTGAGTATTATGAATGGATGGGTGGATGAATTTATTCATTATCTTCGTTTACTGGCATGTGAGCTTCATGAAAAATGGAATCCTATCTATCTCATTCTCCACTGCATCCTCAGCCTGTAGCTGAATGCCTGACATTGATTGTTGCTCAATAAATAATTGTCAAAAGAATGAAAGGATTGTCTCAGAAACTGGATGGGACAGGATTAGCTTGTTGTAGGTTATTATGCCTGAAGCTGGCAGGGCTGTGTAGGAAGACTGACAAGCTCCAATAATTGTAATTCCAGCTGGGGCGTAATTACAGATTGAGGTAAGCATCTTTATCCTGGCTTTCGATGCTGAAAACCAAGCATGATGACAAAAGACTGGGCTAGCATTTGATTCTAGCATGCTCTGGTTTATGTAACCAGTACTCATTTCTCAAGTGTCTCACACGCAGAAGTTGTGCCTCTCAGGACTAGGGGTGTTTTGTAGAGGTCCTTCTGTCCTGTCAAATGTTTGTTCATCTTCCTGCTGGTGCTCATCTCAGTTGCTAAGACAGTTTCTATGGCAAAGGCCCACCAGCTAAGTGAGGATTACACACAGTAAATATTTCAAACAGATGAACCTGACATAGGAGCAGCTGCTTTTCATCAAGCAGAAGGCAGGAGCGTACTGGGATCAGATCAGCAACTCAAGCAGCATTTTAAACCTTTGCTGTGGGACAAATGACTGCCTTTGAGGTTTTGGCCATTGGCATTTATGGTGAAAAATATCTGAAGATCATCCACAGTGTGTGTGCATTTAAGCATATTCCAATTTACTGAAAGGAATATAGAAGCTATGTTACAAAATGGAAGGTTGGCAGAGATTTTACAATAAAAAGATGATGTAAGATCAGCTGGAGTCCTCCTACTGATTTCTTGAAAAGTGAGATTTCAGTTAGACCTTAGATGTTAAGAGAAAAAGGCTGTTACAGGGAGGAAATGTGGAAAGGCTTGGCTTGATGGTTTCTCATGCAGACCAAAGGTTAGGTGTCCACCTAGCACTGGGGCCTTAAAGAGTTTCGACCCAATTTCACTGACAGCTATGGTCATCATACATTCTCTAGAGCCACAGGTGTATCCACCTATTTTTCTCTATGAAATAAGAATTGCAGTCTTCACCTGCCAATTTCATATATTCCTTTCACTGATGCTAGAAGCCGTTTATACATTGGCCAGATAACTTTTTTTTGTTACAGAAAGAGAACCTAATCTCAATTAATGTTTGAAAACTTTCAACTTGATGAAATTTAAGTACTCAGATCTGGTGATATCCTTAACTGCAGCTCGTACATACTAAGCCAACTCTCACCTTCTCTCTAATTTTCTTTTTTTACACTATCGAGATAGAGTTGCTTTCTTTGTTTCTCACAGTCGTTTTTGGAATCTTCCAGCAATTTCTGGAACCTCTAGTCACCCTCTTTTGCCTTTATTCCAAAGACTTATACTTTACCCCGGTAGTACGAGGACATAAAGATCAATTGCTTAGGGTCAGAGTTCTCCAGCTCACAGCAAGGATCAGATGTATCCTCCTCTTCTTTATTCCTTTCAAATCAACAAACATTTTTTGATCACCTACTTTGTGCAAAACAACTGTGGTGTGGATTACAACAGACAAGGACATCCAAGATGGCTTACGATGAACTCCCACTCCAGCAAGCTTTGAAAAATACTTCTAGCACTCAGCATACTTTTTAATCCTTCCAACAGGTCTGCACCTCCCCAAGGTCACTGCAGCCTTCTCCAGCATTCTGTTATGACACAATACGCATGGCTGTCTGTGTGTGAATATGTGTCAAGCTGTATTTTGAGTGGTGTATCTAGGGAAGTTGGGAATCATAGTTTATCCCAGTCATGCTTCTGACCTTTTTCTGATCCTGGTTTAAATGAATTACAGGACATCCATACTACAAAATACAATATAGCTAGTTGGAATGAAAATGCAAATGCACATTTAATGATGTGAAATATATATATGCTTTATCGTTGAGTGAAGAAAGGTAACTTACAAAATATATTTCAGGATGATTCTAGTTGTAAAAAGAATCTATCAAAGATGTATGTACATTTATATGATTATATGTACACACTGATATTTAGTAAAAAGTAGTCTAGAATATTATAGATAAAATGTTAATAATGGTCATTGCTGATAGGTAACATCACGAAGATTAAGGTTTTTCTTGACATTTTCCCCCAAGAAATTTCTATAATGAATTTGTGCTCTTGTGTAATGGAGGCATAAGCAGGAAACTGGGTTAAAGATACGGGGATATTTGACTCCTCAGAACCTTTTCCCGGAGGAAATAAAGAGATTGGCATTTAGAAACTTGGCTCTTTTTAATGAAACCGTGATATAGTCAGCCTTTTTTCAATAATTACCTTTCCTCTCTAAAACTGACTTTTTAAATTCAAGGAATACCCACAGTTCTTTCACACTGAAATCTATGCAGGGGAAAAAAAATAGCAGAGTGTGAAATGGATACGGCAAAGATATATCTGTGAAGCTCTTGCAAAGTTTCGTTAAGAGAGAGCATCTGCCACGCTCTGCCTTGCTCCCAGCTGGGTCTTCTGTTCCAGTAAGTGCCAGCGGTTATTCCAGTTTTCTGCACTATTCCCAAGTTGCCAAGGGACTTTGAGAGCTGGGAAAGACTCACTAGCTCCAGCAATGGTGTTCACAGTAGCAAGGTTTATTTTCCCCCAAGATGATATTCCCAAGTTTGCATACATTTGCTCTTTTCAATGAACCATGTATTCTAAATGTCACCTTGCTTCCATTCAGCGTGGACTGTGTTCTGACTGTCCAGGGGCCTCCAGGAACAGCCAGCAGATTAATGGCTTGCTGAAATCTCCCTCATTATCTTTCTCTGTAAATTCCTTTCACAAGTAATCTCTTGTGCCCTGGATGCAGAACTCCTTTGTATACGTGCTGTGAAATAAAATCTCAGATAACGTGTGAGCTAATTTTCTAATTCTCTCGCCTCCCCCACTCCCATTGTCCCCACAATGTGACCTCAGATATAATTGTTTATTTAATTAACAAAACTCAGTTTAAGTAGCATTAATTGGTGAAGGATGAAAAGTAAAGGATGTTAGCATGTTTAAACAAAGCAAAAGGTTGTGTGTGTGTTGGTGTGTCAGGAAAGAACACTCTTGAAAAATTAGTACTGGAAAGTATATATTTTTATCTTGTAAGAGATTGTCATCATTATCCTTTACCTGAAAAATGAAAGAAAATTGTTTCTTTTCTATCATTTTTACCCAAAAAATGCTTCTAAGATTCTTAAAGAATTTTTAAAAACATACAGGTTCTAATCACCTTCTCTAGAGCAATTACTGTTTAAGTTGAGTTTGGTATACTCTTCTCCAGTTATACATACAAAAATCTTAAGACCATACCAAACCCTTTTCCTATAAACTTTCTTTGCAGTAGCATTTGAAGGACTCTGCATTCAAATACTCACCTTAAGGAAGGCTCCAAGCTCCTATTATTGTTGTCATGATCTCCTCACCTGCCCATTCCTCTGCCAGGATGAGCCACAGTTAAGAGCAGGGGCATTTTACTGGTTCAAGGTAATTGGGAGACGAGTGTTGACCATCACAAAAAAAGGAGTCAAAACCTAGGACCAGCAAGGCTGTGGCTGCCTTCGTTTTCTCCTCCTTCCTCCATGGACTCTCTCTGTCTCTTTCACAAAGATGGAGTACTCAGAAGACCTGGAAGCTGGATGATCAAAGTGTCATGCATCCATACAATAGAATACTATTCAGCAATTAAAAGGAATAAAATACAACAACAAATACTAAGACTTGGATGAACCAACATTATGCTAAGTGAAAAAGGCCAGACACAAAAGACAGAGTATTGTATGATTCCATTTAGAGAAAGTAGAATAGTTGTCGCCTGGGGCTGCAGTGGGAATGGGGAGTGTCCACAGATGGGCACAAGGGATCTTTGGGGGGTTATGGAAATGTTCTAAAATTGGATTATAATGATGGTTGCACAAGCCTGTAGGTTTAGTAAAAATAATTAAATTGCACACTGAAGGTTAATGAATTTTAGGGTATATAAATTATACCCCCAATAAAGCTATTTTAAGAAACTAGAAATAAATTTCAAATGGAAAAATAGAAGACCTGGAGGCAATCCTGTTTGGGAAGTTCCACAGAGGGATGCTTGGTGGGCCATACAGAGGAGCTTTGCCCTGGCTGGGGAGCAAACCCAAGATCTTGCTGCTTCTTGCTGAATGGTGATTATTTTTCATATTAGCTTTACGAGAAAATCAAGATAAGGTGTCCCAAGGTGCTAAGTGCTCAAGATACAAAGATAAATGTGATGTCTGATTTGTTTCTTGTCCTTAAGGAGATCTGCCATAGGTAGAGTCAGATACGTAAACATGCTGTGAAGATTAGCAGGTGCTCAGGAGTAGCTGTTCTGCCAGAGGGAGTCCTGAAAGGCTTCTCTGAGAAGGTCACATCTGAGCCGCATGGTAATGAATAAGTAAATGGCCAGTGGGAAAGGCAGAGGGAGAAAGGTAGAGTAGAGAAATGTTTTTGTTCTTTCTACATGCCACCCTCCTACTCCTTTCACTCCCTGGGATGTCATCCCCTCTCCCTCAACTCACCCTCACAATCTCCTATCAAGACGGGGCCATAATTCAAGGTTGATAATCAGGGAAACTCATGCCTCTGGCACAGAGGTTGATTCAGGGGTAGATATAGGACTCAAGCAGTGCTGATCCGAGTTCTCACTGAAATTTAATATAATTGGTTCTCTTTTTTACTATCAGAAGTCATATCATGTAGTTTTGTGGGTACCAGCAGACACATTTTCCTCTGCTTTAAGAAAGCCTATCTGTGGAATGACCCTACCAAGATGTGAAGCAGAGCAAAGGTACGTGATAATGTAACAGAAGCGGGTGGAGGGGTTAGCTGGTGATGAAACTAGTACGCAGTTAGCCATTGATGATTAGGTTTTATTCTTATTTGCAATTAGTGATTATAGCTTTTAGCTGTTCACCCACCCATTGTCAACTGTGCTGTTTAGGCAATATACTATCTGACTCCCTCTAGGTTCCTATAGATAACATCTCCCTGATGCCTGGGTCACCGTGGTAATGGGCATTTGAGCTGTTTTTCAGGAATTAGGATCCCTTTCCCAGTTCAGGCCAGTTGAGACCACCAATCCATCAACTGTGCTTATGCAGATGTCTGATAAGTGACCTTTTGATATCAAGAGGCTAAAAACTCCAACCTCAGATCATGCTCGTGCCGCCATTTTGTGAACACGTTACCGCCTACAAACATAAGTTCTGTATCCATCACAAAAGGGGGGCCCAGATAAAACTGAAATACCAGGCTTACGGCAAGGAAAGGGTTTTTATTTTGGATGATATCAGCCGGGAAATGAGAGTGAGCCCTCAAATTTGTCTTCTTTCATCTTGTCTCCCCAAAAGAGAGGAGGCAAGGGGTTTTAAAGGTTTGTGAGGAATGTGGCTGCCTGTAGAGAGGCGGGGGGAGTCAGTGGCCTTGCTGGTAGGAATATTCCCAGCCTGTGTTTGGCTTTGGGAGGCTGCTCACAGAGAGGAGGATGATAAGGAAATTCGTAGGTGGGTGACCTTGGCTGTTTGTCTTTATGTTGGCTAGTGGATTCTGGAGCCAGGGAGCCAGGGAGTAAGCAGGGAAAAGAGTGCTTTGGTTTTAACCTCCTATATGCTGGGTTTAATGTAGGGGAACTGATGTCAGGGCCGGCATCATACATGCGTCCTATGAAGAGGCATGAAGTCTGGCTACACTTGCACAGATCATCAATTACCTCACCTCTCCTCACCTCCAATCATCTGTCTCCACATTTCAGACCACCTTGCCCCCCTACCTCATAAATATCCCTGAGTCCCCACTTCAGGGAAGCGGATTTGAGACTCGTTCTCTTGCTTCCTCACTTGGCTGCTTTGCGATTAAAACCCTCTCTCTGCTGCAATCTCGTCATCGTGGTGTTTGGTTTTCTGGGCAACAGGCAATAACGAATCTGGTTCAGCAACAGTGACAACACTCAAACCTCTGCACAGCCGTGCCTTAAGCAATAAACACCCTGCCACACCTTTTTTAAAAATCTTATTTACTTTGGGATGAGCTTCTCTTCCCTATAATCTGGAAGTCTTAACTAATATGAAGGGCTTATAAGTGGGAAGAACACCTTGTACATGAGCCTGAGGCACGAATGGCTCTGGTCTCCTAAGGGAATGATGAAGTGCAGGTGACAAGAGGCAGCATGGCAATTGCTTCCACTGGGGTTATGGCTGTGAGGGGCTCTGACATGCCCCATCACTCTTATTCTCTTTAACCTCTCTCAAGCCTTCCTGTGCAAGCTTTCTTGTAGTTCTGAGTCTTTGGGGGAAGGGAGCGCCTCATTGCCAGGGGAAACAGTGGGAAAGGGTACATGATCTTCTCCTGCCTAAGACATGGCTCTTCATGGTGACAGTGGCAACATCTGTGGCAGAAACAGCACTACATTCTCTGAGTGATATTTGGATGCATATGTTCCTTTTCCTTCATAAGCAGGATCCAAGAGGGAGCTGCCAGGGTTTGCCTTCTCCACAAGCAATTTGAAAGAAGTGATATTTTCTTCTTCCTGTCTAGTCTTGGAGAGGCTCATTGCAGGATCTGGAAGAATTCAAAGAAATTTCTTTTGCCCTTGAAATCACCGCTGAGTAAGAAGGCATTGCATATTTCCTAAAGATCATGTGGAACCTAGTATAACCACAGGACCAGGAACAGAATTTGCCACCCCAAAATATGCCTCTTCAGGATAAGGGCTATTTTAAGCTGATGATTATTAAAAAACAGCAGACACTGGAAAAGCTCTGAAAACCCAGTAGAAGTTACCCTTTTGTAAGGGGAATTTATATTTATAAGAGAAATCTCCATTTGTAAGGGTGCCTCCCTCTCTGTGCCAGGAAGGGGAGGATGACCTCAAAGCTCTAGAAAATCTTATCAATGGAGAAGACGATGACTTAAATCTGTGAAACCACTTTATCCTTGTTTACTGTGCTCTTCCTGGTAACCTCCCTCAACTGACACCATTTTAACAACAGGACGTTAAAGCTATTTTTCAAGAGTCCCCATGAGCCAGCCAGGAGCAGGTACAGAAGAGAAAATTTTCATCTGCTAATCGAAACTCATCCTGTCAGTGCTTCCATATACCCGTCAGCCCTCCCTACTCCCTTGAACCTTACCCTGTAGCTTGGATCAAGAGAAGGATTTGAGAGCATTGCCTCCTGTCTCCTTGTAGATTGTTCTCACAATAAAGCTGTATTCTTTGACCAAAAGCTGATACCATAATAATTGGCTTTTTAAAATGTACATGTGGTAGGAGAACCCCATCTTTGTGGGGTAACTGTGGGATCCCAGAACAAGGTGGTGATGAAGTAGCTCCTCAGGTCAGCTGAGGGTGGGACACTCAGTCCTTGCACAAGTGGAGGGCACAGATGTCTTATCTGTTTTCTTGATTTTCCCTGAGTGGGGTTCCAGGAAGTGCTTTGGATTCTGGGTGGAGATATGTATTTCTCAACCAGGGTTCTCAAGTATGACAGTCTCCTTTCTTAGTTAAACTGGTGGCGGCAGCTTTATTATTGATTAATGAAGTGTTGACTAAGAAATAGTTCATCTTATTCTGTCAAGGCAGATTCCAGAGACAGCATTCAGACTGACTAGTACTTTTCAACATTTGCATTATGGACTGCCTTCATCGGAATCACCAATATCCTTATTAAACTACAGATTCCTGGGCTTTATTCAAGAATACTAGGGGTGTGCGATATTCTGATTTATAAGAAATATTTGGTGGTCATTTTCATGACCAAAATATATTTCTTATATATATTTGATCTTCGTCCACAGTTCCTAGCTCACAGCTCCCCAAACCTTCGGAACTTCCTGAGCAATGAGAGCAATGGGAACATCTTTTGTCATAATATTTGGCCTCTTGTCCTCAGTTCCTGAAATAGCTTCAGAGCCATAAAGGTGAAATGGGTGTCTTCTTATACATAACAAGCACCCTTTTCACCACAACTGGGTTTATGTTAATGAGATGACTTTTGGAAAACACCTAAAGTTGGAGACCAGTTGCTAGGGGAACCAACCACACGGTTGCTAGGATTGGAACTCAGTTCCACATCCCTGACTGGAAGGGGATGAGGGGCTGGAAGTTGACTCAATCACCAGTGGCCAATGATTTAATCAATCATGTCCATGTAATGAGGCCTCCAGAAAAACCCACAAGCACAGGGTTTGGAAAGCTTCTGGGTTGGTGAATACATGGGGACGTGGGGAGAGTAGCTCACCTGGAAAGGGCATAGGAGCTCCATACCCTTTCCCCATACATTGCACTATGGCTTTCGTCCTTCTGGCTGTTCCAGGATTATACCTTTTTATAAGAAACCCATAATATAGTTATAAGAAACCCATAAAATGTGTCTTGGGACTGGCCCAGTGGTGTAGTGTTAAATTTGCACTCTCCGCTTTGGTGGCTTGAGGTTCACTGGCTCAGATCCCAGGTGTGGACCCACATGACTTGTCAAACTATACTGTGGCGATGTCCCAATACAACATAGAGGAAGATTGGCAGAGATGTTAGCCAAGGGCCAATCTTCCTCACCAAAAAAAAAAAAAATTCTCTGAGTTCTGTAAGCTGCTGTAAGCTGCTGTAGCAAATTAATTGAACCCAAGGAAGGGATTGTTGGAACTTCCAATCTATAGCCAATCAGTCAGAAGCAAGGGTGATAACTTGGGCTTGCAACTGGCTTTTGAAGCAGGGGAGAGCTGTCTTGTAGGACTGAACCCTTAACCTGTGGAATCTGATGCTATCTCTGTGTAGATGGTGTCAGAACTGAGTTGAGCTGTTGGACACCCAGCTGGTGTTGCAGCATTGCTTGGTGGAACGGGAACCACCACTCTACACAGAAGAGGTGACCAGAATCTTTAGAGTGTATCTTGAAAATATGGATTGTAAACAAACTCTCAGGTGATTCTTATGCACATTAACATTTGAGAACAACTAGCTGAGACCCTGATATGGGCTCGTGATTCAAGATAGAGAACCCAAGAAATGTTGCTGTCTAAATAAAAGTTTCCTCTGTTCGCTCACAAAAGGGCACTCTAGAACCACACCCTTTTTAGTTTAAAAAGCACAAGGAAGTGTAGGAAATAAAGAAGTCCTCACCACACACCTGCAGAGGGATAGGCAATGCTTAAATCTTTCAGATAAGATGAAGGGACTTGATCAGCATCTTCCCGGTCTTTGCTGGGAGCCAGCCGGTGTGGCTCTTAATAATGACCTGCACTGTTGGCAGCTGGAGAACCTTGCAAGTAGCAAGGATGCAACTATTCCAGTACTTTGACTTCACACTTTGGATTTGTGTGGACGTTTGTGAAATGAAATTCGTTACCCTAAGCACAAATGCTTAACTTTATTTTTTCTCCTTTTCATAGCAGGGCATGCAGATATAAGCAAAATCCAGGAATCAGAAAAACAAAAAGTACTGAAATATTATATAACTCTCTGCCCTCTTATGATTAAGCAGCTTCACAGTATTCAAGCTCAGGAGGTGTTTTCTGTCCATCAGACAAAGCCCTCTCCATCAACATTGTATCTAGACAGAAATTATTTTCAGCTTCTCAAATAGACACACAAAAAGCAAAGAAACAGACAACTCCCCTCTCCATGAAGCAGCAGCCAAAGTCTGATAATGAAAATGATAACTGAATGGCTGTTGACACTGCCTTTTCCCCTGAGTTTGCCTGATAATTTTTTTTTCATGACTGACTAACAGAGAGGCAGCTACTGCAGCAAATAGGATTCAAAACTCCATTAATATAGGTGACTCATCGGCCGGCTTCTTTCCCCATGTCTGAAAATGTCAGGAAATTAAAAAGGCACCGCAGCATCTCCGGGAGACAAGTCCCAAGTCAGAGCCATAACCACTTCTAAATATTCTTGGCCTCATTTGGAAATTGCCTGACACCTGGGACATGGCCTGGTTTGTAGTCTCATCCATGGGAGCAGGACAGGCTATCAATCTCACTGAATAAATCACACGGCCCGCCTCCAGCAGAGCTGGAATTGTGAGACTGAAGGTGTTGCCGCTTGTTATTAGATGGAGTGGATAGGGCAACTGCGTGTGTTCTGGGTACCCAGCGTGGCTTCCTTAAGAGCAAAGGAGAGAGGGCAGTAGGTGAAGACCAAAGCTACATGGACCCCTTGTTTAACTAAACCCACTTGTCTTATGCCTTGTATAAGACATAGGTAGAGATGGATATTTAGAAACAGTTAAGTAATTGCATTTTGGTTTTTAGTCTTTCCCTGAAGATTTAATGCTAACAGTTGGCTTCCCAGTCACTTTAAGCAAACCCTATAATCTTATTTTAATTCAACTAGCTTTTTCAACTTACCATAGAAAGACCAGTCCCTTTGTATGTATAGAATGAGCAAAAGCATATCTTTGGAAAATGAAATTTGAAATCCTTACTGCAAAATCTAGAATGGTACTGTTGTTCATACACTTGTTAGGTTCTTTGCTAAAGTGACTCTTGGCTATAAGTCATTTCATAAGCTTAATTTTTTATTGGAGACCCAACCGTGAGCGTGGGTGACATGAATCACTAAGGGGAGTCTCTGTTCAGAAGGGGAAACGATATGTATAGGAGTAGCTGTATCAGAGCGTGGGCTGTCAGAATCAGGGAAGTTTGTGGCAAAACTTCACACTTCAATGAAGAGATAGTATGGGGTCCATGTGGAGATGCTAAGGAAAGCTCTCCTGGGGAGAGTGCGGGGGTAGAGGCTTAGATTTTGGAAAACAACCAGGCTGAGAAGTTTGGTATCTAGTGGGGAAATGTAATTGGGATGGTGAGTTAAAGGTTACCTGCATGGAGTGGAAACACACAAAAGCATTTTGTTTTGTAACCAGGTTTTTGAGCTCCATAGTCAAAAGCTACACCTGACTCATTAGTCTGTTCCACTGTTGCTGGAAAGGAGGAAACTCAACAATCCTGGTACAGCATCAAGAAAGGAAGAACCCATCTTGAGGTTTTAGAGTAAGATTTTAACAGTAAAATGCATTTCAGTATTATAGATATATAACTAAATTAGTCTTCTATTAATTATTGGATAAATGAAAATGTTATAGTAGGAGACTAAAATTCATTTTATTCCAGTTGGGACAATGAAGATTTGGGGGTGCTAATTATATTGGGGAGTGAGTAGATATAGTGTCCTGTTTTTATCATACAGAATACACGTCTCTAAGTCCCGTTTTTCCGGCTAGCTGAGCTGAGTTGTCTCCAGTTCTGGTCCTGCATTGCTGACTCACTGGGTGACCTTTTGGCAAGTCACTAAATGTCTATGGACTGCAGTTTACTCTTCTAAAAATAAGGGGTTATGTAAGTGAGATCATTTTCCAGACCCCTTCTATCTCTAGCACCCACACCTTGCTATTTCTGGCAAATTTATCCCTGTATTGATTTCCTGCAACACAATACACAATTCCCCAATGCCGTCTATCAAGGCCTGTGTTACTTTAAAACATCAATGTTGAAGATATCAGCTCTGCAGACAAAACTTCAAATGCTCCAAGTCAGGTTGAACAATTTTAAACCTGATGATCTTTCTAAATTTCATTCCAGCTTTAATTTTCCAGACACAAGAAAAATACCAATCTCTCTGTCCTTGAAACTCTCACAATACTTTATTTTTGTCTCTCTTAGGACACTGATTGCTTAAAAAAATTCTTTGCACCTACACACCTAACGTGCTTGCATTATGAAAGGGTGGCTGGATCCACAATCTCCTCATGTCTTCCAAACCCAGTGTATTAATTAGTCTACTAGGGCTGCCATAACAAAGTACCACAGAGTAGGTGGCCTAAACAAGAGAAATTCACTTCATCGCAAATCTAGAGGCTAGAAGTCTGAGATCAAGGTGTTAGTGGCATTGGTTTCTTTTGAGGCCTTTCTCCTTGGCTTATAGATGGTCATCTTTTCCCTGTGTCTTCACATGGTTCTCCCTGCATAGGTCTGTGTCCTAATTTCCTCTTATTATAAGGACAGTAGTTATATTGGATTAGGATACACCCTAATGATCTCATTTTAACTTAATTACCTCTTTAAATACCACCATCTCCAAATATAGCCACATTCTGACATCCTGGGGGCTAGGACTCCAACCTATAAATTTTGGGGGGATTCAGTTCAATATGTAAGACCCATAAAAGTGTGAATCTTTGATTCACTACTTGATCCAGTTTCTGTCTACCAGAATGCTGACCTCTCAGTCTCCAACTCTGAGAAATTACACCTGTGCTCCTGCTGGCCCATAGGTAAGGTGGGACTCAAATGACATTAGAAGTAAAAAATAATACACCATAAAGGCCATACACAGCTAACATCATACTCGATGGTGAAAAACTGAAAGCTATCCCTTTAAGAACAGGAACAAGACAAAGATGCCTCCTTTCACCACTCTTATTCAACATAGTATTGGAAGTTCCTAGCCAGAGCAATCAGGCAGGAAAAAGAAAGAAAAGGGATCCACATTGGAAAGAAAGAAGTAAAACTTCACTGTTTGCAGATGACACGATTTTACATATAGAAAACCCTAAAGAATCCACCAAAAAACTATTAGAAATAATAAATGAATACAGTAAAGTTGCAGGGTAAAAAATCAACATTCAAAAATCAGTTGCATGTCTACACACTAACAATGAAATAGCAGAAATAAAAATCAAGACTACAATCCCATTTACAACTGAAACAAAAAGAATACAACACTTGGGAATAAATTTAACCAAGGAGATGAAAGAGCTATACAGTGAAAACTATAAGAATTGTTGAAAGAAGTCAAAGAAAACATGAAAAATGAAAAGATATTCCATGCTTATGGATTGGAAGAAATAACATAGTAAATATGTCCATACTACCTAGGTTAATCTACAGATTCAATGCAATCCTTATCAGAGTTCCAGTGACATTTTTCACAGAAATAGAACAAAGAATCCTAAAATTTATGTGGAACAACATAATAGCTAAAGTAATACTGAGAAAAAAGGATAAAGATGGGAATATCATACTCCCTGATTTCAAACTGTACTACAAGGCTGTAGTAATCAAAACAGCATGGTACTGGCAGAAAAACAGACAAACAGACAAGAAATAGCAAACATTAGAGAGGATGTGGAGAAAAAGGAACACTCATACACAGGTAGTGGGAATGTAAACTGATGCAGCCACTATGGAAAACAGTATGGAGATTTCTCAAAAAATTAAAAATAGAACTGCCCTACTATCCAGCTATTCCACTTCTGGGTATTTATCTAAAGAAGATGAAAACGTGAATGCACAAAGATATTCACACTGCTATGTTCATCGCAACATTATTCATGATAGCCAAGACTTGGAAACAACCTAACTATACATACACAATGGAATACTACTCAGGCATAAAAAGATGAAATCTTGCCATTTGCAACAACATGGATAGACCTTGAGGGTATTATGCCAAGAAAAATAAATCAGACAGAGAAAACCAAATACTGTATGATTTGACTCATATGTGGAAGATAAAAACAACAGCAACAATGACAAACAAATACATAGATACAGAGATTAGATTGGTGGCTACCAGAGGGGGAGGGGTGCGGGGAGGGCAAAAGGGATAAAGGAGCACGTTTGTATGGTGACAGATGGAAACTAGACTTTTGGTGGTGAACACAGTGTAGTCTACACAGAAGTCAAAATGTAATTATGTACCCCTTGATTTTATATAATATTACAAACAAATGTTACTTCAATTAAATAAAAAAATAAATAAATAGAAAAAATGAAGAAACAAATACTGATCTTTACAGTTAAGTTAGTACTCATACCCATCTCGATGAAAATAATCCATAACCAACCTATAAATGAAAATTTGGGTGAGTTTATTCTGAGCTGAAATCTGAAGACCATGGCCCGGGGCCTTTTTTCCTGAAGGAAGAAAGGGCACCGAAGAAGTGGGGTGCACAGAGTGGTTATGTACCCTCAGAGAGGATGTTTCACATAGGATTGAAATGTCCCTTTTACAATAGTCGCGAGATTGCTCTGTCGGCACAGCGATTGATGAAACAGCAGGTAGGTCTGCTGTCTGGAGCTGAGTGGTCACAGGTGAGCTGCGTGGTCAAAGGTGAGCACAGCAATCAGTTCCTAGCCTGAGGAAAGATGCTTATCCCTAAGGAAATGCCAATGTGGGGGGAAGTTGCACCTTTATCTCAAGGGCCTTTGTTCTTGCCATAGGAAATGTATGTATATACAATGCATGCTCAACAGCCACCATGAGGCCCTTTTGGAAAAAACAAAGTCAGGCCGAATTAGGTTTATACCAAATGGCTTCCTCATATACTCCAATATATACCATTGCTTGTCATTTTTATTTGTCACCCATATGCCAAGATGTGCTTCACTCTGACTTCTGGTCTTCACAGAGTTTTGTGGCTCTAACCTAAAAGCAGACAGTGTGTTTTTGATGAGAAAAATCATGGTCTGCCTTAGGCACCATTTTGCCCTGGATGGGGTTCTGTTGCTTTGAAACACAGCATTTCATTTTCTCTTTTAGAAGTACATTACCATATAATTTACCTGATGCTTAAAGGCAAATGCGTAAAAATGCACGGCCCTTTTCATACATTGTGAAAGCCATGATTCATTCAACGTGGTGTTTAATTTCTGATAATCATTCTGAAAGAAGGCAGAATATGTTGCCTTAAAAAACTGTGTTTCCCTGAAAAACACATTATGGCTCTCCCAGCTGAAATTCTCTGAAATGTTTGGGAGCCTCTTAGAGAATTTTAAACCTGAGGAAACTGTTAAGATAAGAACTTCCATATTTTGAAAGACAGGTGTCATTTGAATGGCGTTTGGGATATGGCAAATGAGTGTAGTGTATTCTTGTTTCGATTTAGGCCCTATTCTTGGACCCAGAAGACCAGAGCTGAAGTCACAGCTAGGCCAATCGGGAGTGACGCCTTTGTTTCTCTGAGGCTCCTCCTCCCAAGCGCCTTAGCTCTATAAAACCCCCTTGTTTTTGCCCTGGTTAAGGCAGATTTGAGCCAACCCATGCTCTCACCTTCTTGACTTGGCCACCTTGAATGGGGCCTTTATCCATCTCCAAGCACCGATCTCAGTGTCTGGCTTGCCCCACGTGGGCACATGAACTTGAGACTAAGAGGTTCAGTGTCAGAATGACCCAGGGGAAATTTTTAATGTTCCATGAGGAGCTACGTGGCACATACTTCACAGTTGCAATATAAATGCAATGGAAAGTGTACACTTTATTCTTTCCCTTCTTGGGAAAGCCATTATTATTTCCATTTCATTTTTTTAAAGTAATTGAAAATGGTCAATTTTGTATTCCTCTATAGTAAGCATACTGAGTAGAAAATTTCAAATTTAGCCTATTCTCCTACTTGACAACATGATTTGTATTGTAAGTCATTTATAGTAAAGGGAATGCTTAGACTATTAAACCAGAGGATCACAGAATATATGTATTTGTTGCATATGATTTAAATCCCAATTTTTTTCAAAAAAAGCTCATAGTTATTTATAAGGAAATGAATATATATTAAGTTCTTAAAATAATTATAGAAACATGAAGAGGAGGCAAAAGTGAAAAGAAAAAATCTGAGCCAATGGAATTACTGTAACTTACAACTTAGCATTAAATTAGGCTTTATGCTTCATAATTAGAAAGGAATAATATTCCAACTTTCCAAATTGGGAAAGTTCATTTATTCTCTAGAGCAGTTATCCAAGGGTTAATAACACAGCAGTGTCCCAAGTAATTTGCTGTTAATAATTGTTAAAACTGTTGAATTATTTCCTTTTAAAAATATAGATAGGAAAATTTACTTTTACCCAATTTCTTGAGCAGGGAAGAAAGGCATGTGTGTACAATTAGGTCGCTATTATTTATCTGTTGACGTTTGGCTACATGTAAAATGTAAAAGTCATCTGATATAACTGTCAGAGGTGGTGGAAAAATGAAAGTTGCTACTCCAAATGGTGGGGATTCTTTGCTCATGACCAGTTAATGCATCTTGGTTCTTTGCATTAACTTAAAATCTTAGGAGGGTATCATGAGTTCTCAGAGAGTTATAGCTGTGCAGGGTTCACTTATAAGGGGATCATGCAATGGTCAGCAGCAGATAGACAAATATCTGGATAGACCACCAGCTAGAATAGAACACTTTTTTAAAAACATGAACTTTATTTTTTAGAGCAGTTTTAGGTTCACAGTGAAATTAAGAGGAAAGTGCAGAGGTTTCCAGTATATGTCATGCCCTTATACGTGCATAGCCTCGCTCATTGTCAATGTCTCCCACCACAGCCGCACATTTGTTAAAACTGATAGAACAACATTTACACAAATTATCACCCAGAGTCCATAGTTTACATTAGGATTCACTCTTGGTGTTGTACATTTTATGAGTTTGGGCAAATATATAATGTCAAATTTAGAATGTCATATAGTTGGAATCATACAGCATACAGACTTTTCAGATTGGCTTCTTTTACTTAATAATATGCATTTAAGTTTCCTCCATGTCTTTTCATGGCCTGTGAGCTCATTTCTTTTTAGCACTGAACAATATCCCATTATCTAGATGCAGCACAGTTAATTTATCCATCACCTACTTAAGGATATCTTAGTTGCTTCCAAGTTTTGGCAATTGTGAGTAAAAATGCAGATTTTTGGATGGACATGTTTCAACTCCTTTAGACATCCTTGTCTTGTTCTTGTCTTAGTGGGAAAGCTTTGAGAGTCTTGCCATTAAGTACGATGTTCACTGTAGGTTTTCTGTAAGATATGCTTTATCAAGTTGAAGAAGTTCTTCTCTACTCCTAGTTTGCTGAGAGTTTTTTTTATCATGAAAGAGTATTGGATTTTTGTTAAGTACTTCCTTCATCTACATTTATTGACAAGATCATGTGATTTTTCTCCTTTAGCATGTTCATGTGATGAATTACATTAATTTATTTTTGAATGTTGAACCAGCCTTGCATACCTGGAATAAATTCCACTTGGTCATGGTGTATAATGCCTTTAATAGATCATTGAATTTGCTAATATTTTCTTGAGGATTTTGCATCTATGTCCATGAGAGATATTGGTCTGCAGTATTCTTATAATATTTTTGTCTGATTTTGGTATTCGAGCAATGCTGGCTTCACGGCTAACTCATTTGTGTTAGGAAGTATTCTCTCTGCTTCTATCTTCAGGAAGAAATTTTAAAGAATTGGTATAATTTCTTCCTTACGTGTTAGGTAAAATTCACCAGTGAACCCATTTGAGGCTAGTACTTTCTCTTTTGAAAAGTTATTAATTGTTGATTCAATTTCTGTAACAGATATAGGCATATTTAGATCGTCTATTTCTTCTTGTGTGAGTTTTGGCAGATTGTGTCTTTCAAGGAATTGTTCCATTTCATCTAGGTTATCAAATTTGTGAGCCTAGAGTCATTCATAGTATTCCTTTATTATCCTTTTAATGTCCCTGGGATTTGTAGTGATGTCTTCTCTTTCGTTTCTGATTTTAGTAATTTATATCCTTTTCCTTTTTCTCTTTGTTAGATTGGCTAGAGCTTATTGATTTTATTGATCTTTTCAAAGAACTGGATTTTGGTCTCATTGATTTTCTGTGTTGATTCCCTGTTTCCAATTTCATTGATTTCTGCTCTAATTTTTATTATTTACCTTCTTCTGCTTACTTTGGATTTAATTTGCTCTTCTTTTTCTAGTTTCCTAAAGTCTAAATGAATTATTTCTTTTAGATCTTTTTTGTTTTCTAATATATGCATTCAATTCTGTAAATTTTGCTCTAAACTCTTCTTTTTCTATATCCCACTAATTTTGATAAGTTATGTTTTCATTTTCATTTAGTTCAAAATATTTTAAAATTTTTCTTGGGAGTTCTTATTTGACTCGTGTTACTTAAAGGTGTATTGTTTAGTCTCCAAGTATTTTGAGATTTTCCAGCTATCTTTTTGTTATTGATTCCTAGTTTAATTCCATTGTGGCCTAGTCTGAGAGTAGACATTGTATGATTTCTATCTTTACAATGTTAAAGGTGTGTTTTATGGCCCAGAATGTGGTCTATCTTGGTGAATGTTTCATATGAGTTTGAGAAGAATATGCACTCTGCTGTTGTTGGATAAAGTAGTCTATACATATCCATTATATCTAGGTGATTGCTAGCATTGTTGAATTCAACTGTGTCTGTACTGACTTTCTGCCTGCTGGATCTGTCCATTTATGATAGAGGGGATGTTGAAGTCTCCCACTATAATAGTGGATTCATCTATTTCTCCTTGCAGTTCTATCAGTTTTTGTTTCATGTGTTTTGATGATCTGTTTTAGGTACATACACATTGAAAGTAGCTATGTCTTCTTGGAAAATAGACTTCTTTGTCATTATGTAATATCCCTCTTCATTCCTGATAACTTTCCTTATTCTGAAGTCTGCTCTGTCTGAAATTAAAATAGCTACTCTCACTTTCTTTTGATTAGTATCAGCATGGTATATCTTTCTCCATCCATTTACTTTTAACATATATATGGTTTTCTTGTAGGGAGTTTCTTGTAAAGTGGTATGTCTTATAATACAGAGTTGAGTCTTGTTTTTGATCTACTTTTGGTGCATTTAGTCTATTGATGTTCAAGTTATTATTGATATAGTTGTATTAATCTCTACCATATTTGTCACTGCTTTCTATTTGTTACTCTTGTTTTTTGTTCCTATTTTTGTCTTCCATGCTTTTTCTGCCTTTCAAAAAAGGCAGTTTTGACTGAGCATTTTATATGATTCCTTTTTCTTGCCTTGCTTAGCATATCAGTCATATTTCTTTTTTTCCTTTTTTTTAGTGGTTGTTCTAGAGTTTGTAATATACATTTACAACTAATCCAAGTCTACTTTCAGAGAATACTATACCACTTCATGGATAGTACCTTATAATAATAAAATAATCCCAATTCCTCCCTCTGTTCACTGTGACATTGCTGTCATTCATTTCATTTATAAATAAGCACACATAAATATATATATGTATGTATTCAAATGCATTGTTGCTCTTATTATTTTGAACAAACTGTTATCTCTTAGATCAATGAAAAATAAAAGAAATAAAACCTTTTATTTTACTTTCACTTATTCCTTCTTTGGTGCTGCTCCTTTCTTTATGTAGATCTGAGTTGCTGACCTATATCATTTTTCTTCTCTCTAAAGAACTTCTTTTAATATTTCTTGCAACGGCAAAAAATTCCCTCATTTTTTGTTGGTCTGAGAAAGTCTTCATTTCTCCCTCACTTTTGAAGAATAACTTCATAGGGTATGTAATTCTAGGTTGATGGATATTTTTCTCTTAACTTTTTAGATATTTCACTCCCCTCTCTTCTTGTTTCCATGATTTCTGAGAACTTGGATGTATTTCTTATCTTTGTTTCTCTATAGAGAAAGTGTTTGTTTTCCTTTGGGTTCTTTCAGAATGTTTTCTTTATCTTTGATTTTCTGTAGTTTGAAAATGATATGCCTACATATAGCTTTTTTGGCATTTATCCTTCTGGGTGTTCTCTGAGCTTCCTGGATCTGTGGTTTGGTGTTTGACATTAATTTGGAGAAATTCTCAGTCATTATTGTTATTAACATTTCTTTTGTTTCTTTTCCTTTTGGTATTCCCATTATGTGTATGTTATACCTTTTGTAGTTGTTCCACAGTTCTTGAATGTTCTGTTTGTTTTTTCAATCTTTTTTCTCTTTGCTTTTTGGGTTTTGAAATTTCTATTGAGCTGTCCTCAAGCTTAGAGATTTTTTTCCTCAGTTATGTCCAGCCTACTAACAAGACCATCAAAGGTGCTCTTCATTTCTGAAACTGTATTTTTGATCTCTAGCATTCCTTTTTAATTCTTTCTTAGAATTTCCATATTTCTGATTACATTGCCCTTCTGTTCTTGCATGCTGTCTGCTTTATCCGTTAGAACCCTTAGCATATTAACTGTAGTTGTTTTAAATTCCTAGTCTGATAGTTCCAACACCTCTGCCACATCTGGGTCTGGTTCTGATGCTTTTGCTCTCTCTTCAAACTGCTTTTTGCCTTTTAGTATGTCTTGTAATTTTTTTCCTGACAGCTGGGCATTATGCACCTGGTAAAAAGAACTGCTGTAAATAGGCCTTTAGTAATGTAGTAGTAAAGTGTGGGGGAGGGGAAGTGTTCTCTAATCCTACGATTAGGTCTTAGTCTTTTAGTGAAACTGTGTGCCTCTGGACTGTGAACTCCACATGTGCCTCTCAGTTACCCCTCCCTCTTAGGTGAGACAGGCTGGCTAGAGTGGGGCTGAAGTTGGGTATTTCCCTTTTCCCACGTGCAAGACTAGAGGCAGCTAGAGTTTGGTATTTGCCTTCCTCAACATGGAAGGCTAGAGCCAGCTGGAGTTGAATATTTCTTTTTCCTCAGGTCAGTTAGGCTCTGATAAAAATCAGAGTTAATGCTCTGATTAAATAGTTTCTCCTGAAGGCAGATCTGGGTAGAACAGAATGCTCTAGCATATTTCAAATTGTTTCTTTTCCCCTCCCCCTGATGGAAGCATGAGAGGACTTTTCTTCAATATTTACTGTGAGAACCTGGTAGAACTCCAGGAGGTAAAACTCACAAAAATGTGGGGTCCCCCTGATGACTGGGTCCCCCTAGAGTTTTTATCTGTCAGACTTGTCCGCACCGAGCCTCCAGCACTTCATCAATTACAGTGTAGGCTTCTCTACCTCAGCACTGATTCCTGTGGAGATTTCAGCTAGTGGGTTTCTGCTCCAGTAACTTGTGATTCTTTGCATTTGACCGTGAGTCACTCCATTTCTGGAGGCAGTCGTTTGCCCGGTGACCCATTTTTCTTACAGATTTAAGAAGAGTTGTTGATTTTTCAGTTTGTTCAGCTTTTTACTTATTATTAGGACAGAGTGGCTACTTCTAAGCTTTTTACATGCCAGACCAAAGACCAGAATAAAACACTTTTCAGAAGAGTTTCCTGCCCATTATTTCATCTGAGCCTCACAAATTCGATAGCATTTTAGGAAGGCATTTTCTTCACTTCACTGATGAGAAATAAGGACCCAGAGAGACAGAATACCCTGCAAAAGGTAATGCCGTCCCTCAGCCCTTCATCTGAGGTTCTTCATGATTGGATAAAATCAACTGTGGGATGGGAGAGTCTTTTATATCCATTTTAAACTGTGAACCATAAGCTTCTTCTGTCAGCAGCAGCTGGCCATGGAATAGACCTTCATGACCCAAGTTGTCTCTCTGCCCAGTGCATTGAGCCATTTGTGTAAATGCCATTAGAAATGTCCCAAGGGGAACCCAAGACTGAACCAGAAGAGATAACATCTTTCCTCCAAATGCTCAGTCTTGCCAGAGTAACTGACTCTAAGAGCTGGCTAATAATTAAAAGGGACACCTTTCATGTCACAATGTATCCAGATACATTGACATCTCATTACTGACACATCCTTGGCCTAGAAGAGACTAGAGTATACAGAGTTACAGTTTCTCTATCTTGTTTTTTTCTAATGATTCACTGGTCAGACAATTACTGAGTTTAAAACATTTTTAAAGCATGACATGGAAAACTTCATTTAAAGCAACAGAAAGCAGATGGTGTTCGTGTACAAGAGAACAAGCTCAGAGTTATACACAGCTGTATTCCTTTCTCTAGAATTTGATTATGTCTGTGATTCATTTTCTAAAATGACACATCCATAACATCATGGTGTAGCATCAAGCTTTTGGTGATGATGAAGCTGTTCTTTGTGCTGGAAATAATGCCACCTTCTACTTACTCAGGAAGTTAATTCAATGACAAACTACAGTGCAATGTTCTTAACTGGCACCAACATTTTCCTTAAGAATGGGGGAAAAGCAACGAGAATAATAAAAGTGTTTGTAAAGGTAATCAATGATGCCACAATGTAATAATTCTGAGATATATCAGTGTTGGATCTGTTTTTGGGTGGGGGTATAGTGTACTCTTTTAAAGGATAGCCTCTGGCATCAGCAACATCTAAATTGAAATTCCTAATTATTATGTGAGATCAAAAAATTATTTCACTTAAAAAAAATCAGATAATAATATTTATCTTATAGGACTGTTGTGGGATTAAGTGAGATTTCATAGAGATTACAGAAGTAGATATCTCACCACAATGTTAAGCATGTAGTAAGCACTTAGTAACTGATAGTAAAAAAAAACAAAACAAAACAATCAAATGGGGTAAAGGGTATAGTATCTTATTGGGCTTTTCTGATTATCACTTCCATACTTTTGAAGATGTTAATTGAAATACAAGATATTCAGGGCGGCCATCAAAAGGACAAGAGACAATAAATGCTGGCAGGGATGTAGAGAAAATGGAATCCTTGTGCACTGTTGGTGGGATTGTAAATTGGTGCAGCCACTATGGGAAACAGTATGGAGGTTTCTCAAAAAATTAAAATACAACTGTATGATCCAAGAATTCCACTTCTGAGTATATATCCAAAGGAAATGAAAATGCTGTGTTGAAGAGTACCTGCACCCCATGTTCATAGCAGCATTATTTACAATAGCTAAGACATGGAAACAACTTAAGTGTCCATCAACAGATGAATAAAAAAAGATATATATATATATATATATATATCCAAACCACATATATATATATAATGGAATTTTTTTCAGCTGTAAAAAAGGAGGAAATCCTGTCATTTATGACAACATAGGTGGAACTTGAGGGCATTATGATAAGTGAAATACATCAGATGGAGAAAGACAAACACAGTATGATCTCATTTATATGTGGAACCTAAAAAAAACAAACCCAAGCTAAAAAAACAAACAAACAAAAAACCTTCAAACTCATAGAAAAAAGAGATCAGATTTGTGGCTACCAGACGTGGGGGATAGGAGGAAGGGAGAATTGGATGAAGGTAGTCAAAAGTACAAACTCCCAGTTATAAGGTAAATAAGTACTAGGGATGTAAGGTACAACATGATGACTATAGTCAACATTGCTGTATGGTATATTTGAAAGTTGTGAAGAGCTCCTAAGAGTTCTCAGAACAAGAAAAAACCTTATTTTTCTTTTTTTTGTATCTATATGAGATGATGGATGTTAACTTATTGTTATAATCATTTCACAATATATGTAAGTGAAATCATTATGCTCTACACCTTAAACTTACACAGTGCTGTATATTAATTATACCTCAATAAACTGGAAAAAATAAAATAAAATAAAAAGAAGAGAAGCCATCAACCAAAAAAAAAAAAATAAAAAAGAAGAAAAAGAAATACAAGATATTGAGGAATATCATGGTAATTAAACTTGGAAATTACATGATACTGTTAACAACCTTGTATGTTTCACTATTTGGTAGCTTCTATGGTGCCTTCTTGAGTTACCAAGTTATAGTGGGAAATATAAATGATAAGGTCAAACGTGGCAATTACTTCTCTCTCAGTCTCTCTCTTTCTGTTGACAAATTGCATCCAGTCTACTAGGTCTGCTTGAACAAAATGCACTATCTGCAAGCTTTCAGCAGTCAAGAGCTAAATCTAAAAAGAAGTGATTCAGCAGCTGGGCTTAGAATTTAAAGCATGGACAGGAATTTCTAAGACTTGGCAATTATTAGTGCCTCAATATCATGATTTTTTTTAAGATTGTTGTTTTTATGAGAGTGGAAGGTTGGTATTCCTACCCGCTAATCCGTACCAAGATTTTGTCCCCCAATCCTATGCTTGGTGATTGCTCTTTCTCTCTGCCCTATGCTGGGGGTAGTGTTTTAAATGATTACCAGGCAGTTAACAAAGGAAACTCAGGTGCCTGATGTCTGCCTGATTCATTGCTCCATCAGTGGCAAATGTCAGGAAACACGAGAGCTGGTGAAATCTTTTGGGAAAAGCAAGCTCAGACCTGGAAGTCCGGAGTCCTGGTTTGTGTCCTGGCTTTACAACTCTTGATTTCTGAGACTCCAGCTTTGTATTGTAATCTTTGAATAATAATAACTGGAGGGTCCTTCCTTGAGGAACATTTCTTATCACAAATTAGCCATGCATCCCTGGCTGAACTTCTTTGCTGGTAATATTGGGACTCGTGGCAGGAAAGCCTGGGGAAGGGAACATCTGTACTGTGGGTGGAGTAGGTTATCTTCAGACCTCTCTTTAGCTTGTGACAGACACAGAAAGTCAGTGGATAGGGAATCTCATATTCCAAGACTTTAGGATTCAGCAGACTTCATGAGGGTACAGGGCCGGATATGACCCTCTGAGATACCAGAGAAGGTCAAATGGATGGGTCAATTGGGAGCACTCTTTCCAAAATACTTCCTTCCTTGACCAGTACTGTTCTGTCGCTCCAAGAGTGTGCTAGCATTCAAAACCTGGTTGTTGCTGGCTGTTGCTACACACTCTATTAACGCTCTTGGACTGTGTTAGCTGTTGAATTTTCTGAGAAGTCCCAGATCAAATGACAGCTGTACACTATGGGATTTTTAGGATAAACAAGATGAGCTATTTGTACTTCATTAATCGTCTATACTGACAAGATGTAACCATGTAATAAGCTAAATCAGTCAACACTGGCGGCTTGGAATTGATTATCATTTTATTTAAAAAAATCCCCCATTCAAAACATACAGGAACTCATGGAAAATATTAATTCATTCTAACTTAGATGAGCCATGAATATTTAAATAAGCTTCTTGGAACCACCACAATCTATTCCCTGATGTCTATATACTTCCTAAAACAAAGCAATTCTTCCTCATAAGTATTGAAGTAGATTAACAAATGCCATGCATGTTGATCTACTTTGCTGAGATCTCACCTTCTTAATAATTTTCAAACACATAAAGAGATCCCTGTGCGGAACATTAGTATTAAGGAATACTAGTCTTCTAAATCAAATGCAATATATCACAGCTCTTCTGTATGCACTTGTTAGGATTCAGGGGATGCAATTTTAGCTGTCACTTTTCAGAATACTGGCCATATCTAATAGAACTATGCATTAAGCTCTGGAATTTTTCCTTTATGTGAATATAACCAGTGAACCATTCAAAAATCCAAAAGTTATATAGATTAAAAAAAAAAAAACAAGCTACATTGACAATATACTCTTGGGATTGAGAGCAAACCTGTAATTACCTACAAACTCCCAAGCATTGCGGTTCTTCAAAATTTTTGCAAATTTCAGCTTGTTTTGCTTTTGGTGATGTTTCTTACCATTAATTAGTTGGTCTCTGCTAGTGTCTGCTTACATCTCCACATTCCTGAAGACCTCTACAGATGAGATACTTTAGAATAATGAATCATGGCGTGTTATACAATACTGATGACATTTTTGTTGCCTAGGATAGTCTTTCTGGAATCAACTAAACATACAAACAGATGTCTTTGGCTGGAATGGAGGTGGGGTTACTTCATTCCGAGCCACTCATCCTTTAGCACACAAGCTCTCAAATCTCATTTGTCATAAAGATTTATATTCTTTCTGTTATTCTATCTGCCTGTACTAGGCTAAAAGTGAGGCCAACCCAGTCAGATATTGGCAGACAGATTTGAGAGGCAACCTCCCATTTCTGATGATAACACCTCCTGTTGGATCTGGAAAGAGTATCTCTTCATCTGCATCATCTAGGTATCTTCTTTATTCTAAGGCAATAAGCTAAATACACCTGACCAGCATGGGGTGAAGGAAATCAGACACCAGCATACAATCTAGATAAGCCCAGGATATCCTGAGAGGAGAAAGAATCAGAATTTTAACCCAAAGAGAACGCTTAGTCATAAACTGGTCTAAATTCCTCATACTGAGTCCAGAGAGGCTGGGGATTGGTCCAAAGCTTGAGGTGAATCAGTGTGACAGTCAAGATTGGAATCCACATCCCAGTTTCCTCAGCTACAAAACAGGGATAATAATAATCCGTCTCGCTGAGGGGTCATGATGGTCATATATGTTTTATCTGCAGCACTTTCACCTGTGGGACATCTTTTTAAATATCTCAACATAACTGTTGGGTTCTCTCATTAGGAGATTATACCTAAGTGCATAATAAGTACATTCATAGTTATAATTCTCCGAGCCTGAAGTCTCTCGTCTATAAAAGATGGCTAATTTGGGTAGTCTCATGTGATTAGAGGTAAAGGATGAAATAATATATGTGAAAAGCACCGTAAATTGTAAAGTGATATTCAAATGCTTATTATCTCTGCAAATTCTTTCACTGCAACTTCAAATGCTTTCAAGAGAACATCACTTGTCTGAGTCTAAGTTTGGGATACAATCAAGGAATTAGATTAGTTAGCAGAAATAATTAACCTGAAAATACACCCCTATTGAATGGGGAAAGAGATATTTTGACAATGTAGTTGGAAGAAAACAATAGCAGTATTAAGCCATTTTGTAGCTATTGCCTTCCCTGGGCAATCCTATTGAAGTGTTTTAATATATCTTCTTCTCCAATGGCCACTGTGGTGTAAAATCTGATTGCTTCAATTACCAGGAAATTGTTATCAGAAACAGAACCAGACACCTCAATACTAAAGTAAGATGGGGAAGGCAGAAATAAAGTTGAAATACAAATTAATTTTCCACAAATTCTTTATTTTAATAAGACTCCGTATATAAATAGAATCAGAATAATTGATTGCTAATCTACATATCATGAAATTCCAACTATGCCATGATATGTTCTTTTATTATTTGTAAGATAACAAAACTCAGATAATATCTATTTAAGCTAGTGACTGGAGAACGTGCATTGAGAAAGTTGGACGTAGTTTGCTTTTGCTGGTTTCTCGCTAATCCAAACTTTAGGGAGGCTGATGAGAAGGAGCCTGACAGTAGCATAACTTTGAAAACTTGTCCATGTCTGAGGCAACAGTCATTGGGACATTTGCTTCAATATGGAATTAATTGGCTCGGATAGATATTTTTAATCCCTGTTTCCAAAGACAATATCAGTGGTTCTAGTCATACTTTCTGCAAAGGATCCTGATTATTAGTTATAGACACAGAGACATCACAAATACTTTCTGGAATGAGGAAAGATATACACAAACCAAAAGACCAAAGATCATATAGTTTTCTCTATTCTTGCTCTTACTCTGCATATGGTTTCCATTCCTTCCTTCAAAATATATTCACTGAAATTACAAATGCCTTCGGGTGTGGAAACATTTATTGAATTTCTATTAGTTCAGGATAGCAAGCTAAATCAAATAATAGCACTGTGGAGACTATTGATAACCTTAATCAAATTTGGCCCCAACAGAAACTCCTTCGAAAGTTAAATGTTTATTGAACCAACTAGAATAATCAGCCGTCTTCCTCTGATTTGTTGGTGGGAAGGAATCAAAAGACAGAGCTGACAAAAATGGTGATTATATTGGCCTTAGATTAGGCTGGTGCTCTAATCCTTTACCCAAATGAACTCTATTGACCAACCTGTACTTTCTTAAGGAATCAGAGCATGAAATAAAGACAAGAGATGAGTCATGGCCCTGCGTGATGCTGAACAAACCGGTTTATGTCATGATTCATGAGACTTTAGCTTTGGGAATTGCAGAGTCTTTCTTCTTATTCAAAAGTTAAAGGGAGAGAAACTTTAATTCTTAATTGTGATCCTAAAGAACAACACAAAGTATATTATATTGATGCTTTATTTCTGAATTATATTGAATAAATGATTATACTTTATATCCTACTTACTTTAAATTTAGGGGAAGTCATTTTCTAGTAACTCTAGCCCTGAGCTAGAAATTAGAAGTCCAGAAAGACTTATTTATTTGGTTTTTAAAATAACTGCCTTTGTTAAAAAGCCTAGGATACAAGCACTAAGGCATCATTAATTATAAAAAATATTTGGGCCAAGGGCTGACAGTAGTAATACAAAGAAGAAACCAGGGCAGTTGAAAAACAGCACTCAGATAATAGTGCCTCATTAGTACATTGAAACAGTCAGATTTTTAAATAATGGTATAAAACAGAAATTAGGCCACTTGATTCACACTGGAGCAAGGGTTATAAACACAAGGCCCTTCCACAAGAGGATCATTTTGGAGGTGAAAAATCTTGGCTCTATTTCCTTGAATTATAAACAGGAAAATAGGTGGCAAAATGGCACAAGAGAAAAATATGATTTCTGAGGTTACCAGGATTAAAATTATGGTAGGCCTTAAATAAATTCAACTACTGCATTGTATGTATGGAGAGAGTATGGTATTCTTTGACTGCCCGACATCCAATTCCAAAAGTATTCTAATTTCTCTTTGGGGAATTGCCTCTCCCTCATTCTGTGCCTTTGGATGGGAGAATAATTTCTTCTGCCTGCCTCCACCTATAGAGCTGAGAGGTCTGTAGCATTTCTCTCCTCCTCCTTGTGTTTCAGCAGTGTGAGTGTATGACCTAACCTTGACTGACGGGATGCTTTCTCCCAGGACTTTGAAGCTTGACAGTGTGAATCAAGGGCAGAAGAAATAGTTGGATAAAATTCTTTGTAGTGGCAACTAAGGAGAAATCACCATATAGACTTTGCTATGAGACAATTGTATGTTTCCGGGTCCTAGCCTCCTCAAGCTCCCTCACAATCTGGTCTTTCTACTTCCATCAGTTCTGCGAGAACCTGAATTCTTTCCAATGACTCCCCTTTTGCTTAATAGTCCATTTCTGTTTGCACTGTGGAACCACAACTGTTCCACTGTGGAAGTTAAATATAGCCAATTTGCAGAGTTAAGCTTCAGTGCAACGGGCTCCAAGTTCCCCTGCCTAGTAGGGGCTATTGAATTTTGGAAGCTCATGGAGATATTTTAGGAATGAAAGCACTTTAGGGGCCAGCCCATGACTGAGTGTTTATGTTCGTGGGTTTCGCTTCCACGGCCCCGGGTTTCCCCGGGTCAGATACTGGGCGTGGACATGGCACCGCTCATCAGGCCATGCTGAGGTGGCGTCCCACATAGCACAACTAGAGGCACTCAAACTAGAATTTACAACTATGTACTGGGAGGCTTTGGGGAGAAGAAGAAGGAAAATAAAAAAGAAGATTGGCAACAGATGTTAGCTCAGGTGCCAATCTTTAAAGAAAAAGAGAATGAAAGCACTTCAAAAAGGATGCAGAATATAAGTGTGCATATACTTTTGATGCCTGATAGCAGTTTTTATCAGGAGATGAATTTCTCCTGGAAATTTAAGACCTTCTGAAATACTGCTTAGCCTAGTCCCTGCAGGATTGAGAAGAAACCTACCTTTGTCCCCAAAGAATTTACAGACGAGCACTGTGGCCTTGTCTGTATTGTTCGGTAGGAGCTCTCACTGATTCTTCCCACATCTCTTTAATTAAATATCTGCGTAAAAGTAGTCAGAGCTGGGCAGAATGAATTATCAGTGTACACCCCAGATTGGAAAAAAGTCTAGAAATCACGCAGTCCGGCCCATTTCCTGATGCTGTATCCCCTCTATGACACATCCTTAACAGTTGTGCTGTTGACTGAACACGTCTAGTTATTGAATGATCACTACCTCACAAGGCAGCCTGCTGTGCTGCACGACAGCTGTACTTATTAGAGTCTTTCTTTTGACTTTGAGTCCAAATATATCTTCCTTTAAATTGTATGTATTTGTTGATCATAAAATTGATCCCTGGAGATAAAGAGAATAAGTTTACATCAAATATTCATTCATGATCTCTTAAATCCTTTTTTCTTTCTATATCTGTATCATTAACTAAAGATTAAAACTACAGTAACACAGATGACATAATAATATATACAGAAAATCCTAAGGAAGCAACTAAAAATCATGATTAAAACTAGTAAGTTCAGCAAGGTTGCAAGATATAAGATCAATACACAAAAATCAGTTATATTTCTATATGGTAGCAATGAATAATCCAAAAATTAAATTAAGCAAACAATTCCATTTATAATATCGTCAAATAATAAAATACTAAGGATAAATTTAGTAAAAGAAGAGCAAATCTTGTTTGCTGAAAATTACAGAAGATAGCTGAAACAAATGAAAGAACATCTAAATATGTCTATGTAGTCTTTTCAAAAAAATTTATTTATTTATTTATTTTGAGGAAGATTAGCCCTGAGCCCACATCTGCTACCAATCCTCCTTTTGCCGAGGAAGACCAGCCCTGAGCTAACATCCATCCCCATCCTTCTCTACTTTTTATATATGGGACACCTGCCACAGCATGGCTTGACAAGCGGTGCCATGTCTGCACCCGGGATCCGAACTGGCGAACCCAGGGCCGCCAAAGCAGAACATGCAAACCCAACCTCTGTGCCACCAGGCTGGCCCTATCTATGTAGTCTTTTGACATCCCAGTTTCATGGATCAGAAGACTTAAGGTTGTTAAGATGACAATACTCCCCAAATTGACCTACTGAGTCAACACAATCCCAATGAAAATGCTAACTGACTTTTTGCAGAAATTGACAAGCTGATCCTAAAGTTCATTTGGAAATGCAAGTGATGAAAGCTAGCCAAAATAATATTGAAAAAGAATAACAAAGTTGGAAGACTCACCTTTCCTGATATAAAAATGTACCATAAAGCTGTAGTAATCAAGGCAGTGTGGTATTGGCATAAGGATAACATATAAATCAATGGAATAAAATTTGGAGTCCAGAAATAAACCTTTACATTTATGGTCAGTTGATTTTCAACAAGAGTGCCATCACTGAGGAAAAGAACAGTATTTTTTCTAACAAACATTACTAATATAAGTGGTTATCCACATGCAAAAGACCCCTACTTTACACCACACACACAAATTAACTCAAAATAGATGATAGACCTAAATGAAAAATTTTAAAGTATAAAAATTTTAGAAGGAAACATAGGATTAAAACTTTGTGACCTTAGTTTAGGCCATGGTTTCTTAGATATGACACCAAAACCATGTGTGGAAAAATCAAAAATAGATACATTGGACATTATCAAAATTAAAACATTTTGTGCTGCAGATGATAGCATCGAGAAAATAAAAAGACAGCTACAGAATGGGAGAAAACATATATCTGATAATGGACTTATATACAGAATATATAAAGAACTCTTACAACTCAACCACAAAAGAACAAATAACTGAATTTCAAAAATGGAAAAAGAATTTGAATGCCCATTTCTCCAAGGGAGTTATACAAATGGCCCATAAGCACAAGAAAAGTGCTTATTAGCCATTAGGAAAATGTAAACCAGTACCACCATGAGATACCACTTCTCACCCACTGAGATGTTTATCCTCAAAAGACATAGTAACGAGCGTTAGAAAGAATGTGGAGAAACTGGAACCCTCATACATTGCTTGGGAGAGTGTAAATTGGTACAACTGCTTTGGGAAACAGTTTAGCAGGTCCTCAAAATTTTAAACATGGAGTTACTATATCACTCAACAATTCCATTCCTAGGTATGTATCCAACAAAAAACATATGTCCACACAAAAATTTGTACATGAATGTTCATAGTAGCATTATTCATAATAGCCAAAAGTGAAACAACCAAATGTCCATCAACTGATAAATAGATAAGTAAAGTATGGTATATCCATATAATGGAGTATTACTTGCCAGTAAAAAAGGATGAAGATATTTGTACACCAATGTTCAAAGCATCCTTATTCATGACAACTAAAGGGGTGGAAACAACCCAAATGTCCATCAAGAGATGAACAGGTAAACAAAATGTGATATAAATATTCAAACAAATATTATTCAGCCTTAAAAAGAAATGAAATTCTGATACATGCTACAACATAGATGAAGTTTGAAATCATGATGCTAAGTGAAATAAGCCAGACACAAAAGACCATATACAATATGATTCTATTTATATGAACTGTCCAGAATAGCTAACTCTATGGAGACAGAAAGTAGATTCATGGTTTCCTGGAGGAGTTGGGAGGAAAATGGGGAGTGGCTGCTAATGGGTATGGTTGCCTTTTTGTAGTGATGAAAATGTTCCAAGGTTAAATACTGGGGTTGCATAACTTTGTGAATATACCAAAAACCATTGAGGTGTATATCTCAAATGTGTGTACTTTATGATATGTGAACAAAATCTTAATAAAGCTATTTAAAAATATATTAAAAACAAACAAACAAAAAAATGAGGTAAGACCAAGAAAAGATCTTTCGATAGGTTAAATACAAAGAATATTTCCATTACTCTGTGTGATTCCTTTGCAGCAGTCACCACACTTGGTAATTACTTGCTTGTTTCTGTATTATTACCTTCACTAGCCTCTGAATTCCTTCAGGGCAGGGATTATGTCTGTACAGGTTACCATTGCATTCTCAGCACTAAATACAGTGCCTGGCATGAATAGATATCATTGGAAAGCCAACTGAAACCTATTTCTAAGCTGAAATTAACAGATTAAGCAATTTAGACAGTGATGTTTTCCAAATGGTTAAGAATCCAGTTTGCCAATCTAAACTTCTCTATGTTGCTCATGAAAATATTTTGAGAGATTACATCAACAGCCATACAGAAATCTAGGTATTTACTATCCACAGTATTGCACTGCAACATTAACAAAGTGGAATGAGTTGAGTTGGTACAATGTTCTCAATGAGCTGGAAACAGCATAAGAGTTTCATACGAAGGGGTGAGTTTACCAAAGTTTCAAGAGGCTAAGAGAGTGCGTCAGAACAATCCCTATGCCAATGATGCCAATGATTCCCATAGCATTGACATCCTAATAGGGATAATATTATCTTAAATGTATACAGTGTTCTTCTGTTTAAAAAAGATCTTTCAGATGTATCTTCATCTGCTCAATAGTCAAGTGAATATGAGTCCCTCCAGAAATCTAGAAAACAGCCTGTGGCTCTCCTGCTCGTAAAGATTCTAAAGCTCTAATCACTGTGTATAAAAAAAAGGACCCTGCAGTAACTCTCCATCTTTTAAACTCCTCAGGGAGGCTACAAACCCTGGAGGGAAGTTCTATGTTTCATTCATCAGAAACTTTCTCTCTGTTGTCTCGTACTTTTCTGGCTTCTGTGTATGGCATCCTTTGATATAGATCATCTATACAAGATCATCTTCTCTCAAAGCTTTTTGTAGGATCTATGTCCTACTCACCGTCCTCTACTAACAAGGGTATCTCCAGGTGGTTCCTTTATCACCTCCAGTTACCTGTAACCCATGTTTGACTCACCACTGTTGTGGTTACAGTCTCCCAGTGGTGGGACCTCTAATCTCCCTGTATGGGCCTTTGTTGAAGTCATCTAACTATCATGGGATGGTGTTAAATAATTTATCTCCTAATTGAAGAGTCATTAACTTACAGCCAAGTCAGTCATTAAAATTTCTTTCCTTATATTTAATATTAATATTGATAATTAGTAAATGGGGGTCATAAATGGGGACTAAGTGGATGTTAAAACAGAAATAAAATTTTATCTCTGCTCTCTTAGTTCAGAGAAAGCTAATCAAACTGGAGCAAAAATTGGAGTATATTTCCACCTCTTAATGAGGGGAAAGTTTTGTTTCCTGCTTTAGAAACTTGTTGATAATTTAATTTTCAATCATGTTACTGCTTTTACAATTGGCACAAACATTACAATATTGCTATTTTGAATAAATAAGTATGTGAAATGATTACTTGACCCCAAACCATAAGTGTCACAGACCAAATGATGCTCATTCTCAAGACCATTTGATTGACTTAGTAGATGTTTTCTAAGCCTGTAGCTTGACAGGGACAGATGTGTTTATTAAGAAACTCCATAGAAACCTCCATATTGTCTTGAAACAATAAGTATTTACTAAAGCATTCACTTCTATATAAATAAATGCCCAACATCTATAGCTGAAACAGACTTTGTACTGGTTCTCTCATAATTATTTTAAAAATTAAAGAAGTGCTTTCAATCCTTTGGGAAGCGAAGGTAGGGGTCAGAATCAAATCTCTTCACCACTGTGTCATTTAGATGGTTTTTACTTGACTTGTGTTTGGGAGGAAAGAGATAAGAAGAGTTAGAACGATTTCTGCTTGATCATAAACCTAAGACAGTATAAAGAATAAAGCTTTAATTCAACCTATATCAT
Organism: Equus caballus; assembly: GCF_041296265.1. Taxonomy (NCBI): domain Eukaryota; kingdom Metazoa; phylum Chordata; class Mammalia; order Perissodactyla; family Equidae; genus Equus; species Equus caballus. The sequence continues at coordinate 12,418,439 of NC_091689.1, read as the reverse complement.
CTCCTTCAAACACACAATAATCAAGTTTCTCCCCTTTGCAGAATGACTACTTTATGAACAGGAATCAGTGAAAGCTCCTGCTGAACAGAACTATTGGTTGGGTTAAATTTGTTGTCAAAAAATTCAACAAAGCAATGTTCTTTGCATCATTCCTTTAGGTGTGAAAATTGCTTTGTTTTTCACAATGTTTCTTTGCATGGTATTTGTACCAGTACTGCAATATGCCGTTTCTGTTTCATGGTAGTAATAACTCTTTCTTCCTAGACAAAATGTTAACAACAGTGAAATTACTTTAAGTTGCTCTGTGACCTCCAAGCATTAAAAGGGATCTGATGATTTTAGGACTTGCTTTCGGTACATTGTTGTTTCTTTTCCTGAGTTGGTTATTATATAGTACTTGGGACATTGTTCACTCTTTTTTTCCACAGGAAATAAAATAAGGACATAAGCTGAGGAAATGGATTTGGCATCAGAGAAGCAGAAGTTGAATCGTATCCCCAGTACTTACTAATTGTGTGAGCTTGAAAAATCCACTTAAATGCTAGTTTAAGTTCTAGTTTATTTATCCTGAGAGTGGAAATAGTCCATAGGCCCTGCCTAATAAAGAGGGGTAGTATTAGAACTCAAATGCAATAATGAAAGTGAAAAGGAGAAAGAACAAACAAGTATTATGTATCTTTATTGCTATGAATAGGTTACCTTCCAAAAGTTCATTTTAAAGTCAGTTGTTTGGAACACAAAAGACATTACAGATCTTCCTTGACTTAACGATGAGGTTACTTCTGGATAAACCCATCAGAAGTCGAAAATATGCTAAGTCAAAAATGCGTTTAATATACCTAACCTACTGAACATCACAGCTTAGCCCATCCTGCCTTAAATGTGCTCAAAACCCTTACATTGGTCTACAATTGTGCAAATCATCTAACACAAAGCCGATTTTATAATAAAGTGTTGAATAGCTCATGTAATTTATTAAATACCATACTGAAAGTAAAAAACAGCCTGGTTGGATGAGTACAGAATGGTTCTAAGTGTATTGGTTGTTTGCCCTCCTGATCCCATTGCTGACTGGGAGCTGCAGCGGCCCAGTGTCACGAGAGAGTATGTACCACATATGATTGGCCCAGGAAAAGAGCAAAATTCAAAATTTGAAGTATAGTTGCTACTGAACGTGTATCGCTTTCACACCATCATAAAGTCACAAAATCATAAGTCAACAATCTTAGGTCAAAGACCATTTGTATTTCATAGAAAAGGCCCTATACAGAATTCTTAAATTTATTCAGGTGGTAGAGCACCTTGACAGTATGGTGCTTTTGCAAAACACTGTAAAATATTTAATTGCATCATAGGAAATAGTAACATTCAAATAATAGGAAATATGAATTAAGAATATGTATGAAATATGAAATCACAACCAAAACACGTGTCCACGAAAATCATTTTTCCATTTATATATCATGGGTTCTTTGTCCATCATCATAGATGCCTTGTCACTCGCGAGGCTTAATCACAGATAAGAAGCGATGGTTGGAGGCCTGCCCGGTGGTGCAGCAGTTAAGTTTGCATGTTCCACTTCGGCAGCCTGGGGTTCGCTGGTTCAGATTCCAGGTGCAGACCTATGCACCGCTTGTCAAGCCATGCTGTGGCAGGCGTCCCACATATAAAATAGAGGAAGATGGGCACGGATGTTAGCACAGGGCCAGTCTTCCTCAGCAAAAAGAAGAAGATTGGCAGCAGATGGTAGCTCAGGGCTAACCTTCCTTAAAAAAAAAAAAAGGAGCAATGGTTGGCAAAGATTTAAGAAATAATAATGGAAAAATTTTAAATACAGAATATATTCTAAGTATTTGAATTCTACTCCACCTCCCTCCCCCGTCTCTCTACACCACTATAATTGAGACAGGATTAACCTGTGAGTCATCAGGTATGTGGGACAAAAGGTTGAGAACCACCATCATAAAGGATGATTCTGTGCCCAGGCCACCTTACAAACATCAATTTAAGCTGTTCTAACAGTAATAACAGTACAGGCCATTTATAAACCCAGTGTTTTTAGATTAGAAAATGGTTCTTTTTGAAATGATGATGAGGGTAAATTCTAATCATCTTTATGGGTGCTTTTAGGATTAAAGAAAAGCAGCTTATAAAGTTTTTTCTCATGTAATAATGAACAACACGGAGACTGAAAGCCCTAAGAAAGCTTCTATTGTTGCTCTTGCTAGAAAGAAATATTCTTACTATTCCAGTGAAGACTTGGCTAGTGTAAAAATTACACTATTTCCCTTTTCCCCTATGACCTTATCTAACACTTAAAAATATATATTATTGCCTGAAACATGTTGGCCATTTGGTCAAGTAATTCACTAAAATAGAAGTCAGATTCGAAAACATGGCTTTGATTTAGAACAATTTAACAATCTAGTTTCTATCTTCTACTGATACATATCAATTAATTATTGAATCATGAAAGTGAGAAGTCAAATTGTTTTCCTTGGGATGTTTCTGTTTCCATGGCTTGTGCATGAATTTTTCTTCAAGCTCTACCTTCTTCTTGTGACTACAATCCATCAAGGCATAAAGCATCTAATGCTCATTTACAGGTCACAAAACTCAGTGTCAGGAGACTGAATTCTGATCCCAGTACTGCCTCATTGGATAAGTAACTCCACTTCTGTTGATGTTGGCTTCCTTATCTTTAAAATAAGGGGATGAGTCTTAGGGGCTCTATCGTACTGAGCCAGAACTATGCTCCATCTTACATAAGTACCAGAGACCTGGGCCTGGAAGAGCTTAGCTCTCCTTCTATCTACTGTCCTTAAAGGCTGAGGTACATGTCAAGATGTCCCAATTTCCCTAAATAATCTGCAATCTGTTTGTCATTCATGAATTTCTCTAATTGTGGAAGACACTAGGCATTTGTGTCTCCAGTGTGAGATGATCAATCACAGTGGTGATGTCACATTTGCCAAAATACACAGCTTTCATCAGGAAGTGCTGAAAAAGGGGAGAACAATAAATGTGGTAACCTGGTCATGGCCAAATGTAGTCTTGGGAACATTGCCTTCCCCTCAAGGAACTTATTTGGGGGCTGTCAGGAGGACAGCCTCTGTGATTTTCTGCAGGTGGAAACAAAATGAAATTAAGAAAAGCAGATTTAAAATGTGAATATGACCTAGTAAGAAGCTAAGTGTTAAAGATTGAATTATTGTTTGAAATTCTTCGTGGCCTTCCTGTATCGGAATTATATATCCATGCCCATTGTCATGTGACTCTGTAGTACCACTGTCTGGTGTGACTGAAATCTATTTTCCTACTCAGTGAGGTTGGATTGGATTTTGTGACTTTAATAGAATGTGGGTGGAAGTGCCAGTGCCAGGTCCAGGCTGAGTCCTGCAGTCCGTGATTTGTCAGAGAAAATACCCCTCATTGTCACTGGTTCAAAGAGAATGGAGAATTGTGTATTGCAGACTTGAACTCAACCTATAGTTTCAATCAAACCCGAATGACCTGAAGCCCAATGCAGAGCTGTTCCAACCATCCCACAAATTTGTGGGCAAGGAAAATAAATGCTTAAGTTCAGTAAACCCTACACTTTGGGGTGGTTCGTTGCTCAGGCTTATTGTGGCTATAGCTGACCAGAGTGCTTAGAAAATTTTATTTAATGTGTTAGAAGATGGAATTAACTACCAAGGAATTAGGTAATAAGTCTACCCACCTTCCCTTTCTTTCTTTCTTCCTGTCTCCCTGAGCTCTTCCCTTTCTCCTGCTTTCCTCCCTTTTCTCTCTCCCTTTTCTTCCACAGATATTTAAAGTCTACTAAGTGTTCAAAACCGTGCCGGGCTGAGAAAGAAGGATGATACTAACTCTGCCCTTATGGAACCTGACAGATATAATAAGTGTGGTGAAGAAGTGCAGTGTGATAAAAGGGCATACAGCTGAGGAAGTTAACCTGATCCAGAGAATTTCCCAGAGGGCAGGAGAGTTCAGGATGAAGGGCAAGCAATGGAGAGGGCTTGGGGAGAGGAACTTTCCATGAGATTTAAAAGCGTGCATATGGATTCCAAGACAGGGAAGAGCAGGTTTTGAGAACAAAGCAATTATCATCATCAACAACAAAAACAGAGTATACAGTGAAAGGCAGAGGTTAAGAGGGAAATTGACGCCAGACACATCCAGGGATGTAGGCAGGTTTGTAGGCCTAGGTAGGCCTTTTGGACTATTTTCATAGAGGAATTGGGACCCATTGGAGGATTTGAAGCCCAACGTGCTTCAACCTTTAGGTGTTAAAAAGATCCTCTGGCCCTAGAGTAGGGAACCAATTAGAGGAGGGAAAGAGTGGACCCAGAGGGTTGCAGGCTTTTGCAATGGTGTGGGTGAAATGTTCTTGGCTTGCCTAGGAGGAAGGCGGCAGCACTGGTGAACAGTGGGTGAACCTGAGAGATGCGTAAGCATGGAAGATGATTGGATATGGAGGTTGAAGAGGAGAAAATTGTTGAGGATGCTTCTGATTTGTTCAAGTGACTGGAGTTGGTGCCCTTTCCTGAGTAAGAGAATATTAGATTAGGTACAGATGTTGGTGGGGATGTGATGAGTTCATATATGAATTTGTTGAGTGTGATGTACATATGAGAATCGAGTAGAGTGTCGAGGTTAGAATCTGATATGTTCTAAATCTATTTCTAGATTGAATAGGTATAAACCCTCAAATTGAATGCCACCCAGCCTCCTACCCCCGGAGTGATCCCATACTTGAAAAAAAGCAACCACCTACCCTAATGAATATAGGACTAATAGAGAAAAATGTAATAAACAATTAGGTGTTCAGAAATTTTTTTATTAAAAAATGAATTGTTGGATGTGGTAAGGAGGTGAAAAAGTTTTCTCAGGAGGTTAATAGAGTAAATTAGGAAAGAACATAAGGGATCTAGAAAACAGGGGATCCAATAGAAAATGAGAGCGTCAAGCAGAATTCTAAGGTGGATGGTTAAGATGACACCTGTGCAGAAGCCAAGAGATAAACTGGAACAGAGGGAGGGACCCCTGAGGAAAATGTCTCTAAGGAAAAAAAGAAGAAATTGATAGAAATATCTGAGGAGTTTGAATATAGGAAAAGAAACTCCTAGCCAATAGTAGAGAGTTAAAATGAATTAGCAAAAGTACTTAGAAAGCTTAGCTAACAACAGCAACAAAAGGGATAATGACCAAGTCCACAAGAGGAAAAATGATGATAGTATACTCTATATCTTAACTGTGAATACTACTTAAATAGTTTTAATGATGTAATAACTGAGAATCAATTTAATCCAAAAGAGTGCTATAACTATTTTGGGAGGATGGAAGATGGTATGAGGACTTGTAAAAGAGTTAAAATTCAATTTTTTTTAAGAGAGAATTTAATAGATGGCATATAAGACTAGGAAAAAAAACCCAAATAACTTTCTAATTATGCTGTTAGAAAGTCTTGCAGTACAGACCAGAAGAAATAGCTAAAAGAGGTAACAGTATTTGCCAGCAAAGAGAAGTAGAGAGAGAAAAGGTGAAGAAATAGTTTTTGAAGTCATAAACCAGGTAATATTTGACTTTAGAAATTATGTGCATGTATTACTTTTGCTTTAAAAATATGCATTTAATAAAGCCAAGACAATAGCAATTGTTAGGTTTCTGGTAGGCACAATTTTCTTTTACTGGCATATTCTAGTTGAGCACAAATTTGTAGTTTTAACACTCTGACAACGTGTGTTTCAACTATTAAATTCTTCAGTGCAGGAAATAGCTTCTATTTCAGAAGGGCAAGTATGATACCTAGTGAACTGAATCTTCCTTCAAAGCAGTCAAAATACCTGCCAGAGAACACATAAACACCTGTCAGTCAAACCCTGGAGCTCGTCCCTGGCCAGCTCCAATCTCCACTTCTTTTTATCCACACACCCGGGGATTTAGTCCAACTGTTCCCTCACTCCCACCAGCCACTACTCCACATTGGTCCCACCATTGCCCCATGTCTGCTGTGACATGTGTCAAACTTTTGCAGCTTCTTGTCTCCCTACTGTGTCTGAATTAAGCAAGCAAACCCCTTTTGGGCTGTTTATATCTCCCTTCTACAGGGAGCAGATGGGGAGTGACAAAAATAACAAACGTCAGGGAAATGGCTGGGCTCTAAGCATCTCCCAGAGTAAGACAGCGAGTTCTAGCCTGAGTGGTCTTGGCGTTCATTAAACAGTAACAGGCTTGTCCTTCTCCTACCACTTCCTCGAGTCACATTCTGAGAAGGTCATAAGGCTGCCTGCCCTAAAAACTGTTGAGCAGATCTGTGTCATTCTCAGCTCTATCATGGATGAATGAACTCTTGTCATTCAAAACACATTACGTTATTCACGTGGTTCTAAGTGCATTAGTCTCCTGATGTCACCAGAACACATAAACACCCTCCCACCTCAGTGTCCTCTCTACCTGGACTGCTCTTCTCCTGGATAGCCACATGGTGCAATGTCTCAGTTCCTACAGATCTTTCCTCAACCATCCCCTCGTCCATGAAGCCTTTCCTGCCCACTCTATTTGAAATTACAACCCTCTCTTAGCAGTCTCTGCACGCCACCCTGCTTTGCATTTCCCCATACCGCTAACTGCCATTTAATGCTCTGTTTTACTTATTCGTTTATTGCCTAGCTTTCCCTTCTAGAAGAAGAACTCATGATAACAGGACATTTGTCTGTTTTGTATCACAAGTGCCTAGAACAGAATCTGGCATATGTACTCAATAAGTGTTTTCTGAATAAGTGAAATAATAATATCAATTAACAATAGACCTTAAGCACAGGTCCAGCGAATAGTACAACTTTTTAAGCATTTTCCGACAAATGAAGACCATAAATGTGAGAAATACTTTAATTCAAAATACTGCTAATTTTTTTTTAAGGAAGATTAGCCCTGAGCTAACTACTGCCAATCCTTCTCTTTTTGCTGAGGAAGACTGGCCCTGAGCTAACATCCGTGCCCATCTTCCTCTACTTTAAACATGGGATGCCTCCCACAGCATGGTGTGCCAAGTGGTGCCATGTCCGCACCTGGGATCCGAACTGGCGAACTACTAATAATTTTAATCTCAGGTCCAAATATTGCATGCTGCAAGAGGGAAAACGCCCATTTTCTAACATAGTAGTGGGTATTCAATACATTTTTGTTGGATAACTGTGGAAGGAAAAGGACATATTTCAATGTAAAAATATAGTTCCAAGATTCATTCAAATTCATTATAAGCAAAAAGTGTTAGAAGCTGAACATGGAAGGTATGTGAGGAAAGACAGGAGGAAGCAGAGGCTGAGTAGCCAGCACCAGATTACACTCAGTCCTCTCAGCCGTGTGTGATGTCTGCAATATTTAACATGGAGTGATTTAGTTAGTTTTGTATTTTACAAAGTAATCTCCCTTACAGAAGTGGGGATGATGGATTGGGAAGGCTGGGCAACATTGGCCAGGCCAATCAGGTGATGGTCATCGTCCAGCGGGAGACAATGAGGACCTGACCTGAGGCTTTGATAGTGAGACAGAGGAGGGTATGGAAACCTAAATATTCAACAAGTCAAACCCTCATACATTCCTGGTAGGATTTTAACACGGTTCAATGACTTTGGAAAGCCAGCAATTCCTCAAAATGTTAAACACAGGGTTACTATACATTCCAGAAATTCCACTCCCAGGTATCTACTCAATAGAATTGAAAGCATATGTCTATACAAAAACTGGTACATGAATGTCATTTATAATAGCCCCAAAGTAGAAACAACAAATGTCCATTGACTGACTAATGGATCAAGGAAATGTGGAATATTCATACAATGGAATATTATTTGGCCATCACCTGCTACAATGTGGATGAACCTTGAAAACATTATGCTAAGTAAAAGAAGCCAGCCACAAAAGACCACATATTGTATAATTCTATTTATATGAAATATCCAGAATAGGCAAATCCATAGAAACAGAAAACAGATAATGGTTATCAGGCATTGGAAGGAGGATGTATAAGGAGTGCTTACTAACGAGTACGGAGTTTCCTTTTGGGTAATAAAAATGTTCTGAGATTAGAATGTGAGGATGGGTGTACAACTCAATGAATATACTAAAAACTACCAAATTGTACACCTTAAAATGGTAATTTTTGTGGTATATAAATTATATCTCAATAAAGCTGTTATTTTTCTTAAAGAAATATTCATCAAGTAAAACAGACTTTGGTGACGTATTGAATGTGGAGGATGAAGGCAAGGGTAGAGTAGAAGGAACTAGAGCCTTTCAGCTTGTATAACGGGTGAGAGGATGATTTGATGATCTTTTCCCAAAGTTAAGCTTAGGGGAAAAAAGGGAGTAGGCAGGCAGGAAGATGCCAAGAAACAAACAGGATTCTGGACAAAGGATGCCCATGGGAAGTAAATTTATGAATCAAGTGAATGGTGAAGACATCTTTGTTTGTTTTGTTAAAATAATTTAAAAAATTATCCCAGGAAGGGGATAAATGATGGAAAGAGTATACTGCTCTTTAAAAACATAATCAAATGAGTCAAATTTGATTAAGAAGGCAAGGATAAATTGTTCAACCAAGAAATATAAAGACAGAAATAACAAAAAGAAATGTCATTTGGAAGGAACAGGTTTGAAATGGCACAACTTCAGCGTAGAGAATTATTTTGGCTCATGAAACTTAGTTTATATTTTACCACATTCCACTCGATAAATTGCATGGCCAAAATTGAAAAGGAATGAAAGCAAAATGTGATCTTTAAAGACTTTATGGGTTTGAGGCCTGGAAGAAACGTTCTCAGAGACAAACATGCAGATCTTATATATTTGGTGCCAACACTATTACCTTTAGAAGCTGATAAGAACATGGATATTTAGAATAAAATTGACTTCAAGCTCCAAGGTTGCCACCACTGGCTGCTGCTGACCCAGCTCACTGCTTTTTGTATCTGTGCAGGGGTAGAGCAAAGGGCTTTGAGGTTGGCCTGCCTCTAGTTCTAGACGCTGAAGCCAACTCTTCGTTCCCGGGACTCCTCCCTGTTGACATGCTGTCTTTGAGCCACCAGTACCATCCCTCCATTCTTTCTAGCACAAAGATGGTTTGTGTTAGAAGAAGTCGGAGATGATGTTTCTATTTTTAGGCAGGAAACTGTGCCCCCTTCCTGTCAGATGAGCTTTCCCATGCACTACAGGACAATCTAAAAGTAGTGTGAGAGAACCACGTGACTTCAAACTATTGCACTATGCACTAAATACCTATCTTAAAAGCAAGGTTATCAGTTACCAATGCTTAGGTATCCACTATTTGTCAAATAGAACACAAAGCTGAAGTCGAGCTACTCACTCTGTGCAAGCTGCATGGGTGGTAAAAAGTAGAAGCAGAATTAAACTCAGGGGCACTCATGCTGAAATCATTCTCTTTTCACTGCCTCATGCTGTTTCTCCACTGGGAATCCCCTTCAGTGATCACAAACAACTCCGTTTCCCTAGCATATTTTTGCCAGAGCATTATCCCAAGACAGGGCTGTCATTCTACTTAGAAACCCATAAGTGCTCCACACCTCCCAGAAACACATTATTTGTCCCACAGCCCATTAACACTTCTTCCTTTAAGCACTGTAGCATCTAAAACATTTGAAACAAAATCCTCTTCTGAGATGGATTTCATCCATCTTCGAGAATACTTTCCTTTTCTTTCCAAACCATCCTTCAGCAACCCAGTCTTGCATATCCAACAGCCTCGGTGTTTGGTAAGCAGCTGGTGGAGAGAAGTTCCCACCAAATTTAGGGATTATTTTATTCAGAAGCATTTGAACTCATATTTCTGACTTTGGGGACATGAAACTCAAAGAAGATAACTTGAAGTGATACCTGATTAACGCTGAATAATTCAGAATTAATCAAAGTATATTTTAAGCAGAATGCGTAAGCTAACACATTCAGAATATGAGCCATATGATTACTCAAAAAAATGAGGAGTTTTTTCCCTTCAAACAGATTTAGAATCAGCATTTTAATTGTAGCAACACTTCACAGTCGTCTCATTTCCTTTGTCTCCCACAGATGTATTTCCTCCCAAATCCTTATATTCTCATTTTCCTCTATGGTAGTACTTATTTTAAGCTGTGCAAATCTGTTGCCTCTCATTTCTCCACATCAACAGAGAGGCGTGTGGGATCACAGCCCTACAGAGATAAGGATGGGGCCAGAGGCAGAGTGAGTGGCCATTTCTAGGAACAGGAGGTTGTGCGGAGAAAATGCAGTTCTAGAAATGTGAGGGGAAGACTGGGAGAGCAGCAGGGTGATGTAACCCAATAAAGTGGGGCCCCAGGAGACCCGGTCTCTGAAAGGCATTATGTACAAAGAAGTACCAATCCAAAATCAATAGTAATAAAAATAATAGTATTATTTATTTTCCTATTTAAAAAAATAATGGCACAGGGGACTAATTTGTAATCCATAACCATACCACATAATGTCCCCTTTCTCACATTAGTCCTCATTCTAGAGTCCTCTCACCTCCTTCCACTGTACCAACACCTCCATTTCTCCCTCTATTAATTCTCAACTCCCCTTCAGTACCTGAAGTGCTTGTCAAATGGCCTTTATTTTCTTTCCTTTCCCTCTCACTTTTCTAATCCTCCCTTTGTCCCCTTCTCTCCTATTTTCTGCAATTCGCATCTCTTGTCTACTACAGAGAACAACTCTACTTCTACGGGGTGTGGGAATGGCATCCTGAGGCCATGGGAGCTGCCAAGGCTCAAGATGCCGGATATCATGATTATCAAAGATTAGATCTACTTTTCCCAGTAGGCTTTCCTTCTAATGGGCAAGGCTTTGTCTTTACAGAATCAACAACTCAAGTGCTTCCAATAAACCTTTATTGAACGTCCACTTATGCTATAAACAAACAAAAAAAAGTTCAAGGCTCCTTTTCTCATGTGATTGCCTGAATCCCCAGCCCATTTATCTGGTTTGAAGCAGAGTGGGACCTCGAGTGGGAAGAGAAATGTAGCTGAATGTGTTTATAGACGATGAAGCCTTTCCTACTTTTTCCAGTAACCCAACTTAGCCAGACCTCACCTGCAAAAACTCATTAATGGGGTCAATTAAGATTTAAACCAGAAGTTCAAGAAAGTCTTTTACCCCAGTCATGAGGCCATGATCTCCCAATCTGTTAAAATATTCATAAATCCATTTGAAAATATTTCACATGTTAAAATAATATCATAAAAACTGGATGAGCATGACTGGGAACTTACTATACAATTACCATTGGGTCCCAAGGCAAGTACAATAAAATCAGTTACTAGGGAAAAGATTAGTCACCCGTTAGCTGTGCAAATTTAGACAAATAACTTCTCCGGGTTTCAGTCTTTTAACTTTAAAATGAGGGATTAGATAATCTGGTCTCTGAAAATCTTCTCAGCTATCACATTTTATTTTAAGTTACCTGGGTTGTTTTCACCTCTCATTTTTGTGTCATCTCTGATAAACACTAAAGTTTTGCCACTTCTTCCTCTCTATATTTTGATCTGAAGAGATAAAGAGAATCTAATCTACATTCATTATGCCAGTGAGATGATCCAGAGGCAACTCTAAGATTAATATCATTATCTCTAATTACTTTAACAAATGTTGTTGATGTCCCCTACTATTTTTCTGGACTACCTCTAGCTTTTTATATTTCCGATACAATTTAATTTTAAAGCACCTGATATTTTCTAAAACTCTGAAGGTTATATTTTCTATCTGTGTGTTTCTTGAAGAATTATTTCTGTTTTCATTAGGTGTTTATGCTCCTTAGTTAAAGGCATTAACAACTGTCTTAATATTGTTGTTCATGAGGCCTCTTTCAAAGGGTTTTGAAGCTGTAGCCTGTAGACCAATAGATGTGGTTGCTAAAATGTGAAATTCTAAACACAAATCTTAATAAGATTTATAATACAACTATGTAACCCACAAGTGAGGGTTCTAAAGGTGCCCATTGCAGAGGTGTCCTTACCCCGGATAATTATACTAGACTGATGGGTTAATACACTGAGCTACTGAAGCTGCTCTCGTCAGTCCTTTCTAATGTGGGGAAGTAGTTTTTGAAAAGTTGTCTCTTACAGTTGACCAAACTGAAGCAATAGCAATGATATGCAAATTATTTAGTCTAGATTTTTAAAGAATTGTTAATTTTCACTTAACGGCAGTGAAATTAAGGATGTCTTAGATGCTCCATTCACATGGGTTGAATTAGAATGGACCATATATATGTACTCGTTTTGGTCTGACCAGTAATTCCACTAACACAAAATCTTGCTTCACATTAGACAAGAGAATGCAACCAGGTGCCACAAAAATAGAAAGGAAATTTAAGACTATGAGGGTCCTAACCAATTTGCAAAATGGCCTCTCACGGTCTCCTATTTTGGGGGCCCCTTTTTTTTCATCTTCAGCACTCTTTTCCATAGGAATAACATTGGCTGCCTGTGGCAGTGCAAAAATGACCTCAAAGTCTTCCTTGGCCTCTATCCTCGCCCTTTGCAATGTGACGTTGCAGCTCCTTTCATCTAGCAGCGGACTCTATGGCTTCAATTTTTGAATCTGGGCTTCTCTTATGACTCGCTTTGACCAAAGGACTGTTTTGGAAGCAACATCATTTCAGTGCTCAGCCTAGAACCAAAAAAACTTTTCATGCTTCCACTTGCTCTTGGTCTCCCGTGTGCATCATTCGAACAAATTTGGGCTAGATTGCTATAGAATGAGAGTCCACATGGAGAATTCCGCCCAGTTGTTCCAGCCAAGTCACCGGAAATGTGACCGAAAGCAGCCTAACATGTCCCAAGCCAGCTTAGACCAGAAGAATCACCCATCTGACCTCAATCTACTTTGTCACCCACAGAAATATCAGCTACCTATTGGTTGTTGTTCATGCCTATGAGTTTTGAGGATGTTTTTAAAGCAGCAAGTGATAACTGACATACTGCCCAAAGTGCCACACTGAGATGTTTTCCCATAGTTTATTTTCACATAAAGCTTCCCACTTCACAAACTTACATTTCATCTCATTCCTTGACAATCTAGACTCTCTGAATGGGTTAGTTAAAACAAGCTGAACGCATATGTAAGTTCCTGTAAGATGTGAATGACTCTTCCGGAGACAAGTTGCATTTAAAAATGGAACTCACCCAAATTAATCTTAACTGTAAGAATTTGGGGATGATGCCTAGACTGTTCCTCCTTCCCCCCAAACACTTCTAGGGTTGCCAGTGAGAAGTGAGGAATAGAAGATATTGACTTCTCTGCCATCTTGGTTTTCATTTCCCTTAGTATAAGGTCTCAAGTAGGGAAGGTAGAATATATCTATTTTTAACATCTTATTACCCCTTCCACACCTTTTGAAGCTAAAGCATCCTTTGTAATTAGTGCAGTAGTGTTTTAATGAAATGTCTTGATTTTTTATTGAGAAAGAGTAAAGCACACTCATCCAAGAAAAGCTAACTAATATTTACTCCTTTTGCAATGTTTCATCAAGTACTTATTTTAGGTTAGGTATTATTCTAAACTCACATTTATTGACTCAGTTCATTCTTACAGCAACATTGTGTAGGAGATAATATTATTTCCATGTTTTGTAGATGAGGAAACTGAGAAGTTGGGTGAATTACTCAAGCTTACACAGACCCCAGAGCCCAAGCTTCAACCCAAGTGTTCTACTGTTTACTCTTAGAGGTTATTCAGCATCGCACCAAGCAAATACCACAGTTGTTAACAATGCATATTTCACTCATCTTTTTACATGCTTTGGATTTTTTGACATTCTATCCCATCATAGATGGAGCTTGATCCTAACTCCAGCCTACCATGTTACAAGACAATGTATGAGGATGCTATGATTCAGCGGAATGATGAGATCGCTTTAAGATTGTGGGGACTCACGTGAACAAGAATGACATATTTGCTGTGGCTCCCTGATGGATGATTTCTTGGGCTTGTGAGCTGAGCAGTGGGGCTTCCTACCTTGTTTGCTTGGTTCTATTCTGGGAGGTGTGACTATCATACTTCCAGTGTTGTCCAGAGACCCAGTCAGGCTGCTGTGGTGGAGGCAAGGAAGGTTCCTTGTCCCCAGAAGGCATTTGGCTCTTATTTCAGTTTAGCAGGCACCCCCAGATTTTTAACTGTGTGTTCTAATCATAAAAAGTCCTTAGTTCTCAAAACAAACAAACAATCTTACAGTTTTAGACAAACACCATGAATATAGCATTTGGTATATAACGCTATTTTGTAAGACAAAGACACTTATAAAATCTTGACCCCAGATACCTCTTTCCTAGTTTTTGTACGTCCTTTAATAAATACAGCTTTGTGTGACCTAGATCATTTCTGGAACCATTCTCTAACTTAAAGCTCAATTGTACCTTTAATTGATAATAGAGTAACAGCTCTTTGCAGTGTAAATCTTGAAGGACTGATGAGATGATTTTGCACGGAGTATTTCTCAAGAACAGAAAAATATAGGGTTATACATCAACACACCTTATTCTTTGTACTATTTTTATCACTGAGAGTGAGCAGCAGGCAGATAATGAACTCACTCTTAAAATGATGAAGCTAAATCATATATTTTAGACAGTGAATCGGTCATTCTGTAATATTCAATGGATAATTTAAATGAAGAGTTCACTGCAGAAGGAAACCTTCTCTGCCTTTATGAAAGCAAAAACATTTAGCAGTAAAACGGACTTTTTATGCAAAAGCTGTAAGGCAAAGAGATTCACCGTTGTTGCAGTATCATAACATTCCTCATGAGAAAAATTAAATTCAGCTAATTGGTTGCATTTACAGCCCATGCAACATCTGCACTTAAATTATTAAGCATCACTAATGTTCTAGAATCTACCCCAGAAAGCCAGGAACCAGGCTGCTTTGCAGGCTCTCAGTGATGACTCATCTTAGATCTAAGGACAGAGACACAGAAGGCAAAAATCTGGTTTCACTATACCTGCTCTGGGTCTTGCTGCTGGAGTGATCTGTCTGTTAGCGATGTCTGGGTTAAAAGTGATACTCACTCCAAGGATTCACAGAGACTGAAGGCCTTGGCAAATGCCATCCACCTGTCTTGGTCGGCAAGAGTTTGTGGGAACTTGGAACATGTTCTAAGATTAAAGCAAGGCTCTGCAGCGGGCCATTTGATACAGCTGTTGCATAAATGCCACCAACTTTCTAACCACCATCCCAGCCCAACCTGCAGGACTAGCACTAGATAGCACTAACCTAGCTCTGTTTTAAGACATTTAAATTCAATTTACTGATTTTTTGGTTAGGATGGACCAACGCAATTGTAGTCACTTCTCACTTGATTCCTTGGGTTCCAAGTTTCTCATACATACGGTCTCACTATTTCCCTTGACCTTGATAAGCTTCAGGCACCTCAGTGACCAGAAGTGGTTAAGAGTGAAGATTCTGGAGCCAGATTCCCTGAGCTGAATCCTGGCTCTGCCACATACTAGCTGTGTGGTAGTGGGGATGAAAAGTAAGCTCAGTGTCTCTGTTTCCTTATCTGTAAAATGGAGATAATAACAGTACATCCCTATGGTACATGAAGTGCTTGGAATAGTACTGAGCATGTAGAAATTGTCCAATTTTTAAAATTATTATAGTTATTAATATGAACAGAGCAAGAGCGATAATGCCTGTATTGCAATGTCATTTTGAGAATTAAATGAGATAACGTATGTGAAATGTTTAGCACCGATGCTGAACATCAACGAGGCTCCCAACAAGAGGGATTAATGACAGCTACCGTTTACTGAGAGCTTATTGCATGCATGTCAGGTATTGTGAAAGCACTTTACACACAACCTCCCAACAACCCTTTGAAGTAAGTGTTTGTCATATTCCTGTTTTACTGAGGAAATATTTGAGGCATTGCCAAATTATATAGTTTAACCAAAGTCAGGGAAAAACTGGATGTAACAGTTAAGACAATGTGAGCTGCTATAAAGGATAAACCCATAGCTCTTAGTGGCTTAACAGAATAGAATATTTCTCATGTGCCATATAAAATGGGTGACCCTGATTGGTGGGAAGTCCTCTTCCAGCAGCGATCCTAAGATCCAGGTCCTTTCTGTGTTGTGGTTCCACAGTCTCTTACATGTGCCTCCAAGGTCACCATGCTTTCTGTCTCAAGGAAGCGGAAGGAGAAAGCATGTGGAGAATTACACAAGTTTTATGGGCAAGGCCAAGACGCATAGCACTTATGGTCATATTTCATTGCTAGACTTTAGTTATGGCTACATTTAACTGCAAGGGAGGCCAGGACATATAGTCTAGTTTTGTGCCAAGAAAGCGTAGAGTTTGTTGATGAGCCAGCCATTTCTGCTATGGCAACAGATATGGGACTCAAATCCGGGGATCCTGACCCCAAGCAATTGGCCAGTATACTGTCTTTCTGTCCCCTCTTTTTTTTCAAAAAGCCACTTGGAAGCTATAAAACATCATAAAAAAATTATCCCTATCCTTAGCTCAGCCTCCATGGAGCTGAGTTTTCTGACCCCACTGCAATATAATTTGAATTAGAAGTACTTTCCTAGAGCTGATATTATAAGAGAACAACTTTAATGATCTGATTCATAAATACTCTGTTTATTTGGCTTCTAACACTCTGTAGTATTAGATCAACATCTTCCATTCACCAAAATTTACTCTTTGGATCTGCCATCTACCGGACATTTCTATATTTTTCAGGTTATGTCTACTAAATCCTAATTGAGTCAACCTCATCCAAAATTCCATTTTTAAGGCCTTTAACTGAAAAATAGCAAAGAACCAATAGTGACTGAATTTTTTATTATGTATTTTAGAGGCTTGTAATTCCAGCCTATGACATTTAGGTTTGCCCGGAATTAGATTACCCTTCCACTGAAATTGCTTTTTGGAAATTGTTTTGGCCCCAGGCTGCATTAGCTTATTTGAGCATGCAAAAATGTCTAAAATATCATGGGCAAAGCACGTCAGAAATCAAATCAGAACACAGTACCCAGCTGCATCTAGTGCCAAATCTCCCTAAATGAGTTATCCTTACGAAGGTTCTGCAAGATTATTTGGGGTCTTATGGGTGAATTTCCAGTCATCTGATTCCTCTAGCTCTTCTCCATCACATTGTGGTAAGAATTAGGACTATAGATCGATGTCTTGTTCTTGGTAGAAGGTCCCTTGGTTACCATTCAACATAAAAGAAGAGCTTGAGAATACTGAAAATTTCTCCTCCTTCGTGTGTGACATTTTGGAAAAGGTTATTCTATATGTCACAAGGCAGCATAACATTCTTCCAAGAAAGAACAGGCTCAGAGCTCCATCTAAATAATGAATAAAGGTGAAAATAAAGAGGAGTGGTTCTTCAAGGTTAATACTAGTCACTGTGGCTGTTGAATTTTTAGAAAAAGATACTGAACAGGCAGTATTCAGTTCCACTAAGAAAAGAGATGGAACCACATGAGGTCAAGGTGACTGTCTCCCACTACAGTGTAGACCAGCTCTTCACCCTTGGTCTTTGGCCCCTGCTGCTACAACATGTTCACCCTCCTCTGGAATGGGAGGGGAACAAAGCAATATTAGCAACGCTGGGACCAAGAGGTTTCCTCCCCTCAGTAGGAGATAAGATCAAGAGAGACCTGCCCCCACATAGAATGTTTGTCTTAGGAATGTTGAGAAAAATAATCAATGTGAGAAGCAAGGGTACTTTCAGATATGTTATCTTTTTCATCTTAGATTGTTGCTACTTTTTAGAAATACTTAAAAGTGAGGATCTTCTGGAAGGGGGATATATCACACTGTCATCTATCCTGAAGATTCTAACATGCTCCCCCAAGTTGGGCTCACCTTGCCTGTCCTCATCATTGTCATTCCCACAACCTCCAACAAAGTCACTGTTACAGACTGTCCCTCAGGAAAATAGAAAAGAGATAAGAGTCACTGTAGATGGCTCTCATTCTCATGGCTAGTTCAGAATTTTTCATTGTTCCCCACTAGAATAATAAAATTCTTCAATACCTCATGTTAGGAGGCAACATTGTGTCCTTTTGGCCAAGGCTCATCCTTAAGGAAAATCAGGTAGAATAAAAAAAGTGTGTTCATTGGCCTTCATTCATCTTCCCCAGTTCCTTGCCTGGTTTATCAGACAAATGATCTGTCTATTTTCCGTGCTGGCTACAGGATGATGTGATCTAAAAGCCATAAAAGTTCAGTGAAGGTGGTATTAATAGGGGCGCAAGTGTTTGTGGAAAACACCATGGAGGAGGGCTTGAGGCCAAGATATTTGAGCGAGTACAGTGGACTGGGAGGAAGTCTCGAGTAAACTCTTCAAATGCATGTCAAAGCCATCGGCTCTTCAGGGCTGTTGGCCATAAACTTGCATGGATAGCCAACTGATTGACTCAGACAAAAATGGTGAAAAGCTTTATAATGATATCTGAAACTAATATTTAATCATTAAAAACACAAGACAGTGTAAGAAGAACATGAACTCTGTCAAGAATCTCAATATATTTTGCTAAATTGCTTTCCAGAAATATTTTCGATATTTTTTAATGGATTTACATTTCCACTACCACTTAGGATAATATTGGTTTCATCACGCTCTTGCCAGAATTGAATATTTGTTATTACACTTAATTGAAGTTCAGGCAGAGTTCTTTAACACCAACATGCTACTCTTGGGTTGTAGTCGAAAATTGGTGTTTTCATCTGATTGTACACTCTCTTCTCAGATACTTGCAAACTTGCTGCCCCCACTGTTTCAGTCCTTTGCTATGGGCCCACATCATAAAATCTGTATATCAGTGCCATGCTTAGCAGTTCCCTTTACATTATATAAGTTATTTGTGGAAAATTTGCTTATTGATTTCCTGATCTTGTTAATCTCTGTATCTTCCCTAGTACCTAGTATGGTTCCTAATACATAACAAGCATGCAATAAAAGTGCTTTGTAAAATAATTCATTGTCAGTGGCCATTCATCAGCTTGGCAACCATATAACATGTTCACTATGTGGTTCAAAGAACCAGTGTAAGTCATCAAAGTATCCAATTAGCTAATTACTGCTCTTCCACCATTATAGACACAACTGAGGCAACTGTAAGCCCTTTTGATGGGCAGGTCCTTTGATGCTAATGTGTTTTGTTTTCTATTTTTGGTCCTGAGGCCAGTTGCTTGATGAGTTCAAAACAGAAGCCACAAAGAATATGATTTTCTCATTTATTTACTTATCTTAATATATTTATTTCCATAAATGTGTGGTCCTAAAGTTATGGTCTTGGACTTATATCCTAGTAGTAATTAATATATTGTCAACATAGTCGACTAAATATCTAGTGATATTCATTTGGCAACTAAGTAATATCTATTTTGTGCAACTCAAGTCTACCAGTTTATACCTGAATAAGATTAACGAATTAACTAAATTGTGGTGACTGTGTTCTTCAGGTCACATGGAGCTGTATTTTAAGTAGCTCACGCCAGATTCTCCCAATATGTGATCCTCATTCAAGGAGAAAATCCCAAAATCTGCTCTGTTTTCAAGAACATCAAATTGCAATTTCCCATCCTGACTCAGATCTCCGGTTCCGAGACACTGACTTAGTTCTTTGTACAAAACTCATATTGGTTAAAATCAATGATGCAATTCTAAAACTCCTACACAATACCCTTTGGTACAAAATAATTAACTTGGGGGCTGTAATGTTTCAGTGGATAAGCAGACCAATTTTCTCATCCAATACTCAAAAACTCTAAAAGTGTTGGGTAGTAGAAATTCGTTTTTGAAAGTCAGTGTTTGATCTAGGGTATTTTTATTTACAAGTTTAGCAGTGGTTGTATGGCAGTAAAATGAATTTATAGAATAAGGATTTTTCCACTCCCTTCAGCCCACGAGGAATGTAAAACTGCTGTGGGTCATTTTGTGATAAATTTAAGATAGGTAGGAGTTTAAGAGAAATGAAAAGCGAGAAAACTCAAGGATAGGAATTATAACCAATTTCTCAAGGTGACTTCTATGAGTCTGCAAGCACCAAGATTCAATGCCTTTACTGTAAACCCCTTATGGCTCTTTTTCTTGATTTCCACACAAGTGGGAACACAGGCAAGGGAGAAATGAGTTACCTCTAATAATCAAAACAAATCAAAGTGCTAATGAGAGTAAGGGTAGAAAACATAGACAGCACTTCTATCCCGGGAATGTAAATGGCTTGGATCATAAAATCAAAATACTATTGCACTTTATTAATCTAGGTCCATCAGTAAAAATTTTTATTTTTTTTAATTGCAGTAACATTGGATTATAACATTATATAGCTTTCAGATGTACATCACAATATATTTCAAATTCTGTGTAGATTACATCACGTTCACCACCCAAAAACTAATTATAGTCCATCCCCTCACATGTGAACCTAATCACCCCTTTTCCCTCCCCCCTTTGCCCCATAGTAACCACCAATCCATTCTCCATTGCTATGTGTTTGTTTGTCGTTGTTTTTATCCTCTACTTATGAGTGGGATCATACAGTATTTGACTTTCTCCCTCTGACTTATTTCACTCAGCATAATACCCTCAAGGTCCTTCCATGTTGTCACAAATGGCCGGATTTCAACATTTCTTATGGCTGAGCAGTATTCCATTGTGTATAAATACCTCATCTTCTTTATCCATTCGTCTCTTGATGGGCGCCTAGCTTGCTTCCAAGTCTTGGCTATTGTGTATAATGCTGCAATGAACATAGGGGTGCAAGTATCTTTATGCCTTTGTGTTTTCAAGTTCTTTGGATAAATACTCAGCAGTGGGATAGCTGGATCATATGGTAGATCTATTCTTAATTTCTGAGGATACTCCATACTGCTTTCCATAGTGGCTGTACCAGTTTGCACTCCCACCAGTGGTGTACAAGGGTTCCCTTCTCTCCACATCCTCTCCAACATTTGTTGTTTCCTGTCTTGCTAATTGTAGCCATTCTGACTAGAGTGAGGTGATACCTCATTGTAGTTTTGATTTGCATTTCCCTGGTAGCTAATGATGTTGAACATGTTTTCATATGCCTGATGGCCATCCGTATATCTTCTTTGGAGAAATCTCTATTCAGATCTTTTGCCCATTTTTCAATTGGGTTGTTGGTTTTTTTGTTGTTGAGATGTATGAGTTCTTTGCATAATTTGGATATTAAGCCCTTATCTGATACATGGTTTGCAAATATCTTCTCCCATTTGTTATGTTGTCTTTTCGTTTTGTTGATGATTTCCTTTGCTGTGCAGAAGCTTTTTAGTTTGATGTAGTCCCATTTGTTCATTTTTTCTTTGTTTCGCTTGCCCGGTCAGACTTGAAAATATGGACTTGAAAATATGCTGCTAAGACCGATGTCAAAGAGCGCACTGCCTATGTTTCCTTCTAGAAGTTTCACGGTTTCGGGTCTTACATTCAAGTCTTTAATCCGTTTTGATTTGATTTTTGTGCATGGTGTAAGGGAATGGTCTACTTTCATTCTTTTGCATGTGGTTGTCCAGTTTTCCCAACACCATTTATTGAAGAGACTCTCCTTTCTCTTGGCTCCCTTGTCGAATATTAGCTGTCCATAAATGTGTGGGTTTATTTCTGGGCTCTCGATTCTGTTCCATTGATCTGTGTGTCTATTTTTGTGCCGGTACCATGCTGTTTTGGTTACTATGGCTTTGTAGTATATTTTGAAATCTGGGAGTGTGATACCTCCAGCTTTGTTCTTTTTTCTCAGGAGTGAAAACTTTTCAATAGCAGACACCTGCAATTTAGTAAGACAAAACTTAATACTTCAGACTCTTGCAGGGAGAGGTGTGAGGCAAATCCAAGATTGTGTTATGAATGCTGATATATCTCCTCACATTGGTGAGATTTTTAAAAGATGCTGAAGACAAGAATGTGACATGATTATGGAAAGTAAGTTGACTTGCTCTTAGCATTAGACAGGTAGATAAAAACTTTACAGACACCAATAAAAAACAATCTCATATCCTGTGGGGGAAACACCTAAACACGAAATAATAGATTAAAAGATTGAATTATTTCTTAAAGCTTCGGCAATTAAGAAATAGCCGACGGCTCACATGAACAATTCATGATATTACTCAAACACATAATAAATTTTATGATTCTTTCATTTAATCAACATATTAAAACATGACCAAATTTATTCATAGCATAATATGTCAGAACACATGTGAACAAAATTGTATTTGGTGGAAAGGAGCGGCTATCATGGCTAAATTACTAGCATCTGCATGCCAAATTTGGTTCCAGTTGACTGTCACACATTCTGAATTTATGGACTTTTGCATTACAAGTGATTCTTTAATATCCATCTGCCTTTTATAAAGCCCGCATAAGTCCATTGTTTTCAAGTGCTTCAAGCAGGGTAGAACCAAAAAGAAATAGGGATATTTCAAGAAAAAATCTTCCTTCTCTTTTAATCCATCAAAATTACAATAAGTATCTACTGTTCCCCTACAAGGAGTGGGAAAAGTTATATAGATGAAGAAAAATCTGAGTACGCCAAACTATCTTTAGAGAGAAAGCCTTTAGAGGATTATAAAAAGTAATGTAGATTCTTAGATGCAACATTCATCCAGGATTGACCTTTCAAGAAACCCAGTAAGTGTGCTTCTCCAAATATCAGGATTTTTACTTTGATTGCTAGCCAAGGTTTAGCTGTCTAATTCTCTCTCAAAATTTCCCTGAACTCTGCATGACACACACACGCACATGCACACACGCACACACAGCTGTCGTTGATGTTACGAGAAGCGTCTCAATAGACAAAGTTTGTATGTTCCAGGAAATGGGAACAAAGATTGGAGGCAGGAGACTTAAAAAGGGGATATTCCTTTGGAACCCTCAATTGTCAATTAAAAACACCCTACTGTACCTCCAGGCAGGGCTAGAAGGTTGGAGCTTGGCAAAATTTCCCTCATCAGCTCCATCTTTGTTCTCCACCCAGAATAGAGTGTAGCAGCCATCATGAATTAAATTATTTGGAATGATTAATTGTAAGGCTTTACTGACTTGGAATTTGATAGAATAGGGACTACGGTAAAATAATGCCGCCTTCCCTACCCCTGCCCCGAGGATGTCCAAGTCTTAATCCTTGGACTCTGTGAATATGTTAGGTCATATGGCAAAGGGAAAGTAAGGTTGCAGATGAAATTAAGATCGCTAATCAGCTGATCTTAAATAGGGAGATTATCCTGGATTATCCAGGTGGGGCCAATGGAATCAAAAGAGTTCTTAAATGCAGGAAAGGGAGGCAGAAGAATGAGAGTCAGAGAAGGAGAAGTGATGTCAGAGGAAATGTCAGCGTAATGCAATGTGAAAAGTAGTCAACCCTCATTGCTGGCACTGAAGATGGAGGAAAGTGGCCAAGAGCCAAGGAATGTGAGCAGCCTGTAGAAGTTAGAAAAGGTAAGAAAATGGACTCTTCACCAAAGCCTCTGGAAAGGAACACAGCTTTGCTGACGCATTGATTTTGGCCCAGTGTAGACCCATGTCAGTCTTCTGACAAACAACTCTAAGATATTGAATTTGTATTGTGAAGTCACTAAGTTTGTGGTAATTTGTTATAGCAGTAACAGGAAACTAAAATGAATAGATTTTAATATTGAGTGTGAGATGCTGTTGTAACAGATACCTAAAAATGTGGAAGTGGCTTTGGAATCGGGCAGTGAGAAGAAACAGAAAGAATTTTAAGGCACATGATAGAAAATGCCTAGATTGCTTTAAACAGACTATAAGTAGAAATATGGACGTTAATGACCCTGCTAGTGAAAGTATAGAACGAAATAAGGAACATATTACTGGGACTGGAGGAAAGAGGATCCTTGTTATATAGTGGCAGAAAGCTTAGCAGAATTTGGTCCTACGGTTGTGTGGAAAGCAGAACTTGTAAATGATGAAATTGAGATTTCAAAGCAATGAATCTTGTGTCTTGCTGCTTGTAGTAAAATTTGAGAAGAAAGAGATAGAAGGGAGAACTGTTAAAGAAAAAAAGGTAACCAAGAATTGATGATTTGGGAAATCCTCAGCCTATACATATTGCAAAAAGTCAGAATGTTCAGTCACACAAAAGGCTGTTTGAAGAGATTAAGATTAGATCCTTTCAGCCATCTCAGCAGAAGCTAAAAACTGAGATGAGATTATCTAGGAGAGATCTGTTGAGGAGCTTCTTCACTGATGGAGTGAATCCCTGTGACATACAAAAGAAACCCGCAAGTTTCTTGAGAATTTTATGCTAGCAGAAACATTGCCAGCATTGCATTATACAGGAAAAACAGAGAGAATATGAAGTGAAAGTGGGTGGTAGAGAGAGAGTGAAGAAAGAATCCAATGGATTCAGCAATAAACAAACCAGAAACATTGAAGTAGATGCAAGTTTATACGTAGAATTCGCCTGGAAATGTCGCAGCTTATTCCTTTCAGCAAGAATTGAAAATTAGAATCAAAGACTCTTGGAAGCAGAAGGAACTAGTAGATATTAAGAGCTCAATTCTCTTCCAAATAATATGAGGCTTTTGTGGGGAAAAAGTGGCAAGGTAAGTAAGCTTATAAATGTTTGGGTGATTGTGTATTGGTGCTATTTAAGATAATGACAATTATGTGACAATTTTGTGGATAAGAGATATATATGAGAGCTTTCAGTTTAAACAATATAATTTTTTATATTAGAACATACCATCCCAGGATGGGACCTTTCTATAATAAGCCCAATATGTGAGAATCTAAAGTGGCAAAATATTTACGGGCAGATTAAAGGTGTGATGGCTTTATATTGCTAAATCCTTCAGTTGACAGAGGGCCAGTATTTGTTTAAAACAACAGTGGAAGGCAATTCTTTCAAATAGTTCTATTTGTTTGAACTTCCCCCCTTCACATGTTGGATTTCTAACATAAAAACAGCTAACATTTGTGGTAGACTTATTATATTCCAGGTCCCTTGCATTTTCATAAGACATAAGAAGTTATCTACCATTATCACCTCTATTTTTCAGATGAGGAAATTGAAGCATAAGGAACTAAAGTAACTTGCCCATGTGGTAAGTAGCAAAATAGTGATTTAAATGCTGCTTTATGTAATTCTGGAAACACAGACCTCAGCTATTACATTATCCTTCTTTTTAAGTATCTGAAAGTTAACTGTTCATATTCAAAGTTCCCTGATGTACCTGGAGAGTAGTATGTCACTTCTAAAGCACAGGTTTCTTAACATAGTAAATATATGTAGTATCTTCCCTGTAATATTCTTACTTGAGTTTAGGGAGACAAACTGAATTAGAGCATTTTCTATTTAAGTTGAGATCAATTGCCTATGTGCTTTCAGAAGGGAATAGTAGTAACAGTTAACATTGATTTTCTGTATATATTATTTCCCACATACTGAGCCAAGGCCTTTCCATACTTTATTTTGTTTAACCTTCCCTCATGAGGGAGACTGTTTTATAAGAGGAAGAAACTGAGGAATAGAAAACTCATTAATCAGTCTGAGGTCACACAGCTGGTTATGATTGTGAGTCAAACCTCAAGACCAATAACAAGACCACTATGATTTCCTGCTTTATGTGTAGCTATGTGTCTATATTTTTACATAGGAAAAAATATGGCAAGTTAAATAACCTGCTCGTTTCTGATTCTATTTAAATGTTGGGTGGGATGCAGAAGGGGAAAAATGCAATTGCACAGCATGGGAAGGGCATGCATGTTTTCTGCCTGAAATATCTTTTGGCAGCTCAAGACAAGTTCCAGATGGTTCCTGACTGGGCTATTACCTCATAATCTTTCAATGTTGAATATGTTTTCCCTGGCTCATTTGTCTGAACCACCTTAAAATCCTGGGACAGTTTTCCCCTCATCCATTTTCAACAGGTGGGTATTGCTTTTGCCCAATCTGCCATATCAAAGTGCAGCTGGCACCTCAGACCTGTGTGGGCCTCTGAGTCATAAAGAGTGGGTAATTAGCAACCACATCAGATAAGCCCAGCATTTTCCATCTTTAATGGCATGATTTACAGTCGAATATGGGCTTCTGTATCATTTGTTAACATTTTAAATTGTAAACTGATCTAGAAACAGTTTAGATTAAGGAACAGACAGGGAAATCATTTGTAATCATAGTCTAACTGACAAATATTATGATCTGAAATTTACCCCAACATTTTAGTGTGTTTCTTTCTCTTCCTAGTACTGGAAGTGACTTTATCTGCATAGTAACGAATTTCAAAGGTTGACTCAATATTTCCCCTGTTCTTATTTTCTTCTTCATGTTGAGTGAAACAAGAAATGAGTTGTTGCTAGGAAAATACTAATAGCCACTAACTGGTTTCCTGACATTTGAGCAAGCTTAGAAGCCCATCAATAGTGTATTATGAATCGAAACTGGTTCAGATAATTTCACAGCCACATCAATCATTGACTATTCTTGACAAACTACAAAGGAAACAAGACTCATAATATTCTGCAGTCTACCTCCCAGTCCCCCGCTGGAAGAAGCAGAATTTCCATTAGCTTACGTGCTACTTATGTGCACCATAAGAAGAGAAACCCCGAGAAAAATGTCCATATACACCCACGCCAACCTAATTAAAAAGAAGATTATGTCTCGTAACCAATAGAGAGATTGGGCATCTTCCTATGCAGTATAATAAAAATGACACCATCAGAGAGATTCTTTCCACAGTTTGACCACAAAGTTTATAACTTGTACATTTTTAATTTATTTGGATTAAGATGCAGAAGGTATTTGTTAAAATGAGAATATCTGAGAGGGGTAATAACTGAGATAAGATAGTCACAAATACTTGAGGAGAACCTTTTCAAGGGAAGGAGATCCAAGACTGGTAAGAGAAGCAGGAAAGATACCACACAGAGGAACAGGGATGGAGGAGGAACTAGAGATTAACCTGAGATCAGTGGTTAATGAGGAGTAAGGCAAGGGCCTGGGTCAGGGTGGAAAATGAAGAGAGAAGGCTCAACAAAGGAAGAGACAGGAAGAGGGTAAGCATTTTGGAAGAGACATTAGACAAACTGACAAACTTCAAAATTTTGCCAAGAAATGAGCTTGAATATATACAAATAGAGTTGTCAGGTTGGCAATACCTATGAAGAGGCTTAAGCTTGTATATGCCTTTGATCTATTCATTCTATTTTGGAGATTTGAATCTAATAAAATAACCCTAAACACAGAAAATTCACATCATTATTTATAATACCAAAAACTTGACAACCACCAAATTGTCCAACTATGGGTTAATCATTGATAAACCATGTCTGTCTGCTCAATTAAATCTTGCAAATACTTTGAAAGTTATGTTTCAAAGACTATATAACAAAAATGCTTATAATATAAGGTTGAATTAAATAGGCAAGATACAAAGTTGAATACATAGAGTGAATGTTATAACAAAAATGTGTTAACATATTGACTGGGGCATATCAGACTCTTCTAAGTGAATGTGTTTTGTTGAAGGGAATTATAGGTGATTAACTCCCCATCATCCCATGAATTATTTCTTTTGACAATCTATAGTTTACAAATGCTCTTTAATAAGCCAGTATTATTTTTGTGATGGAAATTTTTTAAGTATCAACATCGCTATGATTCCAAGCCTAGATCCCAAGGCTAGCTAGGTATATATTCCTTTCCTCCAAAATTCTTGGGGTTAATCAATGACAACAATCTCAGAGAGAAGAGAGATCAGAGATATAGAACTAATTCTTCTTCCCTAACAGAGTCTTTAAACAAGAATTTAAAATTTACCGCCAATCTATGTAGAAAGAACACATGAGGACTGTTGTATCAGATAAATGAGTAGTGTTCCGCAGGATGAAAAATGTAAATGTAGTTGAATTTTGGTGGAAATTGCAATATCTTCAGAATAACTATTCAAAGTTTGCCTAAAAGTCAGTCAGAAAGATAGACCTTGTTCTAAGTGTCATGTGGGGACACTTGGATCATCTGTCATCTTGAAAGTCCAAAACTGGCTGATCTTGATAGTAAGCAGATGAGCAGTTATTGCTACCATAATTGGATTTTGTTAGGATAGGAGACAGAAATAGAGATGGATCTATTTTCTTCCCTTAGAGATTTGACATTTTAAAAGATATCCCTGCCAGCGGAGAATTTGGGGAAGGCTGCTCTTTTATAGTAGAAATCTTAAAGAAAAACATGCGTGATGATTCATGTGAGGGTGCCAGCCTATTTAAACTAGGACAGGGTGTTATTTGAATGAGGAAAGAAGCCTAGGAGAATATCCGGCATTTCAGGGGAAAAACATTTACATTTGTAAATTTAATTATCCTTTTTAATACTCGTGGATGAGTTGGGCCGTCACTGAAACGGGAGGCAGCAGACAGAGTGTGGTGCTCCTTGGAATGAGGCAGAGCTGGGTTTGAATGCCTTCTTCATAGCCTTGAGAAACATATTTCATATCTTTGAGAGTCAATTTATTTATCTATAAAAAGTAAAGAATAGTAATAATGACTAGGTACTATGCCAGATACTTTATATCCATAAACTCATTTAATTCTTACATTGAAAGTACCATTAGGAATAAATAAAACCACAAATAGGAGGCAGCTGGCATATAGAGGGGCACAATAAATTTGTTCCCCTTTCCCTTAACAGTAAGATTCACAGTCCTGGCCCACCATCTAACACATGAATAACGAGTGATTTGTTAGAGTGCATAGCTTTTGCTGTTATCTATCCATTTGGACAAATTTGAATAATTTTAGTTCTACTAAAAGCAGATCTTGAGACAAGGGTTTGGGTGCAAGTAGTTTATTTACAAAGTGGAGAAGTGATAAAGGAAAAGGGAAAAAGTAAATAAAGAACAAATTAAGTGAGTCACTGCTTTGGACATTTGGGGCTCAATTCTACTGGGGCCCTTTGTGAGACTGTTTAAAAATATCTTGAAATTTCATTTCAGGAGGTGAGGGAATTAGAGAATTTATGTCACTGCTTGAGGGTCACCCCTAGGCCATCAGTTCCTCCCTGCTTCTGGCTTCTCCATGTTCACTTTGAGCAAGTTCCCACACCCAGAAAGGGACCAGGCCAGTGACCTAAGGGAGGAGCAGAAGGGACATTGACAGCTTCTGCTATAGTTACATAGCAACCTATCGTAATAGTAAAATGTCAGGTTTTCTCTGGGAGGAAAGAGTTACCAAATGTCAATAACTGTACATTTCCTTCATTTGAGTAGCTCAGATTTCTAAAAGTCTATGCCTTACACAGACTGAGCAGAAATTGCACCACATCTTTGGATTTACATGAGATGTAGACACACACAGGGACCATTAACAAGTTATTCTAGCGGCTCAAAACAAAGAAAGAAATAGAACCTGCTGCTGCTTGCTCCCAGCTGTAAGCTCTAGCCAAGGACATGGCTCTGCAGGATTAGGCAAGGGTGTCATCAAGAAAAGAACAACCACAGAGAGATGGTAGGAGAGAAAGACAAAGAAACTTACAGCTTAAGATCCCCAAGGCAAATGGAATTCAGGGACCTAGAAGAACCCAGAACAGGCTCTCTTGTAATAGCATAACCATCAAGTGACAAACTCACTGTCCAAGAAATGCAATGACCTAGAGACAATTAGTATTTGGAATCAAGCAGGTGAACATCCTGAAAGCAATGGCTCTTGAAGTCTGACACTGTGCTATGTCTCAGGGAAAGTGTGGAAAGTAATTTGCCAAGACTTTTCCCAGCAGAAGGTTCAAATGTAATACCCATTACTTTGGTCTTCCAGCAAACTGGACATAAAGGGCAGACCCATTAGGAAATAGTTAACAGAACAATTAAGGGAGAGATGTAGGTCCTGGGGAATGAATAGGCAGTCCAATTCATTCATTGACTCGCAATTCATTCACTGGACGAAGAAGACATCGTCCTTGCTTTTAAGAAGCTCATGTTCTACTAGGGGAAACAGATGTTCTAATCCCCTCTGATAAATGCCATAATACATTTTAAAAAGGGTCCTTTGTTATGACAGAGGAAGAAGAGCTAATTAGGGCCATGGGAGGTCTAGGAACGCATCCTCCTGTTGCTAATGCCTTATTGAAGATTAGAAGGAGACTCAGCACGATCATTTAATCTGGGGATATGAGATGGATGGATAAGCTTGGAAACAGGGAGGGTGTCAAATGCATGGTGTTGTATCAAATATTCCATCCATACAGGCAAGGAGAGAACAAGGGCAGGGTATAGCCCTCTTGGAGGTGGAAGACCAGCACGGTGGCAAACACAGATGAATAAGCCAACATGTGGTGTCACGTCCATGGATGTCAAAATGAGTCCATTGCTTAATAATACAATTTCCTTATTCTAGCATCTGATAGTACATTTCAGAAAATTTTTTGAACATTTTCCAAGGAAGGAAGGAAGGATTAGCTTCATTCATTATTGATTTTTTTTCATATTTAATATATTTGCATAGCTTCAAAGCATTGAGACTACTGGGATAGAACCCCTCTGTGACCCAGGGATGTGGACTCAGGATGAGAAGGGACATTTGAGAGAAATATCTCTATCTTGAGTGAGCCTAACGTGTGTGTGTGTGTGTCTGAGCAGCATGTGGAGAGACGTCCTATCAATCTCTCTTTCATTGAAAAACTCCTCCTCTCCAAAGGGCGCTGAAAGGACAACAAACTTGTCTTTGTTTAGTCCTGCCCATTTTCCCTAATGAGAGAGTTGTAAAGGAAGGTTTTTTTTTTTTGCTATATATGGGAGGAGGGACACATTGGCACCCATTTTACTGAATTACACCATCTAATGGATGTAGGGTGTATTCCAGTCAGCTGGCTGGAGTATCAGGACTCAGTTACTTCGACAAGGATCAGACATACCCAGTATGAGGGGATCAGGAAACGGCCTGGCTACAGCTTGAGCGCATTCTCTTGCTATCACCCATCACGTGGGGCAAACACAATTATGTCTAAACTCCCCTGGGATTCTGGGTGGAGCTGTGAAACACCCAGCCCTCACACTCTCCTTGGCATTAGGAGTCAAAGTAGCCTGAGGAACTATGGGTGCATGCTAGGAAGAGCTGAGATGGGACTAGAACAAGGAAAGGGCTGAGAATATTAACTTAAGGACAGAATAAAACTAACATGGTAAGCTCTGTCTTAGGGTAATTTTCTCCCAAGTCAACTTAGACTTGCATTTTGGCTGCACTTCATTATTTGACATTGTGGTCTGGGATGCCATAAACATAGAGTTGGAGGAAAAAACACTTCTAAAAATGTAATTGTTTAAAATTTGTTTAAATACGAAAAATATCAATGAGTGAAGTCAACTCCTTTCTTCCCTGGAAAATGTTCAAAAAAATTGAAATGTACTATCAGTCGCTAAAATAAAAAGAATTGTGCTATTAAAACAATAGATATATATACAGAGGCACTAAGTGAGCTTCGAGAAAAATCTGAACTCAGCTAAACTCACTTGGAGGCCCCACATAGTTGGAGGAGGAGGCTAAAAGTCTTGAACTGTGCTTCTCAAACTTTAGTTTGTTTGAGGAGTGTGTATATGAACCACCCAGGCACCTTGCTAAACAGGTGGTGACCCAGTAGCTCTTGAGTAGGGCACAAGAACCTGTATTTCTAACACCGTCAATTTCTACCATTTCTAACATGCCAATGCTATTGGTTGAAGGGTCACACTTTGAGTAGCAAAGGTATAAGGTGAGAGTGGATTTAGGCCTCTCCAATGTGGGCTTCCAGTGGCCGTGTCACTCTGAGCATGTGACAGTGTGCAAATTTGTCTGTTAAAGATAAAGAACTTGGACCTCATTGTGCTGTTAGGAATCGTTGCAAAAAATCCGTAGAAAGTACCAGGGCCCTGGCCTCTGAAGGTCTGGGATTGAGTCCAAGCTCTACGCTTATTAACTGTGGGACCCTGAACAAGTCATTTCACTCTGCTGAGACTCAGTTTCCTCAGCGGTACAATGTGTAGAACAATCTCTGTCTTCCTACATCTGGGGATAGTTTTTAAGATCAAATGATGGTGGCTATCATTAGTTGTGTGCTTAGCATTGGTCAGTAGCAGTGATAAGCCCTTTAAGTATATTAACCCGTTTAATCTTCACAACAATCCAGTGAAGTAAAGAGTGCTATTATCAGAGCCTCCTTGAGGGTGTGTGGGCCTGCTGGTGAATATTCACAATTTGATTTTAAAAGGTATTACTAAGTTCGCAAAGAAAGTAGTTGAAGATTCAGAATAAGGAGTAGAGAATAGTGGGGCTGGCCCAGTGGCGTAGTGGTTAAGTTCATGCACTCTGCTTCTGTGGCCCGGGGTTTGCTGGTTTGGATCCTGGGTGTAGACCTACGCACAGCTTATCAAGCCATGCTGTGGCATCCCACGTGTAAAGCAGAGGAAGATGGGCACGGATGTTAGCTCAGGGCTAATCTTCCTCAAAGAAAAACAAAAGAGAATAGGAACTGTTTTGGTATTGTAAATAGGTGTTGTTTATTGCCCAATCAGAGAACGTGGAAGTTCTTTGTACTGTCTTGGCCCTATCCCATCCTGTTCAGGTCCAGGAGTCTTCTCTTTGTGTTCTTTATTGTCAAATGCACCCCTCCTGACAGATTAATATCTCTCACCACAGGAAAAATATAACAATGCCATCTGTATAAGTTTTCCATACTGCATAAAAAATTACCTTAAGGGCCAGCCCTGTGGCCGAGTGCTTAAAGGTCTGCGCACTCCACTTTAGTGGCCCAGGTTCACCAGTTCAGATCTCTGGTGTGAATCTATTCCACTCATCAACCATGCTGTGGTGGCATCCCACATACAAAGTAGAGGAAGATTGGCACAGATGTTAGCTCAGGGCTAATGTTCCTCAAGCAAAAAAAAAAAAAAAAAAAAACCCCAAAAAACAAAGAAGAAAAGAAGAAGATTTGCAATAGATGTTAGCTCAGGGTGAATCTTCCTCAGCAAAACAAAAACAAACAAACAAAAAAACCCTTAAACTTAGCAGTTTAAAACAACACCCATTTATTAACTCACAGTTCTCTAGGTCAAAAGTCTAGAGAAGGCATGGCAGAGTTCTCTGCTCAGGTCTCAAAGGTTGAAATCAGAGCACTGGAGTGTTGGCTGTGCTGCATTCCATTAAGGAGGCTACAGGGACACATCTACTTCAAACTCACTGAAAAACAGTGTTCCTTGTAGCAGCTGGACTGAGGTCATTTCCATGCTGGCTGGCAGTCATGGGCTGTTCTCAGCTCCTAGTGGCCATCCATACCTTGCCACATGTCTCCTTCTATAAGCCCTCTCATACTTCAAATCATTTTGCTAGGAAGAGCCCAGTCACTTTTAAGAACTCACCTGATTAGATCTGGCCCACAGAGTACAACAGCCCTTTCTTAAAGGCACTGTTGAGAGCCATATAACATAACTGAATAATAACATCATCATCATAATAATACAAACCTAATCACAGGGGAAAAATTTATCATATTCACAGTCCCAGTGATTATGCAGAGTGTGCACACCAAGGGGCAGGAATTTTGGGGACCATCTCAGAATTCTGCCTACATCATCATAGTTCTTTGGAACTATTTGTATTAAAACTGTATAGATCATCTTGCCTTTACATTTCCTAATACCATTTATTTAATTCTGGTTATATCATTATTTATGACATTGTGTTGTCCATGTGCTACCCAAGAATACTTGTTTTCAGTGGCTCTGTCAAAGGTTGTTGCCCTTCTTTGTTGATGATAACTACAAACACAAGCCATGCTCAGAATATGCAGAAAAAATGTGAATGACCATTCATTTTCTGGGTATGTTCAATTTATCATTCGGAATTTTGCAGAATAAATGTAGAAAACACATCTTCTAAATATGTCTCCTCTTGAACTCTTTAGCTTGCAACCAATGCATTCCTAGAATATGAATTCTTTCTATGTTGACTGTATCTCTGCCAACTATAGACCATGGGGAGATAAGAGAGGGATTCACGCACAGATAACAAGAGCAGTCTCATTTGTGCAAGGAAAGTTCGGTCTTCATCTTGAATGACTTAAGATTGATAATACTGATTGGAGGCAAGAAAAGACATTGATTGGAAGGACACATTGGCATTATAGAGGAATCAACTTAAAAGCCTATGGATGAGATAGTGATGACCACCCCCAGAGAACTGTGTGACATGTGGTGTGAAGATTGCACAGAGGATGGGGTGATAGCCCTGGGTGCCATTGGTGTGGACACTCAGAGTTAAAAAATGCCTGCCACCACCACTGCTACCCTTGGGTGCTATAGAACAAAGGTTGCATCATGATTGGGAAACAAAGGGGCAGGAGCTGATGTATGAGCCCACATACAAAGCTTAAAACCAATGGTTGACAGCAGGCTATCCGTAGTCCAGAGCCCATACCTTGTCCTTTGTTGGGTGTGAGTGAGAATCATACCAAGTCACCAGGCCAGCATCGTTCTGATGGTGCAATCAAAAGAAAATACTGCTCAAGTCAGTGAGAGTAATATAGCTGCCAGGCCAACCTTCTGGAACTGGAGGCCTAGATGCTCCAACTGGTGAAATTCCTAGAGTTTCTCAGGATATCTGGTCAACCCCAGATGCATAGATGCTGAACAGCTCCCTGATGGGGACAAATGGAGCCTGTGGGCCACATGGGTCCTAGTCTAGATTTGGGGTTCTCTGTCTGGATGACATTTCCAGCCTTGGTCAGTTCTAAGCACTGGAGGTGTACTCAGAAAATTTTAAAGAATTCATTGGAAAGTGCTTCTTTCCATCTCCACCTCACACAGTACAGGGTCCTCAATATCAGACCAACTGTACTCATTGATCGAGTGGCAGTTTCCAGAGAGCTGGTGCCTGTATGATGTTTCATTGGAAACATGAAATTTCAGAGTAGCAGCAACAGATTATTCCTAACATTAGATGCCTCATTTTTATGCTTAAAAGAGTTACTGGAGGAGAAGTTATAGTTCCAATAATGGCATTAATATATTAAACTAAATCTCATGTGGCTAAAAATTGTCAGCCCTGAAAAAAATATAAAAGAATACTTATGGGAAGGCGCTGGAGAGTAACCAAAGTAGACAAAATTGGAGGTGATATGAGCATTAAAAGAAGGGAAATATATGGGATAAATGCTATATTTATAACACATTTCCATGAGGGCTCTTTCCAGTAGACATGGAATTCATGGTGGCTAGAATTCAAGGAAAAAAGTATAGTCTTATTGGCTTAAGGTACCAGAGAACAAAGTTTAAGCTGTCAGAAAGGCTAGAAACTGTGGAGACCACAAGTATGCATATAAGCTTTCCTCAAATATTTGTCTGTCCCAATAACTACTTATGTACACAGGAGAGTTCAAGGAGCAGAGCAACAAGCAATAACTAGATGGCTTAAAAAACTAAGCAGGAGTTTATGCTGTTGTCTACCACAGGAGCTACCAAGATTGGAGTTTGAATGCTGACAAGATAGAGGGCCTTGAAAGTAAATATTAGTTTTCAGAACTGAGTTTAAGCAGGAAATTAAAACAGACCTGCACTAAGTATAAAATCAAGCTTCCACAAGTCCAAGGTGATAAACCAGTAATTTAACTTCCTGGTAAAGCAAAAATCAACAATTTTCAGAGGAGGATAAAGAATGCAGAGTTTGTAGAAAATATCCACAGTGTCAGGCATACTATAAAACATTACAAAAAAAAAAAAAAAAAAGCAAAGAAACAGGAAACAAGAAAGTGAACCAAGAGAAAAGGCAGTCCTTATAAAGAGACCCTGAGATAAACTAATATTGGAATTAGCAGACAAGGATTATAGCTTTAAAATAGGTATAAAAAATATGTTCAAAAACTTAAATGAAAATAATAGTCATAATGAATGAACAGATGGGCATCTCTTATAATAAATGGAAACTACAAAAAAGAACCAGATCATAGACTTCAATATAAAATGTAAAACTATAAAACTCCTGGAAGGTAACATAGAAGAAAACCTAGGTGACCTTGGGTATAGTGATGACTTTTTAGACACAAAACCAAAGGCACAAGCTGGGAAAGAAAGAATTGATAAGCTGGACTTCATTAAAATTCCAAATTTCTCCTCTGTGAGAATGATGTCGAGAGAATGAGAAGATAAGCCAGAGACTGGGAGAAAATATTTGCAAAAGACATCTTATAAAGGACTGTTATCAGGGCCGGCCAGGTGGCGCAGTGGTTAAGTTCTCATGTTCCACTTCTTGGCAGCCCGGGGTTCTCTGGTTCAGATGCCAGGTGTGGACATGGCACCGCTTGGCAAAAGCCATGCTGTGGTTGGAGTCCCATACATAAAGCAGAGGAAGATGGGCATGGATGTCAGCTCATGGCCAGTCTTCCTCAGCAAAAAGAGGAGGATTGGCAGCAGTTAGCTCAGGGCTAATCTTCCTCAAAAAAAAAAAAAAAAAGGACTGTTATCCAAAATATAAAAAGAAATCTTAAAACTTAACAATAAGAAAACAAACAGCCCAATTAAAAAATGAGCCAAAGACCTTAATAGAAACCTCACAAAAGAAGATATACGCTGGGAAGCATATAAAAAGATGTTCCACATCATATATCATCAGGGAAATGCAAATTAAAGCAACAAAGAGATACCACTACACGCCTATTCAGACGGCTGAAATCCAAAACAGTGACAACACCAAATGCTGGTGAGGATGTGGAACGAAAGGAACTCTCATTCATTGCTGGTGGAAATGCAAAATGGTACAGACACTTTAGTAGAACGTTTGTTGATTTCTTTCAAAACTAAACACACTCTTACCACAAGATCCAATAATTGTGTTCCTTGATATTTACCCAAAAGAGTTGAAAACTCATGTCCACACAGAAACCTGCACTAGATGTTTATAGCAGCTTTATTTATAATTGCCAAAACCTGTAAGCAACCAAGATGTCCTTTGGTAGGTGAATGAATAAATAAACTGTGGCATATCCAGAAACTGGAATATAATTCAGCACTAAAAAGAGATGAGCTATCGAGCTATGAAAGGACATGGAGGAAATGTAAAGGAAGATTACCAAGTGAAAGAAGCTAATCTGTAAAGGATGCATACTATATGATTCCAATTATATAACATTCTGGAAAAGGCAAAACTATGGAGTCTGTAAAAAGATCAGTGGTTGCCAGGAGTTGGTGGGGTGGGGTAGATAGGCAGATCACAGAGGATTTTTAGGATAGTGAAAATACTCTGTATGAAACTATCATGATGAATACATGTCATTATATATTTGTCTAATTCCATAGATTGAACCCTCACGTAAGTGATGGGCTTTGGGTGATCATGATGTGTCGATGTAGGTACATCAGTTATAACAAACGTACCACTCTACTGGGGGCTTTGATAATGGGAGAGGGTGTACTTATATGTGGGCAGGGGGATATATGGGAAATCTCTGTACCTTCCTCTTAATTTTCTCCAAATCTAAAATTGCTCTAAAAGACTATTTAAAAATACATATATCAATTAAAAAAATAGAAATTCTAAAATTAAAGACTACCATATCTGAAGTGAAAATTTTACTGAACGGGCAAAATTTCAGATTGGAGGTGGCAGAAAAAAGAATCGCTTAACTTAGAGACCAATCAATATAAAGTATCCAAACTAAAACATAGAGCCAATTTTCTTTAAGTTGACAGAATCACATTGACCTATGGCACAATATCAAGAGGTCTAGCTTACAGGTAATTGGACCCCAGTATTAGAGGAGATAGACTAAGAGAAGAAAAGAAATCAAGACAATAATGGCTGACATTTTTCTTAATTTCATGAAAAACAACACATTCAAGAAGCTCAGACAAGCCTAGTGAGGGTGAATGCAATTAAAACCATACTTAGGCAAATCAAAGGCAAATTGCTGAAAACGAATGATAAAAAGAAAATCTTGAAAACATTCATAGAAAAAAGACATCACAAACTGGAGAACAATGATAAGAATAGGGCTGATGCGGAAAACAATGATAGCCAGAAAACAATCAAGTAACAGGTGTAAAAAGAAAAGGACAACAACCCAGATATCTTTCAGCAAAGATATCCAGCAAAGATATCCTTCAGAAATGAATGTCAACAAAGACCTTTTCAGATCGACAGAAGCCGAGAGAATTAATTACCAACACACAGATTAACAGTACAAGAAAAGCTAAAGAAAATTTTTCAGGCTGAATGGGAATAACACCAAATGAAAACTCATATATACAGAAAGAAATGGGAACACAATTAATTGTATGTATGTGAAAAAAATCAAGGAATTTAAAAAAAAATCTTTTTCAAAAAGAAACAGTGTTTATTACAAAAATTATAACATTGTGTTTGAGGTTTTCAATAAATATTGATATAAAATATATGACAATTACAGCTTAAATTATGAGGGAGTAAATAGAATTAATATATAAATATATTTCATATAATTAATATTAATAATATAATATAAATGAATATTAATATAAAAATATAATATCATTAATATACTGCCACAAGGTTGTTATATTTTATGTGAGGTGCTAGAGTGTTAATTCCAGGTAGAATGTGATAGATTAAGGATGAATATTTTAATCCCTGAATCGACCACTAAATAAATAAAACAAAAGTTATTGTTAAAAAGCCAATGGAAAAATTAAAATGGGATACTAAAAAATATACGGTTAATTCAGAAGAAGGCAGTAAAAGAGTAATAGAAGTAAAAAAGCAGATTGGACTAATAGAAAACAGAGCTACGTGTTAGATTTAAATCCAACAATATCAATACTTTCATTAAATAGATTTAGTCTGATTGTTCCACTTAAAATGCAGAGATTGTCAGAGTAAATAAAAAAGCCAGACCCGATGTATAATGTCTTCAAAAAATGCACACTAAGTGTAAAGTCACAGGTTAAAATTGAACAGGTGAAAATTGATATTTCGTGCAAAGAATAGTCATAAAAGAGCTGGAATGGTTATATTAATATCAAAGCAGACTTTAGAGCAAGAAATATTATCAGAGATAAAGAGGGACATTTCAATGATAAAAGGCTAATTTACCAAGAGCACGCAGCAATCCTAAATTTGTATGTCCTAGTAACAGAGTTTCAAATACAAAAAGAAAAAATAACAAATCAAAAGGGAGAAATAAATCCACAATAGTTGGAGATTTTCAATATTTCTCTTTCTTGTAAATGACAAAGTGGGAAAAAATATCAGCAAGGATATAGAAATAATTGTTGGTTTTGACTTTAATGGAGTAACTGAAACTGAATTTGCCATCTGCCTTACAACAATAAAACTGGACAAAATACATCAAACAACTGTTTTTTAGAAATTGAACAACAGGCACCAGAAAACTGTGATCCCTGAGAGAAGGGAATTAAATGTGGAGAGACTTAGAATCATACAGCTTTCTGCCTGGAGGTGCCTTCTGAATCATAGTGAGAGATGGGCTAACTGAAACAGAATGCAGTGGTCTCACCGAGTGGAAGAGACGGAAGTTGTAGTTCAAGGAGCCTAAAGTGGTTGGACATTGTGGGACAGAGTCCCAAAGAGGAAAAAGCCACCCTAAGAAAGAGCTTTAGAAATATGCATAGGGTTTCCCTTGAGTCTGAATTCTGAGCCACACAAGCAAAGGATGAAATACCCTGAGGATAGGCAAAGGATCACTGGGAAGCTCCAAGGTGCACTATTCCTACAATTCACTCTAACCTAGGAGCTATTGAGTTATGAGGAGCTAGAGTTAAATATCCTCATTGATCACATGGGGCACTCAGTAGAGAAAACACCAGAGGATTGTGCTTTAGTATTAGAGTTATACTTGCCCCAAAGTAAAGGCTGACCTAGAACCCACCCCAACAAAGCTAAAGTCAAGCCTTGATACAATCAAACGAATTGGTAAGAAACTTAATTGTTGGCCAGAACAAAGTTTAATGCTCTTTAAAAGACAACAACCATAATCCAGATGTCAACAGTGTAAAATTACGATGTCTAGCATCCTGTAAAAAAAATCTAGAAATACCAAGAAGCAGGTCATTTTGGCCTATAACCAGGAGAAAAACCAGTCAATAGCTGCACACTTAGAAATAAAATAGTTAATAGAATTATAAGACAAAGATTTTTAAATGGCTCCTACAAATGTGCTCAAAGAGTCACGGAAAACATCATAAGGTGGGGAGAAATAGAGGATATGAACACCAAATAGAAATTCTAAAGATGAAAAGTACAGTATCTGAAATGTAAAATTCACCATATGGAAAACATTTGACTAAATGCAACATTCATGATAAAATCTCTTAGCAAATTAGAAATAAAAGCTAACTTCCCCAGCCTGTTATACAGGACTATGAAAAATCTATGGCTAACATCAGACTTAATGGCGAAGGATTGAGCACTTTCCCCACTAAGACTGAAACAAGGTAAGGATGTTGATTGTCACCACTTTCATTCATTACATTGGACACCACAGCACATGAAATAAATAAATAAAAGGTTGGTGAAGTCTGTGACTTACTCTTGTTCTGTAGCTCCAACTTGTTACCTAGCAAGTACCAAAAAGTCATTGAATGTTCCATCTAGACACAGAAGATTATGAATTCCAATCCTTTCCTCCTATATATGAGTAATCCAGGATATGCATCATTGCCCCAGGGAAGCATAGTTCATACATGTTAGGAGGATAATGTCTTAAAACATATTTCGAAGTTCTTTTCTTTTTGTTTTAGTGTCAGTGTGACCTTCCTCTCCTCCAATCCCATTCTTTCGGAAGCATCCATTTGCCTTGGGAGGATGAGAGCCACTAAAGCAGAGATACAAAGAGAAAGAGGAGTCATTCAGCTCTGGCATGCAAAGTAGAATTTTTGAGTCTGCAACAATAAAATTGTCTTAGAAGCTAGGCTTCATAGATAGAGAAAGTAATTTTTAAAATTCCTTTGGATGGCATTAACATATTATGAGCTAGGCCTGACAGATGAGATCACAGAGTTTCTTCTACACTGTGGAGACAAGATTGATTCTGGCATTAAGACTGCCCTGTGAGGGCTGGTGTCCCAGGAAGATGGATGGTGATCAATGATATACTTAAGTACTGTCCACGACAGAAAGGGAGATGAGATGAAAACCTGCCCTTATGTACTGGTGAAGTGTGGGAAGGAGAAGGTGACAGAGAGATGATTTAGCTTTTGCTACGCCGCAAGCCACCTCAAAACTCACTGTCTTAAAACAACATCATTTATTTAGTCCATGATTCTGCAAGTCGTCAAATTTGGTTCAGCTCTGCTAGGGAGTTCGAGTCCTGACCGGGCTCACTCTTAAGTCCGTGATCAGCTGCTAAGTTGACTGGATTGTCTAGATGCCCTCGGATGGGCCAGCTTGTCTGTTTTCCAATGTCTCCCTTCCTCCAGCCAGCTAATCTGGGTTGTTCATCTGATGGCGGCAGTGTTCCAAGAAAAAGGACTGAGACACACAAGGCTTTTTGTGGCCTGCAGTCAGAAATGACACAGCACACTTCTGTTGCATTTTATTGGTCAAAGCAAATCACAAGGCCGGCCCAGATTCAAGGGGTAGACAAAGAGGTCCCACCTCTTGATGGGAAGGACTTCAAAGTCACATTGCAAAGGAGCGTCAAGGGGAATAATAGTGGCCATTTTTGTAAGCAATTTTCCACAAGGGTCATGTTCCCCCTCATCACCCTGTGCCTCTTCCTCCTGCTATTGGAGGGCGTGGTTAAATAGAACGAAAGGAAAATGAAAACCATAGAGCTTTGTCCTGATTCATGTTTGGGTCTCCAAAAGAAGACCCCTGCAGTGACTTGGGGAGAGTAAGGGGCCTTAAGACTAGCAGCATGAGCTGCTGCGTCAGAGGAAGTTTCTAGGTCTAACCTCCTGAATTGTCCTTGGTGACAATAGTGTAAGGTATCTGAGAGTTTCAGCCTGCCCTGTCGAGGGACACAAAAGACAGCTGATGTGATGGTGCTGGACAGTAACCTTCAAGAAAGGTCATTGTGCTAGAATCAAAATAAGTCTGTGCCAAAGATTGCAGGATGATTACCTAGGCCAGGAATCAAGTGAGCATCACAACCAGACCTCAGAGTAATAGTATCACCAGCAGGAATCCAGGTAGGTTGAGTCGGCAGAGAAGTCCACGGTACCTCACCATGCTGAGAGAGGATAAACCATAAGCCCTCAGGCTGCAGACTTTAGCAGCCAGTTCCAACAGAGAGCAGTGACCAGTAGACTTAGGAAGACTCCATTTCTACTGAGAGACTACAGTCTGAATGCGTCTCCTCAAAATTGATATGCCGATATCCATACCCCAAGGTGATGGTATTAGGAGGTGGGCCTTTGGGAGATGATTAGATCATAAGGGAGGAGTCCTCATGAATGAGATTAGGGCCCTTATGAAAGAGGCCCACGAGAGCTCCCTTGTCCCTTCTCCCATGTGAAGTTACTGCCGGCTCTACCACAAAAGGACACAGTAGACTCCATCTTCACACATCTTTAGGGGAGCGGGAAGGAAGACTGGCCCCTTATGTGAAAGTCATTGCTTAAACCAGAAGAGGCTGAGATTTTGTTAAGTCTAAATTTCTTTCTTGCCTCACTAGAGTAAGCTACAGAGGAAGACTAGATCAGAAAAATTTTGAAAAACACATTTTCTTTATCAAACAGCCTGAACTGGTTAAGGTACAAATTTGATAAGATTTGATTCATTTCCAATCACTGACTTCAAACATGTTCAGTTGAATCAAACTTTCAGGCAGAACCCATAGATTTCTTGTCACTTTCGATTAATAACAAGGTTAATCCAAATAACTTCATGGTCTTGGAGGTGGCAAAGATTTCTTAAATGGGACATAAAACACATCAGTCATAAAAGGAAACAATATTAATAAATTGGACATTATTAAAATTAAGAACTTTATGAAGTTCATCAAGAGACATCATTAAAAGTGAGTAAGTGAAAAGATAACTGACAGGAGAAGATATTCACTATACATAGTGGGATTCATATGGATCATATATGAATATATAAAAAGCTCATTTAAATTGGTAACAACCAGGAAAACTCAACAGAAAAATGGACAAAAGATTCAGCAGACACTTCACAAAAGAGGATGTCCAAATGGCCAATAAACATATGCAAAGTTGCTTAACTTCATTATTCATTAGGAAAATGCAAATTAAAACTACTATGAGATATTATTACCAACCCAGTAGGATAGCTAAAATAGACATTACTAAGTGTAAAATGAAGATAGGGAGCAACAGGACCGCTCACATACGGCTCTTTAGGAAAGTCTTTGATTACCTATCCCCAAATCAAAGAAGAACTGAACATCCCACTCCTAAGTACATATCCACCAGAAAAGTAAACATTTTCACCAAAACACATATACCAGAATATACATTGAAATGCTATTTTTGATATCTCCAAACTAGAAGTTATTCTTATGCCTATAAACAAGAGAATAGATAAATTGTGGCATATTCACACAATAGAATACAGTGATGAGAATTAATGACTTGACAATATATGTAAAAACATGAATGATTCTCACACACATCACATTGAGTGGAAGAAGCTGGATCCCAAATAAACTGTATGATTCCATTTGTATAAAGTATGAAAACAAGTAAAACCAATCTGTGTTGTTTGAAGTCAGGATATTGGTTACTCTTTGGGAAGTAGGTTCAGAGACTGGAAAGGAGCAGGAGGGTGTCTGGGAGGCAGGGAATTCCCTGTTTCTCATCTGGATGTTGGTCACATCAGTGCGTTCAGTTTGTGAAAATTCAGCAATCTATACACTCAAGTGCACTTTTCAGTATGTTTATTATATTTCAGTAAAAAGATTTTAGAAGTCTGGTCTAGACCAGTTGAAAACTGCAGTCTCATACTTCCTCATTGTTCCCCCAGCCCAGCTTCTGTTAACCTGAGGTTACAACGTCCCAAGTAGGGATGGAGATGTGGTCTACTTTCTCTAGGCATCTGTGCCTCCCATTCTAGTTCTAACTGCTCTGGAGTTGAGGAGAAGGAAGAAAAGCAGACAACATTTTCTTTTCTTTAACTAACCAAGTGATTGCACTATTGTTGACAGCCATTGCTTTTATGGCCAATACGATCATCCCTGATTCGCTTGGTGAAACAGGCAAAAAGCTGGCTCTCATGGCACACATCTGAGTCAATTTGG
This sequence comes from Equus caballus, assembly GCF_041296265.1. NCBI lineage: Eukaryota > Metazoa > Chordata > Mammalia > Perissodactyla > Equidae > Equus > Equus caballus. Next base: position 12,374,217 of record NC_091689.1, on the reverse strand, counting down.
ACGGGCTGAGCCCCTGGGGTTTCCCTATGCTCTTGTTTCCTGGCACAGGAGATCTAGCTTTGCCTCTTTTATCACCACTCCAAACTTTCACCCCCTGAGTCATACCCCACAGCCTCGTCCCCTTCCTCTCAGAGTTCCTGCTTTGCAGAAAGATTCCTCAAGACGGGTTGCCTTTTGCAGTTCTGCTTAATGCACAGGAAATAAGCATCCTCTCTGCACCAAATCGTATAGTGCAGGCTGCTTCCTCTCTCAAGCTTGCCATTTATCTCCAATTACCTCCTCCCCTGGTAGGTTAGAATGGATCAGAGTAGTCTAAGCTTATGTCCAATTTGGAAATGATGCCACCCATCTTATAGGCATCCCAGATATTTATGAATGGCATCCTTGAATTCTTCTGTGGTTGACAGAATAATGGCCCCTCAAATTCGTCTATGTCCGAGTCCCCAGAACCTGTGACTATGTTATATTACAAGGCAAGGGAGGGTGGTTAATATTGCAGATGGAATTATGGTTGTTAATCAGCTGGCCTTTAGATAAGGACATTGTTCTGGATTATCCAAGTGGGTCCAGTGTAATCACAAGGTTCTTAAATGGGGAGGAAGGAGGCAGCAGGCAGCACTGAGTGTTACAGTGATGCAATGCTGGAAAAACTTGATCAGCCATTGCTGGCTTTGAAGCTGCATAGGGGCCCGCCCAGAAACCAAGGAATGCAAGCAGCCTCTGGAGGCTAGAAAAGCAAGAAAACAGATTTTCCCCTAGAGCTTCCAGAAAGGAGTACAGCCCTGCCCACATCTTAATTTTAGCCCACTGAGACCCATTTCAGACTTCTGACCTCCAGAACTGTAAGATAAAAAATGTGTGCTGTTTCAAACCACTAAGTTTGTGGTAGTTTGTTACAGCAGTGATAAGAAACTAATACAGCCTCTCTCTTAGCTTAGAGGGAGCATGGAGATGCTCCCTTCCCCAAAGTTATGTACTTCTCCCTAGGTAGGGTCAAGGCTCAGGACCCAATAATGCTTTCTCTTCCTCCATCCCTGCCCCCAAATCCCCTCTCCTTTTATCTCTTGGAGAGAATAGGGAGGGAGGGGGTGGATATCGAGACAGTCATTGGCGGTAAGAGGGTCTGTCCTGCTACATCTTGGTGGCCCTGGAGAGGATGTCTGGTCCTCATTATCTGCAGGTCTTTTAAGGAGGCAGAGTCACTTCCAGTCTCTCAAGCCTTGCTTTGGCCCTCTGTTTCTAATTCCCAGGCAACAGGGTAAGTCCAAAAACATGCTGTCAGATTTGCAAACTGAGTGGTGAGAGGCACGTTAAAATTTTTGACTACATACCACATACACAATATACACTGTTTGAGGCACAGATTCAAAGCAGCTCTTTCCTGACATGAATAATTTAACTTTATATTTTAGTGATGAATTTGTGAACAAAGTTTAAAAAAATCTAATACTATGAAGTAGATCATTTAAAATGGCCGGACCTCATCTGTTTCCCTAGGAGAATGGTTGGGTATATGCCCTGATTGGTATGTACCTGAGAACTGGGCAGGGCAAGGGCCTGGGGGCCTGACTCTTTGGTATTCAGATTTTCATTCATTGCCCTGTTTTCAGCCCAGTGACCTATTGTTCCCTCAGCTTGCCTTTTCATAAAAGTCACCTAACTCAAGGTCTTGGGTGTGAATTTTGGGATGTGAGAGCTCAATCAGCCACATTCCATGTTTTCAGCTCCACTCCATATCCTGGACTTCATTTGGAAGATTCTAGCCTCTTTGATCACTGTGCCTTTGAGGATTCTATAGCATGAATCAGCTTGCCTATTATTGTCATTCATTCCTCCCCCAACAGACAGTTTGATTTCAGCATCTCTGCTCTGCTAAATGAGTGATGACTCATCCATCTATTTTCCAACCTTCAAAGTTCTATTGACAATCTGGCCTGCTGTCATCTCTTCTGCTCTGTTGTCTTTGTATAAAAGCACAAAATTGTACACCTTATATGCTTTTATGGTTATTGAAAGGGTGCTAGAATGGAGCGGAGATAAAGATGTGATCCATCTGCCTTATGTATCTACAAATCTCCTTCCTTTGTTTCCTAAAATCCTTGTCTTGTATGAATATTACCTGCAGAAAACAGCACAAACATAGCAATTCTACTTCTTTAGATAAAAGCAAGCCATTTCTCCCATTTTGAGCTCCTTGAAAAATACCCATAATCTAATACAATTCAATGGATCTATAAAGCTTGGATGCTTCCAGCAGCAATTTAGATAAAGTGGCAAGTGTGGCCTCCATCAGGGTCAGTTTGTAGCACCTAGTTGCCATGGTCACAGGCTCTATAAAAATGGAGTAAATAGATGAAATACTGTGTCCTTTTCCTCAGTACCAGACATTTATAGTATTCAAATATTTACAGGTATAACCAACTTTCTCAGTTTTCAAAAATATCAAAATGAGCCTGCTTCCTAAAGGGAATACTTTGCTACTGGCAGTTAAAGGAACATAAATAAGTCAAATTCCTGCTTTTGACAAGCAGGTAATAAAGAAAACTAAAATCTAATCTTCCAAGGCTTAATTTTAGTTTATTTTCAGAGATCATTTACTTCTCCACAAAAAGATCGACTTCACTTTTTTTGTTAGTTATAGATTAAAGCAATTGGTGGATGATAAGAATCCTAGGGTCTTTTTGCTGCTCATTTGCATTTAATATTAATAATTATTAACATCAAAAGTAGATTTATTTTATGTCAGTACAGATGGTAACTTCAGTCTGGGATATCTAAGACTTTCTTTCCTTTGTTTAGTTTTAGTTTTCATTTTATTTGATAAAAACACTTAGATGAGATTTACCCTCTTAGCACCTTTTTAAATGTACAATATAACATTCATAATTACAGGAACAACGTTGTGCAGCAGGTCTCTAGAACTTACTCATCTTGCATTACTGAAACTGTATACCCTGTGATCAGCAACTCCCTCATTTCTTTCAAATGACTTATCCATCACCCACCAGCCAGCCAATCATTTGTCTCCAAAGATCATTCCTCTGTACTTTGACTCAAATTCCCTAGAAAATTCTAATGTGATGCTTCATTGGAAAAATGTAGTAAAATTTAAAACAGAGCATGTGAAAGGGAATGAATTTTAGGATTCTAGAGCAGTGCCTGAGGAAAATGTAATTCTCCAGTTGGATTAATTTTTGCTTCTGTTTTCAATTGGGGACGTTATGAGGATGTAATAAATTGGAGAACAAATGTGTGGTTGATTAAAGTTTTTCTGTTGCTTTCTGAGACTACTAGAATAGCATAAATCTAAATAAACATTCCAACATTTATCCCAGGCAAAAATTATATAATACATTAATAATACTGAAATCAGAAGAAAAGTCATCTTTAGTTTGAAGCCTGTTGGTCTCTAGATGAAGGGGATGTATGAGCTCCCTCTGGTGGTGAATTTACCAATAATTATAATTGGACAAATGTTATTGTTTAACCCAAAGACCAGATGGAACTTAAAGGAATTTTGAATTGTCAGCAGTTGTGCCCTCCAAATTACCAATTAGATTCTTTCCCAGGCTCTGAACTAGAGAAACTGATCAACATGGAATATTTATCCATTTATTTTGCTAGAAGCAACTGGCACTTAGTAAAGAGCTGACTCAGAAATCCAGGGATGATGTTTTGTCATCTAGAACCTCTCTGAAAATCTGTAGAATCATTCGTTCACTCCCTCACTCATTGAGTGTCTTCTATGGAGAAATACTGGGATTCTTGTGGGGTGGTGCTGACAGGCTGAGGAACTGACCTTTTCTCCACCATTGCCACTGTTCGTGAGCATGCACTTCTGTCTTCACGGTCCTCGGAGACAGGATCCGCTGCCATGAACTTCTCTTCCATTGTTGGCAGCCAGTAGGATTTTATCCTGTTCTCTTGTCTTTGTATAAAGGCATACAATTGTTTCCCTTATGTCTTGTACTGTTATTAAAGGTGCTTCTGGGATGGAGTAAATGTATATGATCAGTCAGCCTTGTATATTTTCTCTCCCCATTGAAAACGTATTTTTACACAATATTGCAAAGAAGCTTAGGTTTGATACATGCCTTATATTTGGCTTTTAAAGGCAGGAAATTGAAACATCTAATATAGCAACCCTTAAAAAGTAATTCCTATGATAAGTGCTCCCTGAAGTTCCAGCCTTCCTCTTCTAGTCCCAAATTTAGTGCCTTCAGTGTAAGTACATCATTCAGTTTCCATATACATAAGAAACTAGAAGGAAGACCCTAAATTCACATTTACTCAAGAATCAATCATTTTACAGCTACTCAGGTTAAATTACTTAATTTGCCCTGTAAATGTAGTTATTTAAAATGAAAATTTTTTCTAGGATGTGATTGAAAGGAAAAGAGCAAAAATTTTAAAGCACCAAGCCATTTCTGAAAATAAAATGTCACCGAGAAGTGCATATTACGTTGCAGGGTGGTTGTGTGCACGTGGTGTGTATGCATTCAAACAATCTTTACATCTTTTAGATTCAGGCAGCAAAAGTGTTCCGGACTGCCTCGATGTTTCTCTTTCTCAAAATGACATTCTTTAAGTTACAGTTTGATCCTATCACTATAAGTCAAGCAAAAAAACCCCCTGTCCTTGATATTATTGCCATGTAAAGACAAAGTAGATTCCATCAAACTAAGACAGATGTATATGGAATTGTATTCTGTCGGAACTATAGAAAAAAAGGAAAGTTGTTTTGATGAGAATTGAAATGTGGTCTTCCCTTTATTTTCCCCCTTGTCAGGGTAAGGAAAAGAGTGAGAGGCATATAATTTAAAATTTTACGTACCACATCACATATCACAGAAATGTAAACAATCAGGACTTGAAGCTGAGTTCAATGGTTCCAAGAGCTGGCTGAGAATAAAGGTAAACTGGGGAGCTTATTAAAATTACAGAATCCTGAGACCACCCCCTGGAGATTCTGATTCAACAGGTCCAGGTAAGGGCAAGGTATCCATGCTTTTGACAGGTGCTCCCCAATCATTCTGGAGCCATTGGTCCACGGGCCATATTTAAGAACCATTCCTCTCCATGGCTACCCCTCCTTGACTCCCAATTCACCTCCAAATAACAATAACTGTATTGTTATTACCACTTCGGTTAGAAAACTCTTGCTTGACCAGCCTAATTGAGGAGCATTCCCTCACTCTCCTGTGTATCAGTCAGAACAGGCTTGGCTATGCTGTGGTAACAAATACCTCCAAATTTTTCTTGGCTTTAAATAATAAAAGTTATATTTTTTTACTCACATAAACCTCTCAGGTAAAGTCCAGGCAACTCGTCAGCTAAGCACTGAGTATGTGGTGACTTGGCACTCCAGTCTCCTTCCATCTCATGACACCTCCATGTCAACATTTGCTTTCCTGCTTGCCACATCAAAGGGAGAAAGAGCTGGAGAGTCAAATACTAGCATTCCAATACTTCAGTCCTATTCTGCTCACATTTTATCAGCCAGAATTAGTCAAACAGCCAAGCAGGAGTTCAAGAGGGTGGAGAATCATATCCTATATATACTCAGAAGTATAGGAGGACCAGGTGTTCATTAGTAGTATTTACCACATAATACGTGACTTTTTCCTATCCTACTCACATTTTCTAATAATATCATGTATCTGTTTGCTTATTTGGTTCTTGTCTGTTCCAACTAAATCATAAAATTTTTGAGGTGAAGATCTTTGTTTTGTCACCAGTGACTGTCACTCTGCCTGGGATATAGTAAACACTCAACAAGATATTGAATGAATGCATAGATGAAGACAGAGGCTATCTAATAGTATTCAAACAGTGAGCTGTTTAAATTAGGTTAGTAGAAAAGAAAAAAGCCAGACACAGTAACTGTTTATTCCTTTAGCCTGGGAGAATTAGACAATTAAACCTTTATTGAGTACCTGTATTTTCTAAGGCTTGCAAAACTGACTGTACCAATGTAATCATACTTCAAGTTTGCAGTATCTGCTGGTAAAGAAAATTAAAAAAAAAAAAACAAGAATCATGTCATCTAATGATAAACTGGTGATAATTATTATCTGTTTTATGAAGGCTTCATTTTTTTTCAAGACAATTCACAGCAGGACCCTTCTCAATAACAATCTCTCCAGGAGAACTTAAAATATGATTCAATTTACACACAAGCTCTTAAGAATTTATCTACAAAGTCAAGCGTGGTTGTAGTAATGCTTTGGTTCTGTAGAGGTTCTCAGTGGGAGGAAGGAAATCCAGTCATAGAATTTTGGGAGCCATTTTAGGTTCTTCAGTGTGTTTCAGCTCATTTCTAAACTCCCTCTAGTGTCCAAAAAGAATAAAGTCCATTGATATTGGTGGTGAATACTACAACCAGCAATTTGCAAGTAGCAAATGAAACATTTGGAATATGATTTTGAAAAGGACAGGAAGAATCATTTAACCACAAACTAGGTATAATCAACAAATAAAATAGTAGGATATTTAAAATGTACAACTTGATGTTTTGATGTATGTATACCTTGTGAAAGGCTTCTCCCCAACAATTTAATTAACATCTATCACCTTACATATTTACCTTTATTTTTTTTGGTGAGAACATTTAAGTTCTACTCTAAGTTGTTTTTCAAACACAAAAATGTATCTGAAAGGAAATATATACTGTGGCCCATTGGCTTACTAATGTTACAAAATTTACACACGTGGTTAGAAATTCAAAGATGATGGGAAGTCTCTAAACAAGGACAGGAAGCCTCTCTTCTGTCCGCCTTCTGTCTTACTCCTCTGAAGAAATTTCTGTTAAATTCTCCTGATCAATTTCAGGAAAAGCAGACAAACCAAATTGCGTGCATCTTCCAGCAGGTATATATCAACATCAAATGTTGCCTTGTAAAAATTGTATAAAAGAGATCAAACTATACAAAGTGTTTTGTCTTTTGCTCTTTTCACTTGCTTTTGATAAGATTTCCAAAACGTCATCTACTTTTTTGACAGTTACAAAGTATTCTTAATTTTTTGTGCCTGACTGTTGACAGTTATGTAGTATTCCTCCATTTGGTTGGACTCTTAATTTATTTTCCTAGCCCCATATGGACGGGCTTTTTACTACTATAAATAATGCTGCATTGGACATTCTTGTACATAGATTTCTTGAAAAAACCTTTTGGGGAGATGCAAGGGTAAATAGAAATTTCTGGGTCAAAGAGCATAAGAACTCATAGTTATTAAAATGTTATCAAATTCCTCTCCAAAGTTGCTATACTAATTTATTCTTATAGGTATTAACATTTTATTACCAATTTTGGTATGTTAGAAATGAAACTAATGGTAATAGAAAATAAAATAATGCCTAGTTAATTTGAAATCACAAGTCTAGAATTTTTTATTTATAGCAGATTTCACTTAAAGTTTTAATAAAAAAATTCTCACTTTAGAGCATTTGTTTAGAATTTAGATACTATAGGGGCTGGCCTGGTGGTGCAGAGGTTAAGTTCACACATTCCACTTCTCAGCAGCCCGGGGTTCACCGGTTCGGATCCCGGGTGTGGACATGGCACCACTTGGCAAAAGCCATGCTGTGGTAGGTGTCCCACATATAAAGTAGAGGAAGATGGGCATGGATGTTAGCTCAGGGCCAGTCTTCCTGCACAGAAAACAAAGAAGAGGATTGGCAGTAGTTAGCTCAGGGCTAATCTTCCAAAAAAAAAAAGAATTTAGATACTATAGCCTATGTAATGCTGAGTGGTCTCTTGGTATGACAGGTATATATTGTCTTTATTATTCAAAGGTACAGATGTTTTAAATATGAAAGAAGATATCTTTAACTTTTCAATAAAGACGATATTAATTTAACTGAAGATATATTTAAGTAATGATAAAAAACACAATTTTCAAATATGATGTTTTTCTCCCTTGTATTTTGTGTTAGATATCAAAATATTCCTATTCAAACTAAAATTATATTCACTGGGAGTTTTTAACTACATAATGTCTTATATACTTTGGAAAATCTTGTTTTAGTAGAAAAACATAATTTACTTAATTGTCACCAAATGAGTTTTTTAATAGGACGTACCAATTTAGTGCATTTACATTTCATGCCTCTCTGAAAAAAACAAAACCCCTATTACTGTTGTGTGTATTTATTTTGTTTTTGTTAAAATAAAACACTGATATAAACTGCCTAGTCACTACATTAACTAGATCAACCATCAAGATTCGCAAGTGAAGTGGAACCAAGTTTTATTTCAAACAGATATATATAATTTTTGCTCACTAATGTCAATATTATCTAAATAATATAATTATCCACTACACATATTGGAAGTCAGTCCCTGCAAGTAGAATAATGGCTATTGTTAGAACTTTATACAGATAATACACACACGCTTATGCTCACACACACCAGTCAATCAAAATCATCAGGCAATAAGAACAATCTTGTTTGCCAGTTTCCCGAGAAACTCACTTTTATGAACTGCATCTCTGAAACTGAAAGATTAAAAAAATATATTTTATAGGACATTCATACATGGATCTGTATACCACCAATTAAGTTTACCAATTGTATTTATCTACCAAGACTGCCATAACGAAATACCACAGACTAAATGGTTTAAACAGAAAACATTTATTTTCTTACAGTTTTAGAGCCTGGATGTCCAAGATCAAGGCGTTGGCAGGTGTGGGTTCTCTTGAGGCCTCTCCCCTTGGCTTGTAGGTGGCTGCCTTCTTACTGTGTCCTCAGTGATCTTTTTTCTCTGTGCAAGCATCTCCCTGGTGTCTCTCACTGTATGTCCTGATGTCCTTTTCTTATAAGAACCAATCAGACTGGATTAGGACCCACCCATATGACCTCATTGAACCTTAATTTCCTCTTTAAAGGCCCTATCTCCAAATAGTCACATTATAAGGGACTACAGCTTAGGGCTTCACCATGAGAATTCTGGGGGGACACAATTCAGTCCATAATACGGGTCTATCTCAAAATAATCTATAGTGTTACCAATAATCTGAAGACAAGAATTCACCTACACTAGAGATTTAGCTAATGTCAATGACCAAGAATGAGCTAGTGTGTGGATAGGATAGGAATAATTCATACTTATTCTTTAGTGTATATATAATATGGTACCATATATGCTAGGCTTTCAACGATGGTGAAAGTCCAGACTCCGTAACCAGAATTATGAGTGTGAGTCTTAGTTTCATTGTTTATTAACTGTGATCTTAGGCGAAATACCAAACAAAACTCTTTCTGCCTCAGTTTCCTCACCTTTAAAATCGAAGTCAAAATAGTGCCCTCTCATAGAGATTGTGCAAGATTAAATGAGTTCACCTATGTAACTTAAAACAGGTCTGGCACATGGTATGGGTTTTAAGTCTTTGCTAATTTTGTTGTTGTTGTTGTTGTTGTTGTAAAGAATAAGTTAACCTATATTGGATCCTTGGAAAATTTCTAGAAATCAAAGAGTGAATTAAGTGGAAAATAATGAGCAGGGATGCTAAAGACCAAGGTGGTACATGTAAGACAGTTTTTGCTTTTATCAGGAACGTGGTGACATTTTGAGGGCGAAATAGTGAAATCTTGAAACCAGAGCAGTCTGACATGCAGTAGGACACTCTGACTAGGTCATTTTGACATGACGTTTGACAGCAATGACATTTTGATGTGATCGTTTTAGCTTGACCACATAAAGCTGCTGCTTCAAAATGTGAAAGCCCTGTTTTATTACCAAATAAAGCATGCAGACCCGACGTTGCTGAATCGTCCCCACCCTTGAGCACTGTTACCTCTGACACCCCATCTTCCTTCCCTTGAATGTACATTTCAGTGTTACGCGTATTTTTATTCTCTCCAATTTAACCGATAATAAATACTTTTGCCATTGTAACAAAAATAGAAGGATGTGTTAAAGATTCTTGGCATACTTCCACTACATTTTCTCACAGTATACTTTGGAGCAGGAGCATTGCTAGATGTATACAGTGGTTCCCCCGATTACCGAAAACCATTTAAAATAAGGTATTTCGAGGAAGCTGCAGAGGGCTGAATTGCAGCTCAGTTCAAATGCAGTAAAGCTCTGAACCAAAGAAGAATTCTAGATCTAGCCATAAATCAAAACCAAAGACAACTGTGGTACCTTTCATAGCAAATTGTCAATTACAAATTGGCACTAGCAAAATCATTAAATCACTATTCCATCTCCAAAGAAAATATAATAAAACACAACTTCAGAAAATGGTGCTCATTAGAAATTGGACAAAAGATTGATGGACAGAATTTATTCAATGACTGATCTGTAGGAAAGCTGTTGTATCTTTTCTTTGAATTTTTACAGTAAATCACATGGACTACAATGAGAATCGTATACACGTGGGATGGCATTTTTGGAATTGTGTGCTGCAGTGGTCCTAATACAAGATTCCTACATAACGGCCTCATCACTAGCTATTTGAAGTGTGTCTGCAGACCCTCTCCTTCCATATTCAAGTTCTCTTTCCCTTCTCAGTATTGGTTTTCAGATGGGCAAATCTGAGAAGCAATGTATATAGGAAAACTGCAAGTCTCTAGTTTATCTGCTGGTAATTCTTCATGTGCCAAGATTTTTCTTTTATGCATTTAACTGAATGGGATTTTTTTTAAAAATTAAGAAAGGAGTGCTAGGCCAATGTTACTCAATAGTCCATTTTTAAAATCTGTTGATTCCAGGGCAAATTTCATGGCAAAGTTCAGCCATAATGTCCTTAAAAACTGAAACATACCTTAGAACATTTGTTTCTGCTTCTGGAGAGCAAACAAAAAGCTCTCCAGAAAAAGGGAAAATAAAACAAGCAGAGACAAATCGTCCCCTTGTGTTAAAATGGCACAGCCTTGCTCAAGGCCCACCTGAGAGGCGGGCGGGTCATGTGTGAGGTCCACAATCTTCATGGTCACCAGCAGAGGCCTTGTTTGTTGCCTAAAGAAAGAGGGCATCCTCCTGTAACTACAGAATCAGGTCACGTTCTTTTTTGATTCTTAAATTGCTACACTCTAAGCCCCTCCTAACCTAACTTAACTGAACAGAAAAATGTTCCTCTCCAATGTGCCTCCCAGCTTCTTTCAAGAGTTGGTCAAAGGTCTGCCCAGGACCCAAGGACTATTGTCTTATCTTTGCTGTTCCTCCCTGCATATCTTGCCACCCACTCCACAGCTGCCCCTGGGGCATACAACTCTTGTGCAGTCCTTGCCTGGAAGGGACCGCCACCTCTGAGGGTAGTTGTACTGATTCCTCCACAGCTGCTTCCAAGTCGCAGGACTGGCCCTCCTCATTCTTGACATCATAGCAAAAACCAGGTGCAACTTTAGCTAGACTTCCTGAAAGTTTGGGCGAGAAAGAAAGAGGGCAGGGTGGAGAGAGAAAGAAAGAGAGGGACAGAGGTAGAGGGAGAGAGAGAGATAGAGAGATGCATGCCACTGTCTTCTCTACACCCCCTACCCCCCAAAAAAAAGCACACAAGAAGCATTAAAAAGATTATCTAAATACTGGGCCATAAAAATATTCTTAACATCTACAAAAAACCCAATATTACATGGACCCTAGTCTCTAAGCATGATAACATACATTTAAAAATTGGAAATAAAAAGAAATTAGTAAAAAAAAAATCCCCATACATTTCTATTTTAAAAATATCTTCACACTCCCAAATAATTAATGAGTTAAACAAGAAATAACCCTGAAAATTGTGAAATATATAGCACTAAATGAATAACATCAAAACCAGCCGATATCAAAAGCAGTAGACACAGCTACAGCAATTCTTATAATTAGCCAGAGAAGCTGTGGACACTCTGAGTGTATCAGGCAGTAAACAAAGGAAAACTCCTGCCTCCTGCCTTCGGGAGAGGCATCAGGTCGTTAGGAATTTTGGGGGATAAATTTTGCCCAACCTTCTGGAACTAATAATCCCAATTTTATACAAATTGCTTCTCAGAGCTGCGAAGGTCGCACCTAATCTTCTGCTGTTATCATTTCTTCTTTCAGCCTTTCTACGAATTCTTGTTGTAGAGAAGCCATAATTTAGTTTATTTGGTTTCATGGAGAACTATTTATTGAAGAATTTTAATCATTTCAGATAATGCTAATGTATATCTTAGTTATTTTTGCTTATCATTTCTTTTCTCCTTTCTTCTAGAAATATTTTTTTCCTTAAGTCTTAAGCTGGTTTTTTGTTTTGTTTTGTTTTAAACTGTTGCATCTCATGTTTGAATGTGGGTCTTCTTCCCGGATCAGCTGTTTCCAGGAGAGCAGAGTTGGGGAGGAACCAGAGGGGGCTGGCAGGTTCGACGTTGGTCCGTTGGTCTGTTGTCTCTGAACATTTTCTCATCAAAATTCTGCACCAGGGAGCTTAGTTCTATTCAGAGCAGGTAGTCATCCTGGCTGAGATTCAAGTCCCATGTTTGACCAGCCTTGATCAGTTGCACAGCACCTACCATTTCTCTACTCTTTTGCCACACCAATAACCTTTGTTTTCCAAGAAGACCAATGTCACAACTTCATCTCTCTTCTTGCAGCCCTACCTATCATGCCCCTCTAATATATCATGGGGTTCAGGGAAATTCTCACAGCCCACCTATAGCCAGTGATGAAGTCAGGGTCTCTGCTCCAAATTTGCAGTGACAGATGACATACTCCCTCACTCTGATCCACTTAGCTGTCCATCTTCATTTGTGTGGTTTGGGGTTATGGGTTTTTCATACTTTTAAAGAAAAAGAAATTTCTTTATTTGTCTTCTGTTCTCCTGGTTGCTTTTTGTTGGATTCACAGAGGAGAGGTAAGAAGAGATATCTTCATATCACTGCCTAAGACTGGGAGACCCCATCATTGTTTTAATAACCTAGGACTGCAAGCCATACAGATTTTCTAGTCCACAGATCCGCACTCAAGTAATTTGCCATAGGGAGTTGGTGTCAAAAATTTCGCCCGTTATTTAATTTAAGAAATTAATTTAAGAAATAAGTAGAATAGAATATGAGTTAGGACTGGATGTGCATGACCACTATTTTTTTAAAGCGATTTTAAAGCCAGATGAAAATGTGCTCACAGCTAGGTCAAAACAGCCTCATCACAATGTCCTTGACATTAAAGCAGCCATATCAAAACACAGAAGGATCAAAATGTCATGTGCCTGCTGGTAAAATGCTGAGAGAGACGGTGAAGGAAATGAACTTTATTCTTTAGTGAGCATGAGCATTTTATGCCAAAGAAATAGGCTCATAATCTTGAGACAGGCGTCAAAAAGCTTACTTGTCACACATAAAAAGTTGTCCAAACCCCTACTGGGTTTGCACAAAGGTTTGAAAAGAATATCAACCACGATTCTGCTTGTGCTTCACCAGACCACTGGTGAGGACTGTTAGGTTTATCCTAAATAGTTACAAAAGATGTTTAGAACCACATCCCACTTTCCTACTGCACACCTGCCTGTGAGCATGTTGGAGGGCATTTTGCAGAGTTAATGAGACACAATTAATTAAGCTTCACCTGAGAGTAAGATTAGCTACAAACGTGGAAACCAGGACTCCTATTGGGAGAGCGGGCTAGTTTTACACATGAGTGATATGGATAGTTTACTTTTAATGTGTATAAAGAACCCCTAACTAAAAATATCTCCCTTCCTAGACTTCCTCCGACACCTGGAATATCCATACTGGTCATTCCTTAAATTACAGGCATCTATTGCATTCTTTGAATTAAATAAAAGGAAGAATACATAGTGAAAAAGAAAAGAGTGTGGTCCTTGGAGTCAGAAAGCTCTGAGTTCAAATCCTGACTCTGTTCTTTACTAATGGCGTAGCCTGTGGCAAGATACTTAACTTCTCTGACCCTCAATTTTCCCATTTGTATAGGGTGGCCATAATAACAGCTACCTTGTCAGGGTTGTCAAGAGGAATGAGTGAAATAACATAATGAAAGCATCTAGCAAAAGGTGGGCACCCAGGTAATGGTGGTGTTAGAACTCAAAATATCTGGGATAGCACAATAAGCTATAAAAGATGTTACCAAGGTGTTACTATCCTAGTTTACCAGCTCTTTCGAGAAAGGTGTCAGAGAAACTGGGATAAAACACAAGTTTTGAAGAAGTGAGAGAAAAAACTAGTATGAAACACTTTCCATTAATAGGAACTTCTGATCTTCCATTGAGATCGCGAGTTGTTATAACATTAGACACCCAGGGCAAAAGGGAAAGCAGTGGAGTATTAAGCATTGACCCAGGAGCGAATTGAATGCTTTTGGGATACATTTGAAGAAAATCATGCTGAGTCTACAGGGAAGGGAATAAGGCAGGTGGTTTAAATAGCATAGGTTGTGAGAATTCAAGTCTTTTACTCCGGGCAACAGAGAACCCAATGAATTAGGTTTGAATGACTGTGCAAGGAACAAGCTCTTGATTGCAAAGTGCTGCTCTAGGGTTTGGCGTCCCTGTTCTATATCATGTAGAAAGTGTGGCACTTCTGGATTTTTTTCTCTTCCAGGTTACACACAGGAGAACAGTTAGGATATACTGGGAAGCCATTCTAAAATAGGATCAGTTCATATGAATGGTTCACAAGTCGATAGGATGTATTCAGGAAAGAAGTATTTACCTAATTTTGGAAAAACTGCCACTCCCAAGGCATTGAACAATGCACTGGCAACATGGAAAGCAGATTCTATCTTCCCTGTGAATATCCAGATTATCCCATTTCCTGACATTGCTTGACAACAAATGCATATTCACACATACAGCAATATATACAGGATACAGATTTATATAATAATTCTGTCCATAAAATGCATATTTTAGAAATGTGACTCTATGCTCATAATTCTTTTACAATGTACACTTTTTACCTATGACTCAGGATTCTTGCCATATCCTAGGCTTGAAGCAAAACTTTAGTCAAGTCACTTTTCTTCTATGATTATCCCCTTCTTGATCTTTAAAGTGAGGTATTTAACATTATGATTCCCTACCTTCAACTTCTACACACTGCAAGGCTGGACTTTATAGATGGGTATGTATGTTCATTATGGTTAGCCGTGAAAATACATAAACACAGTCACGTACGTACTTAGTTGAAAGCATTAGCCTTCGTGTTGCTATAGTAACACCAAGGGCGCATCTCCACAAACACAACTATGTTAGCAAAACACTTCGACATGGTTACACTTTACTTTGAATACATTAAGTTGACATCTGAAGGTCCTTTGAGCAAAAGTACTAAAAAAAAGTCTTATTTCTATCAAAAGAGTACAATCTCCCCTAATTGTTCCTTGGAAAACATGAGAAATGATTCAAAATATCAAATTTTCATGGCATTGTGGCAAAGATGAAATAGACTGTGTACATGTTTTGCCTTTTCCTAGAAGAATTTTTTAAAAAGTAGAGAACAAAAAGAGTGAAATTATGAAGCTCGAACTGAAGCTTTTAGAGAAATCACCTTTCATTATAATTAATTTCCTCTGATACAAGTTTCTTTTGCTAGATACATATTCTTTTCTTCAAAAAGCTTACATAAATATTGATAGGAACAGGAAGTTCCAGGTGTAATTAATGTACCTAGGACAATGACTGGCACTTCTTAGGTATTTAATAAATATTATTCCCTTTACTGAGACCATTTGACCTTCTTATTTATAGTTTACGTTTTTCAGAATGGAATTTTTGAATTCCAATAGAAAAGAAAGCTTAGGAATTCAATGTTCTGGATATATATTTTAGTTGGTTGCCTAAGGATTAACATTTGCCCATGAAGATCTTCTAAAAAATCTATCTTAATATCTTAGTAAAACAGTAGTGTGAACTTAATTGAGTTTTAAAATGGAACTGGATTTTGATAATTGAGGATTTCTCAGGCCACAGGCCATCATTCCAATCCTTACAGCAGTACCTGTTAAGGTAGAAATATGAGAGATGGGGATAAATGTGCACTAATGTTAGAAAATGACCTAAAAGCAACAGGATTAAAAAAAAATCAATATCCTGTGGTTTTCTTTTTTGTTCTAAAAATGATGATGAATTAAAAATAAATTTAATAAGTTGAAGGCTCTGATTAATTGGTTTTTAGCTAATTGATCTTTTGCTATATCTCAATAGCAAAATATCTGTTTCATTGGTAAATATAGCAACAAGAGCAGAGAATGTTAACTAAATCTAAAATAAATTTGGTTTTCGGTCATCAAAAATATTTATTATGTATTGATTATAGTTTCTGAAAAAGAAACCAACTCTGGTATAAAAAGAATATTGTGTTATTGACTGACTTTGATACCTATGGAAGAACTTACATGTAAATACAAAATAAGAATTAACTGGAATTCATCAAATAGACTGAAGAGTATGTATAAGTACTCTCCGAAGACTTGGAGTCAGTGGCAAAGTAGGTCTAATTTAAACAGACACACGCTTCTAAGGGCTGAAGTATGGATGGCTCAATTAACTAATTATTTTTTAAGAGAGTTACTTTTTTTTTAAGATTAGAAATATTGGCTTTTTTTTTTTCCTGTCAAAAGGATTTATATGAACTGGAAACATTTCTATCTATGGCTCAATGATTCTGTTGCTCAAGTATCCAGAAACACCATAACACATAGCAGTAAACAAGCTTTTAACCCTCTTCATGTAAGGTATTTAGGAAAAGAATAATTTAAAAAATATAAATGGAAGTTTTATTAGAATTGAGAGTATATTGTTAAAACCATCTTCTCTCTCTAGTCTGAGGAGGCAGGGCTGCCTTCATCAATCAAAGTCTCTTAATCTATCGGACTCAGCCATGGTCAGAGAGGACCTAAAAGTGGATACAGCTGCATCTAATTCTCTGTCACTTCTTTAATAATGTCAGTTATCTAGACATATGTGAACTAGAAAATGCATTTTAAAAATCCTTAGAACAAGAAATTAAAATAAGACAGAAGGCACAAATTCCTCTCAATAAAGTTTACTTGTTTTACTAATAAGAAAGCCCTCCAGAGCATATTTATTTATTTTCAATTTGAGTGAAATTCTATCCATCTTCAAATTATGCACCATAGCAATTTCAGTGGTTAAATGTAACTACTTAATTTGCAGTGGTGTGAATAAAAACAACAAACTGATGATGATGATGTTGATGATGCTTTTGCTTCTTAAATCTGCTCGAAGTTGCTAAACTCAGCTTAGAGAGCTGGTAACTTGCCCAAGGTCATTCAATCAAATATGTATTGCATATCTACTCCATGCCAGATACTCTTGCGGGTGCTTGGGTCATATCAGTGAGCAAGGTAGACAAAAATCCCTGCTTTCATGGAACTTATAATTTAGGGAAAACAGAAGATAAATAAGAATATAATAAATAAATCAAATATTTGGTATATTAGACGTTAGTAACACAGAAAAAGGAAAAGCAGAGCAAGATAAGTGGGAGGTTATGTGTGGCAAGGTGGGTTGTGATTTTGAATGGAATATTCGGGGTGGACCTATAGGGTAAAAGTGGCATTTGAGCAGACTTGAAATTCATAAAGAAGTTGGTCACATAAAGTTACGGAAGAAGAGAGTTACAGGTTGAGGGAACAGCCATGGCAAATGCCACAAAACTGGAATGTGTCTTGAATATTCTCAAAAACAAGGGAATTTTGTTGGCATAGATTGTGAGCAAGGTGGAGGAATGGCAGGAGCGAGGTCAGAAAGGTAAGAGGCTATGTCAGGTGAAGCTTTCTAAGCCATTGTAAGGATGCTGGCTTTTACTCTTAGTGAAATCGGGAGCCTTGGAGGGTTTTGAGTGAAGGAGGGCATGATCTCACTTGTAATTTTAGATCATCCTTGGCTGCTGGTTGAGAATGGACTGTAGGAAAGCAAGGGCCAGTCAGAGAGACTGGTTAGGAGGCTACAGCAGTAATCCAGTTGAGAGATGAGAGTGACTTGGGTCTCGGAGGAGTCGAGTCAACGTGTGGCTCTCTTTTGAGGTTGGGAGGAACAGGAATCTCTGGCAGATTGTACATGGGGTGTGAAGGAGTGGGAGGAGTTAAGAATGACAAAACTGTTCTGGCCAGTCAGCTGGAAGGATAGCGTTGCTTTCTACCGAGATGGGTTTTGGGAAAAGATGAGTTCAGTTTTGGACATGTTGAATTGAGATGTCTCCAGGACATAGAAGTAGGAATAAAGGTTGGAAATTGCATATGTGAGTCTAGAATTAAACATTGAGGTATGAGCTAGAGATAGAAATTTGGGGGTCATAATTTGGGGAGCATACTTGTCTTGTCACTCACTATTTAGTAAATAGCATGAGGATTTAAATTGTGCTTGATTGCCTTTAGTCTCTGATAATTCATAATCATTTTTCCCAATTAACAAATAATTCAATTGAAAGGTTTATTAACTCTTTGACTATTAATTACCATCACCTCCATCCCATCAGTATCTTCTGAGGAAGAAAATGAAAACATTAAAAGAAAGCTGTATAACAGCAGGAATTATATGCATGCTAAAACCCTACTGGTGAGCAATTAAATGCATTTTCACCATGAACTTTGAGTTTGCTTAATTTGGCTGTTTAAGAATAGGAAAGAGTTTAGGGTCAGTCAACCTGCTTCCTGAAATTTGTAGCTTGATTTTTAGTTTTTAAGTTTAAAGCAAAAATCTAAAGAAGTCCGCACAGAGCCTGCTGTTATGGGGTGAACCTGCAGGCATAGGGAGTCATGTCACTCTCCTGCTTTTCTTAGAACCAGGCACTGATGAATTTGTGGAAGCGTCTAAGAAGCACATCTCAAAAAACCACTGGGCGTTTTTCAGAGTCCCCATACTGGTAGAGGCAAATCTATTTACAGAGTAGGGCCCTGCCATATGGTTATATTGTGGGGGAAAATCTTCACTAGTTCCCCTTATACCATACAGGATATAGTTAAAATTTATTTTTATTGAAGGTAAGATGGAAGAAAAAAGTTAACTGGTATTGGTAGCTGCTTTCCCCACTCCAACCTCTAGGAAAAAGAGATCAGTATAGGTTTCTAAGGGCTTAAAGAGGGGGTATTTTGCAAGATCATGCCAATGGGAGAGAGAATATGGCACAGTGTTTGGATTGTAGAGAGACTGTATCTAAGAAAGGTTAATTTCCCCAAGATGGAGAAGATAGCAGGGGTCCTGCAATTTCCGCTTGTGTACCAGGACCTCTGAATCCCCTGGTCATTATAGAACTCCTAGAGAGGTGGCCCACCTCCGAAGGATGACCTGGAGGGGCTGGGGTCCTGCACATTCATACAAAGGCCAGAAGAGAAGATGCTTAAGCCCAAGACTGGCATAGAAGCAGCAGAGCCACCATCATTCTTATTATAAAAAGAATGCGTGTTAGGTTGTATGTTAGAATGTATGTTTGATTAGCTACAAAAAGCCTAACCAAAGAAATCAAGGAAGCCCTAAATAAATGGAGAGATATACTGTGTTTACGAATTGGGAGACTCAACATAGTAAAGATGTCCATTCTCCCCAAATTGATCTAAGGTTTAATGCAACTTCTATCAAAATTCCAGCAGGATTTTTTGAAATATAGACAAAATTATTCTGACACTCATATGGAAATTAAAAGGAACAAGAACAGACAAAACAAATTTGAAAAAGAGGAATAAAGTTGGAGGAATCACATTACTTGCTTTTAAGACTTATATATCTGTTGTATTCAAGACAGTGTGGTACTGGCAGAGGACTAGACACATAGATCAACAGAACAGAATAAAGGATCCAGAATAGACACACCCAAGTAAGTACAGGCAACCGGTGTTTGACAAAGAGGCAAAAGCAATTCCATGGAAGAAAGATAGTCTTTTCAACAAATGGTATTGGAACAATTGAACATTAAGAAGCAATATAATGAATCTTGACTTAAACCTCATACCTTATGCAAGATTTAACTCAAAGTGGATCATAGATATAAAGGTAAACATAAAACTATAAAACTTTTAAGAACAATCTTCATTACAAAGGGTTAGGTAAAGACTTCTTAGAATGACACCAAAGGCACAATCCAAGAAGGAAGATTTGATAAATTAGATTTCATCAAAATTAAAAACCTTTGCTCTGTGAAAGACCCTATTAAGAGGAAAAAACAAAAACCAGACAGTGGGAGAAAATGTTTGCAGACCGTGTATGTGGCAAAGTACTTGTATCCATAATAAATTAGAAAAACACTTCTCTAAACACGGAAATAAGAAAACAAAAAATTCACTTAGATAATGGGCAAAAGACATAAACACTTCACAAAGAAGATACACAAATGGCAAAA
Organism: Equus caballus; assembly: GCF_041296265.1. Taxonomy (NCBI): domain Eukaryota; kingdom Metazoa; phylum Chordata; class Mammalia; order Perissodactyla; family Equidae; genus Equus; species Equus caballus. The sequence goes on along the minus strand of NC_091689.1, from coordinate 12,353,936 downwards.
TAAGTACTTGAAAATGTGCTCAACATCATTGACCAGTAGGGAAATGCAAATTAAAACAACAATGAATAAAAAAATAAAAGCAGTTTTAAATATAGAAAAGTAAAAAAGTCAAACTCAAAAAACAAAAAAAACCAAAAACCACCTTGCCAGCCACAAGACTAGATAAAGAGCCAGGACTCATGCCCCCACCCTCCACCATGAGGCTCCTTTGTTTTAGAAATCCTGGTTGATATAGATAACTGGCCATTTGGATGGCGTATTATTTTCTTTCTTTTTTCTCTCTTCCCTTGCTTTAAATTCCTGCTCTTTTGTCTTAAATTTGCCAATGAAGAGTAAGACCATGAAACCCTAGACCTTCACCCTGAACCCCAATAAAAGCAGAACCCCAGGTGCTCGCTTGTGCTCTCTCTCTCTCTCTGCTCAGTGACTTCAATACACAGAGGCAGAGTTGCATGGTGGTTACCAGGAGACAGGGGCTGTGGGAAATGGAAAGACATTGGTCAAAGGTTACAAGGTTTCAGCTGTGTAGAATGAATAAGCTCTAGAGATCTAATATGTAGCATGGTGACTGTAATTAACAATATCATATTGTATACTTGAAATTGTATAGAGGATAGATCTTAAATTAAGTCTCATCACACACTTATACACAATGGAAACTATGTAGAGACTTTGGATATGTTAATTAGTTTAATTGTGGTTATCTTTTTATGTTATATATATAACAAAACAAGCTGTACACATTAAATATATGCAATTTTTTGTATGTCAAAAATATCTCAATAAAGCTGTTATAAAAAGTGAAAAAAAAAACCCATAATGAGATCCCAATACACACCTACTAGAATGGCTAAAGTAAAAAATGCTGAATAAAAAGTAAAAGAAAAGGGCCTAAATACTGACAAGAAACTGCATCACTCATATACTGCTGGTGAAAGTGTAAAATGGTACAGCCACCTGGGAAAATAGTTTGATAGTGTCTTAAAAACCTAAATATATACTTAACATATAACCTAGCAATCACACTCCTGGATATTAAAGAAATGAAAGCTTAGATTTACCCAAAAAACTGTACATGAACGTTCATAGCAGCATTATTTGTAATAGCCAAAAACTGGAAATCAGCCAAATGTTCTTCAATGGGTGAATAAATAAACAAGTTATGGTACAGCCATGCAATGAAATACTACTCAGTAATAAAAAGGAAAGAATACTGATATACACAACATTTGGATCGATCTCAAGGATATTATATCGAGTGCAAAAAGCCAGTCTCAAAGTGTGATATATTGTATGATTCCACTTATAAAGCATTCTCAAAGTGTCAAAATTATAGTGATGGAGAAGAGATCAGTAGTTGCCAGGTGTTAGGTTTGGGAAAATACTGTGACTCTTAAGGGGTAATATGAGGGAAATTGCATGTATGTGTGTGTGTGTGTGTGTGTGTGTGTGGTGGGGGAACAGTTCTATATCCTGACTGAGTTGAAGGTTACTTGAATCTGCACAAACAGTAAAATTTCATAGAACTATATACCAAAATTTTTTTAAGAAAGAGTGCATACATAAACCGATGTATAAGGTCTGCACCTGAGTCAATAGTATGGGACCAATATCAATTTCCTGGTTTTAATAATGTACTATGGTCCTGGTTATGTAAGATATTATCATTAGGAGAAGCCGGATGAAAGGTAGATGAGAACTCTGTACTATTTTTACAACTTCTTATAAATCTTAAAATATTTAAAAATAGAAGCTACCTTTTTAAAAGTTCATGAAGGTCGGAGGCATATGGGAATTCACTCTACTTTCTGGTCAATTTTTCTGTGAACCTAAAACATCTCTAAAAAGTAAAGTCTATTTTTCAAAGATAAAATAAAATAGAGATGAAAATAAAGCTCTAGAAATAATTTTTTATAAAGTTTATGAAGGACTTCCTCTCTCCTGATGGTAAATGTTAATAGCAACATATTTGTCTTTTGTATTTTTCCAAGAAAAGGCTCAAATGCACACGAATACGTGTTACAGAAATAAAAAATTGTCTTTTAATAACAACTCATCCACAACACATAAGCATAAAACTCTTGTCAACGTGGCAAGTGTCTCATGTTGGAATTGGATTTTCCAGAATACCTGCAGATCAAATCAGACTGCCAGCCTCTGCATGTTATATATTCAGTGATGATGCACTGTATGGATTCTAAAAGGCAACTAAGCCTTGAGAAAATATACCTTTCAAATCTATTCAAGTGAAGATGGAGAAGAAGTGTAGCTGTTCACATAACCTAGCATTTGGAGACCTTGATTCTTTGCGTGGCTGTGAAACCCAAGTTTATATCATATTTAGTCAAGGATTCTTCATGATTTACAATAACTCCTGAGAAATGGCCACAGTTATGAGATTGAAGGCAAATCTCTATTTTACAATAGTTCCTCAAGAGAACTTTTGCCAAAGTTGTTTAGATCTCCATGTATCCTTCTAGATTGCACGGATCACAGGGCTACTGGTGTTAGAAGCTGTTTTGTGAGTGCTCAGTTTGGCTTCTTTTCAGAAAATTTCCACTAGTTAACACAGGGGGTAATTTTAAAAAAACCCTCTTGTCAAAGATCTGGCTGTCTCAAGGCATATTCATGCTATTATAGGAGACTGTCCATCCATTTCCCAAGGAGCCTGTCAAAGCATCTCGGATCTAACTAAGAGAAGTAAGTAAAATTCCACCTGGATCCAGCCAATGAATCAATTTATTTGAAAGCTAGAACCATGACTTCGCCTACAGGAGAAATTATTGAAGAAACATTTAAGCACATTTATCATGTAAGGTGCCCTTGAGTTCCTACGCAGACTTAAGTTGCTATACAAATCGTGCAGGTTATGAAGCTTCATTTTAAAGAGACATTTTTGGGAACTACTAAAAACAACACTCAGATCAGGTGTCTATAGCCAATCAATACTGTGCTGGGAAGAAGGTCTTAAAAAGCTTGACCCTGCCTAAGGCTGACAGCAGATAAGATATGAGGTTACTGCTCTACACACCCACGCCAGAGCCACCCATCAAGCAACAATAAAAGAAAAGCATGTTTAGCTCTCAAGTTTCCAGTGCGTTACATAGACCCTGAATTCAAGGACGCAGGTGTAGTAATAGCTATCAGAATTGAGAAAGCCCTTCAAACAGCTCACATCATTTTGTTGTTGTTGTTTATTTATTTTGTTTAGAAAGATTGGCCCTGACCTAGCATCTGTGCCAATCTTCCTCTATATTGTATGTGGGTCACCGTCACAGCATGGCCGCTGACGAGTGGTGTGGGTCCACGCCTGGGAAGTGAAACCAGGACGCCAAGGAGGAGCACGCTGAACTTAACCTCTAGGTCACAGGGCTGGCCTGAGTTCCCACCATTTTTATACACCAGGCTTTTGTAAGAAAAAAGATAAATGTGAAATGAAAACCTTGAGTGCCGACTTTTTCAGCTCTTTCAGAGACGCTTCAGCAAAGTTCTTCCAAAAATAAAAGGAGCATGAGACTTTTCTAGGGTGACTCAATGTATCCTCTATTTTGGTTCTTCCCTGCCCCCCAATAAGATTTACTCAATACATCCTCGTCTCCTTGAAAATGCTCCTTCATAACCCTGGAGCCAACAACATTGTGATATTTTTTCCCAACATCTAAACGACTGACTCGTTTCTTAAAATGTAAAGGAGTTATTGATTTACAAATATTTACTATTATGTTATGATAGACATGAGTTACTCCTCATGATTCTCAATACTTCTTCACCTTAGCATATTAGCCACAAAACACCAGGTTAAACTGAGACGCCATCGATCTCAATCATGTCAACATATCCCTTCTCTCATTGCCAAAAAACCCACGATTGCCCCTCTATCCACATTTTCACAATCTTTGTCTATCATTTTGGGATATCTTGCTTTAAAAAAAGCCTTCTCTCTTATCATTACCATGCAATTTGAGAGTCGTCTTTAGTACTCATCAATAAATAAGCCTTCATGTGTAATCTGGGGTAGCTGTCGATCCTGCAGATATCAGACTTGGTTGAGTTATCCTCACTGAAAATAACCACCTGCTTCTTCAGCCTATAAAATTGTATGACTATTTTTCTAGGCTCATGGGCCAAATTGGATACAGAGGGAGTGTCTGGTGGCTGGTAAGGACATAGCTTAAAGAATCAAATGAGGAATATAAACTCTGTGACCAGAAAAGTTGACTCTTGTGAGACAATCATTTTATTATAAAGAGATTTCTTTTTTGTTCGTTTGCTTGTTTTTAACATCACCATCATACCATGCAGCACATTTGGGAAGTGTTCATAATACAAAGGAATGCTCAATATAGATATGATCTAAAGATGTCCCAGAGCTTCCTGGTGTCCTAAAACTAATGCTGGTATTGAAAGGGCTGCAGAGGAGCAGAGCACGTATTGGGCTCTGCCTCATAATCCAACTGAAGTAATTTTTTCTCCCTGAAAAAGGACCAAGGAGCTTGGTTAAGAAGATCTTTAATTCTCGGCACTACAGGAATTAATAATTTCAATTTTTTTGTAAAGACCTTGTGAATATAACTCTCTTCCAGTGCAGAACTGATGCCTGAAAAGGTTTTTCCTCTTTTAATTGTACAAGTCTGGTTGAGTCTATAGGTACCACGTTCCACATCCAGACTCAGTTAAGCCTTGGAGAATACACAGGAAGAGCATAGACTTTGGAGTAATATTACCTGGCTTTGAATCCCAGCCTGCCTACTTGCTGGCTGCATGAACCTGGTCACCATATTGAACCTCACTGTGCTTTGGTTTCCTTAATTTCAAAAGAAGGAAAATAATATCCAACTTACAGGATTGTTGTAAGAATTGAATAACTGGTATGAGTAGTGTTCAGAACAGTACCTATTACATATAGATCTCTCTCCTGTCAACGTGAAGATGATGACACCATTTTGTTAGGATTCCTGCTTACCTGGTTTTGTCCACTTAGGACATGAGAACTTTCACTTTAGATGTTTGCATAAAACTAAATCTGAGTGGAAATTTCAAGTAAGGAGGAATCAAAAATGTTAAATTTAAAATGTCAAATCCACATTATGAAATAAGAAGCATATGTATATACCTATATCATTAATGTTATTGATATTGACATATATACACATACACATACATCTGCTAATACATATGCTGACAGAGTTGTAAAACATAAAATTAACTTATGCCTAAATTTCTTTTTAAATAGAAATATTACATGCGAAGTTCTGTTGTCAACATCTAAAATGTCTCATTTAGATCGTGGTGAGATCCCTTAGCCGGGGGCATTTAAAAAAAACTTCAAACTGTAATTTAAGGTAAAAATATAATATCTCGCTATTTGATTATTCTATAATTTATTTGATCATGTTCAACTTCACTAAAAATTGAATAAATGCAAATTTAAAATAATGACACAAAATTTTCACCTATCAAATCAACTAACTTAAAAAATTATAATACACAATTTTCTTGTGTGGATGCTGTAAAACAGTATTCTCATAACCTTTATGAAGAACAACTTGGAAATGTATGTCGAGATTCTTAAAAATGTTCGTACCTTTTGTTCTAATAATTTATTCTAAAGTAATAATTAGATAGGTGGATAACAGTTTACATACAGACATTTATCACATCATTTTTTGCAAACTATACATTCAATAACACAACTGAGCATCCCGCCTTCCTCTCCTGTCTTCCTCCCAATATTAATGAGAGAATTACGTAGTTGATATGGAGACCTGAGCTCTGATTTACTTCTCTCCAAGGTCCACTGCTTACATGAATGATAAAATAGGTTCTATTTCCATAAAAAGTTGATTGCATATGGTTGCCTCTTCATGTTATTAATCATAGCAACCCCGCTTCCTCCACAGAATCTTTGGAGAGAAAACTGTCCCCGGATGCTTTTGAATCAGAGCCGAAGGCCACTCAGTGAGTTCACCATATTTTATGATTTTTGTAAGAGTCTTTGCTAGAGGATTCTGTAAAAGTGATTCTAATTTATACTTTCAGGGATACTTGTAAAATGATATAACAATGATTATTCAAATTAAAAAATGCTCTACCATTGTTAAATGGTTCAGTTAATTAAATCTAAATTAACTTTGAAAGTCCAAAAAAAATTGAAATATATTTATGGCTACTTCTAGGAAACCTGTTTGTCATTAATTGTTCCCTATAAGAATGGCAAGGAAACCAAAAGACATTTTTAATGCTGTGATAACAAACATGAAATATAGAGTGTTAAACTTGAGTAACTATATTCTCATGGCATATTCAGGAAAAACATTTATTTGTAAACATTAAATAGTTCTCTAAATGTAGGCAGTTGATTTGGAAGAATAAGACAAATGATTTGATTTCAAGAATATCTGATTTTCACTAAATCATTACAAATGCTGTGAATGTAACTTTCTGGTCTAGTTTAGTTAGCTCACAAGTGATTCAAGTAAATATACTTGATTCTACATCTTAAGAATCTAAATTTCAAAGTTTCTGCAAAAATCATTCCCAAAACTTCTCTTCTACTTCTCACACAACTTAGGCATTTCAATGGATACCAGTGTAACGATACAGCCAAAATCTTGAAGACATTTTCAGTGATTTTTTTGAGACTTTCTGAATGTCAATTTTAAGGTCATATTTTTATTGAAGGAATTTCTCAAACAGTTCAGAAAGTAGACACCTATAAATAAAGTGATACTGCATTCAGTCATTTCTCTGTAATTGGGTCACTAAAGAGAATAAAACAATATATATATGTATTTATATATAATATAGTTATTATGTATAACTACATATAATTATATATTATATATAACTATATATGTTGTATATAGAGTATATTATATATGTTATATATAGAGTATATTACATATACTCTCTCTATATAGTTTTTCTGTCTATATCTTCTCCCCCTCTCTCTCTTTCTCTCCAATCCTGAAATCAGCCAGGAAAAACATGACATATTACTCACAGAGCAAGAGTATTTGAATTAAGGTCAATTTCTCATCAGAAATATAACAGGAGAGGGGCTAGCCCTGTTGCCGAGTGGTTAAGTTAGCACGCTCCGCTCCAGCAGCCTGGAGTTTCACCAGTTTGGATGCTGGGTGTTGACATGGCACTGCTCATCAAGCCATGCTGGGGGAGCCTCCCACATAGCACAGCCAGAGGCACTCACAACTAGAATACGCAACTGTGTACTGGGGGGCTTTGAGGAGAGGCCAAAAAAACAGAAGGGAAAACTGGCAACAGTTGTTGGCTCAGGTACAAATCTTTAAAAAAAAAAAAAAAGAAATATAACAGGAGAGAAAATAATAGAATGGCAATTTTAAAACATGAAAGAAAAAACTCAACCCAGAATTCTATAGCCAGAAAAAATATCCTTGACATCTGAGAGTGAAATACTTAGTTCTCAGATAAACAAAAGCTGAGAGAATTTGTCACCAACACACCTGCCCTGAAAGAAATAGTTGGGATAATTCTTCAAGCTGTGAAAAATGATACCATATGGAAAATCAAGTACGCAAAAAATAATGAAGAATACAAGAAACAGTAAATAAGTGGTCTAATGCAAAAATCTGGCGTTTTATTCTCTTCTTAATTTCCTTAAAAGAAAAATGTCTGTCCAAAACAAGAAGTAATATCACTGTAAGAAATGATTTAAAATGTATAGAGAAGTAAATACAACATCACAATAACAGGAAGGAAGGAGTAAGTGGAATTATATCATTAAGAAGTTCATACATTGGGATGTAGTAAAAGTAAAATGTAAAGTTTAGAGTGAAATCTGAAGTAGAAGAATATTAATTCTAAGTGTATTTTGTTAAGTAAGATGCATATCATGGTCCCCAGTGCAATCATTTAAAAATATTTTATGTGAAATGAGTTTAAAAGCTAACAAAGAAACAAATGAAATAACTATAAACTTGATTCAACCAAACAAAGGCAAGAAAAGGGTAACAGAAGAACAATGATAACAAAACAAAAAAGTTGGGGCAAATGAGGACAAACAGCAATATTGTAGATTTAAATCCAACTATATCAATAATTCTGTTAAATATAAGCAGACTACATATTCCAATTAAAGGGAAGATATTGTCTTAGACCCAAGTATATTTAGCTACCCAAGATTCTCTTCAAATATAGTGACACCAGATAGTTAAAAGCACAAGGATAAAAAAAGTAGACTATACATACAATCAGCATTAGAATGCAAGCAGATATGGGTATACTAAGACTTCAGGAAAAGTAATATTACCAAGAGGGAAATTTCATAATGATGAAAGGAAAAATACAGCAATCTTAAATGAGTATGCTCATAATGATGAAGATACAAAAGACATGAAGAAAAAACTGACAGAAAACAAGGGCAAAGTAGACAAGTCCACAAATACAGTTGAAGGTTTTTGTAATCCTCTCAGTAAATAGTTTTGAAAATAGGGAAGGTTATAGAAGTTATGAATATAGACAACCAATTTAACCTAATTGACATTTACAGAGTACCATACCCACAACTTCAGAATAAAAATATTTCCAAGTGCATATGGAATCTTCATAATACAGGATGGGTCATAAAATAAGTCTTTATAAATATGAAAAACAAATTCTTCCCTGACTATAATGAAATTATATCAGATATAAGAAAGTAATCCAGAAAACTCCCAAATATTTGTATATTAATACACTTAGAAATAACTCACGGTCCAAAGTAGAAATCACAATTGAAATTTTAAAATATTTTTAATAGAAATAAAATAAAATCACAATATTTCAAAATTTGTGAGATTTTGCTAAAGCTATGCTTAAATGAAAATTTATACCTTTAATTGCCAATACTGGAAAGAAGAATTTTAAAAACAATAATTTAAAAGTTTCTACCTCAAGATGTAGAAAAAAGAGAAAAAATTAACCCCAAAGTACATAGCAAGGAGGAAATGATAAATATAAGAGCAATAACTAATAAAATAGAGAAAATACAAAAAATAGAGAAAAATCAATCAAAAGGAGCATTGGTTTTTAAAAAGAACAGTAAAGCTGATCAATTCCTTAGCAAAATTGATAAATTGCCAATACGTAATAAAAACTCCCAGCAAAATAAGAAAAAGAGCTTTCTCAATTTGATAAAGGGCATATATGAAATATTTACAGTTAACATCACTTGATCATGCTATACTGAACACTTTCTTACTAAATTGGGAAAAGGACAGAATATCTTTTCTTGCTACTTGTAGTAAACATTATATTGGAAGTCAAAGCAAGTGCAATAAGGAAAGAAAATGAAATAAAAGGCTTAACGTTTGTCAATTAAAAAAACTGTCTTTGTTCACAAACAACATCATTGTCTACGTATAACATCCTGAGGAATTTAAAAAATCCTCTTAGAGTTAATAAGTAGATTTTACCCACTTAATAAGTAGGATATAAAATTTATATGCAAACATCAACTGTATTTCCATATACTAGAAAAAAATTGGAAAATAAAATTAATCATTCTGCTTAACATGGAATAAAAATTTAAATATTGAGAATAAATTTAATAAAAGACACACCACTCCTCTACACTGCTGAGATAAATGAAAGAAAAGCTAAATAAAAGGAGAGCTATACCAAGTTCATATATTTGAATACTCACTATTGCTAAAATGATGGTTTTTTCTCTCTAGATTGATCTACAGAGGGACTCAATCCCAATCAATATTTCAGTGGGCTTTGTTGAAATATGTAAGTGCACAGGACCTAGCACAGCCAAAACAACTTTGAAAAAAATCAAAGTTGTAGGACTTATACTACATGATTTCAAGACTTTACATAAAATTCAGTAGTAAAGGCAGTGTGGTATTTACATGAGGTTATACAATTAGATCAATGGAACAAAATCAAGAGTCCAGAAGTCTTTCCAATTCTAAAAATTTCAGGTACAAAATGTGGTCACGCATCCCATGTTGTGTTATTCTTACAATGTAGAGTATTATATAGACCAAAAGAAAGACAGGAGTCTGGAAAGTTGCCAGAACAACTCTAACCCAAATTCCACTGAGAAATACTCCCAAATGCATTAATAATAATGTTTGACTCACCTCTGTATCCAGGTCAGAGAGTCCAGCATGTAATAAGTCTGATGAATTTTAGTGAATGAATGAATGAATGCCTGAATGAATGATAGTCCATACAGCTAATACTAACTTCTGATCTAGTAAAGCAAAATCTTACTAGTTAGGCTGGATTTCCAAACCCTGTTGGGGCATGCGTCCAGGGCTTTCATCAGTTTGTTTATAGTCCTCACTAATCTTGTTTATGACCACATATAATAAGCAGGGGCAACAAGTCCTACTTTTCCTTTGGTAGAGTGTCATGACCTATTTAATATAGTCCCCATAGACTATTAATATATCACATTTGTCCTTGTGCCCGGCTTGCTCTGAATAGTAACTTTTCAGAGTTAGAACAGACCTCAGAGACTAATTCAACTCCTTCATTTTCAGATTAAAATCCCTTGGCCTCAAAAGTGACTTGCTTGAGATTACATGGAATGTTGACAGAAAATCCAATTCTGTTAAACTCCTGGTTTGGTATTCTTACTGGCCTAAAACTCTCACTAGTTAAGAAAAAAAAAATCTCTTACTATCATTTAGAAAGTGAGAGAGAAGGAGAGAGGAGGAGGGAGGGAAGGAAGGAAGGGAGAGAGAGACAGAGGAAATGAGGGATGGAGAGAGGAAAGAAGGAACAGAGGGAGGGAGGGAGGGAGGGAGGGGAAAGAAGGAGAGAAAGAAAGAAACATCCTTCCTTGGCTTGTCAAAGCCTTATCACAAATATAGAAAGAATCAAAGGTCCAGGGAACAGGAATGCAGTGGTCACACCAGAGGCTAGTTTCCAAATGTTTTACTTGCTTCCAGCCGCTTTTCTTTCAGACTAGTCCAAATCCCTTTCAGTCCTGTGTGACTGTGCTAATTAATTGCTAACTTGAGCCTTCTATTAACAATCTGCAGAGCTGGAAGCCAAAAGAGGAGTGTTAAAATATTTAAAAGCCCCTAAGCCTGGGGCACAAGCTGATCAGCAGCAGGAGGCAGAAAGACTATTTCCTCTGGTACTGAGTAGCTAAATTAAGAAAACCGTTTGCTACACTCCTTTTGAAACCCTCCTTCTGACTTGCTTGCATTTTCAAAGGCTGGACATCAAAGAAGCAGGGCCCACTGGTCAGCGCCATTTTGGATCATCCAGCTCCTTATCAAAATACTCACAGCGCCTTGAGAATGACATGATCATTTCCAAAGGAGGCCAAGATTTTGTTAGATTAAATGAAAATCTTAGGGTGAAATAGATTTAATGTCACTCTTTGCAGATAGCCAAAGTACAGTTGAATCCAGGAAAGACCAACTAAGTCAGCTCAAATGTGGCCACTCTGTAACCAATGGTGGATATTACCAAATGGCAATGGATTAGAGTTTGATTAATTAACCAGGAATATCATTTGTCTTCTTCCTGGCTGGTAAGCTACAGATCAGAGGGAATTTGGGCAAAGGGAGAGAAACAGAAAATGATTTAGCAAAGACAGTTTGATGCCCTTTGTGCTCATTGACTCACATGTTTTCAAAATTGTATTGGGGACTAAGGGAGATATTTCAATAATATTAAAATGTTGACTGGAATGAATCATTGTTCTCTGCATGTCATTAAAAGACAGTGGGTGGAAATATACAATGTGCCTCTTGCCAGAGACAAAAGACTTAGGAGAGAGAACTGTGTCCCACTTGTTCTAGAAAGAAAGGGGAAAAAAGTCTTAGAACAATCCTTAAGCAGATGTGTGCTATGTTCTCAAAAGGGGTTTCTGTGAGAATTTTAATCTCACGTTTGATGATACCTCTCTAATCATGTTCTGAGTATATTTATAAATATCCAGTGAAAGAAAGCTAATTTATTTTTCAAATGGAGATGTATTCACTTTTATTTGGAGCACTGGGATAGAGGAATGCAATTTTCTTATAGAATAAATTCATCCAGTAACTGCAAGCCACAAGAAATTCCAGGACACATCTCTGAGAAAAAGTATCATCTTTAAAGCATTGTATATGCCAGTCTCTGGGCAATAGGTCATTAGCTCTGTATTGGACCCACTAGGTAATAATCCATGCTTTTTTATACAATGCCTGTCAAAAACTGTTTTAAGAGCTTTAGAAATAGTAAGTCATTTAATTTGCATAACATCCCTAAGAGGAAAGAACCACTATTATTCCCATTTCACAGAGTACACTGAGCCTTGTTGTGTATAGTGAATTTGCTCCAGTTGCACAGCTAGTAAGGATTGAAATTGAGATTCAGGGGCCAGCCTCAGTGGCCTAGGGGTTAAGTTCAGCACGCTCCATTTCAGAGGCCCAGGTTTGGTTCCCAGGCATGGACCTACACTGCTCTGTTAGTGACCATGCTGTGCTGGTGGTCCACGTACTAAAAAGTAAGGAAGATTGGCATGGATGTTAGCTCAGGGTGAATCTTCCCCAGCAAAATTGGAGTTCAGACCAGCCTGACTGGCTCCAGAGTCCATGTTCTTCACTATACCACCTTCCCAATGTCATGTCATAGATTAGGAAATTAGATTGGAAAGAAAGATGTTCCTTGCATTGACAAGTTTTGAGTCCTAAACGCCAATAATGTCTAACTGTCTTTAGAATCACTCATACATACAGATCTGGATTACTAACTGCTTGAGCTCATGTTTACCCACTGGTAAAATAAGATAATACACTGATGCTATAGTATTACTGAGAAGATTAAATAGTCTAGTGTGCATGTAAAGTGCCTGGAACTTAGTTTACCAAATTGTTATGTTAGTTGTACCTCTACTAGATGTCAGGGATACAAAGATGAGTAAAACATGGCCCCGGGGGCCTTGGTTCCAAAGTGTGGTTCTCAGACCAGCAGCACCAGCATCAGGGTGGGCTTGTTAGAAATCCACAACCTCAGACACTAACCAGGACCTACAAAATTGAAATCTACATTTTAACACCATCCCCTGTTACTCTGGTGCACACCAATTTTTGAGAAGCATGATGCACACATGATGCCATGTCTACCAGTTTGGTTCCCCTTGTTTCTGTGAGCTGTCCGTACAATGACTTCTCAAACAGGATTCTCTGGGAAAGTCCTAATTTCAAATACTTCTTCTTTTTGTCAGACTATGAGCATGTCAGACCATGTGTTCTGGTCTCGTGTTTGGAAAAAATGATCTGTATATATATTTTGTCTCAACATTTTCCAATTTTTCTATGTTACAAAAATGCCTTTAATCTTAACTCATGATTCCATCATCTGCTCCATCTGTCTTGGTTCTGCCTGTCCACATTCCTGAGGGCTTGTTCTGGGGGCAGGCTGCGGGACACAGTGCCAGATCTCACAGTGGAGTTAACAAGGCAGCATTCTTCGGAGCAAGCATCTCCACCTCCCAGAGCCCTTCAAAGGGGCAGGGAAACCTTGAATCAAATATACACAGAGTTCCAAAGGCTAAAATTTAGCCAAAAGACTGAGATACCTGTTCACAGCATTTAAAAAAATATACAACTGGCTAAGGACATTGAGAGGGAAAAAAAGGAGCCATAGAAATAGATGTGCAACATGGGACGTGATCTTGAGATCATCAGAAGAGGCCTCTAGAAGGCACAGTTTCTTAAGAAAAGGAAACAGATTCTGTTTCCTGGTGGGCAATGGTATAAATCAGAACGAAATGAAAACTACAAGATATTTCTTCGAGGTGAAATTGCCTCATGGCTGGGATTGTGTTTCAAGTACTTTAATAAAAAAGAATATCTGAAAGTTACTCTTGGCAATAAATCGCCGTAAGTGACAGGTCCACTGACAAACGCACCAAATCCTATGGTCTGTCCATGCTGAGTTTCCTGCCTTGTACCTTTAAAGCACAACTGAGCATGGCAGTTTGTTGTGCAGAGCATTCATTGGTCTGGGAGTCAGGAGACCCAATTCATTCACGACTCTGCCCTCGTCTGGCACTTAACCTCTTTGGGTCTCAGTTCTGTCATCTCTTAAATGTGACCGTTTGACAAGTTGATCTCTGATATTCCTCCAATCCCAAGGTTCTTGGATTTAAAGATTTCACAGTTGTTCTCTCCACAGGGTGCCCTGGACCTTAGAGCCAGGAGTGCTTCTTATTAAGGAAAAACACCTGTTGTCCACAGCGGCTCATTTTCTACTCAGAGTATTCAGCACACAGAGCATTACCGCCACATTTCTTTGACAGCTTTTTAGCTTGTTAAAAGACTCTAGGGGCTACCCCATAGTGTAACGGTTAAGTTTGGTGCACTTTGCTTCAGTGGCCCGCTTCGCGGGTTCACATCCCAGCCGCAGACCTACACCACTTGTCAGCCATGCTGTGGTGGCAACCCACATATAAAGTGGAGGAAGATTGGCACAAATATTAGCTCAGGGCTAATCTTCCTCAGAAATAAAAAAGGACTCTAGCTTCTGTAGCAGGGAAGACATGAGGGCATCGGTCAAGTCTTTGGGGAAAAGAGAGAATTAACTTTAGGAGAAGAGAATGAGGAGAAGAAAGAGGGAGCAAAGTGGAAAGAAAGAGTAGCAGGGCATTCCCGAGAAGTTTGTCCTTGATCAAGGAAGTAGGATTACCATTAGGAAGGAAGGGAGGGAGGGACTGAGGAAGAAAGGGAGGAAAGTGCCAAAATGGTAAAGAAGAGAGGGCGGGAAGGTACAGTTGGGAGCATGGCCAGGTGGGTACCAAGTAAAGAGAGGAGCCATTCAATTTCTTTCATTCTCATTTCCGTCTCCACAGCAGACATACACCTCAAAACCCGAGAAGATACAGAGTTGTTAGAAAACAGTGACCCATGCAATGATGTTGCTTAATGCGGACCAAATTGGCTTCTCATATCTGATGTTCTGTTCAGTGAAATGGCCCAATTTTGCTTTTGAAGAGAACGCCAACTTCCCTTCTCCCTCCCAAGAGAACTTGCTGTTTCATTTGGTATCTTGAATAGTCCTTGCTGCTACAAAAGGCAGAGTTCACATTTATTTAAGAAAAATGCTTATTTCGTGTGGTTTGACACAAGAGCAGTGTTTTAGCTGGAAGCCCAGAGCCTCAATCAATTTCAAGGAAACCTGGTGCTATTGACAGAGTGCTTCCTGCTGTGCTTTCTAGAAGCAAGAAATTCAACCGGAAACAAGATACACCGGCATCTGTCAAAGGAAGAGGCAGCAAAGAAACTGGAATATGATGAGGGAGTCAAGATTTGAGTTCCAGCCCACGCTTTGATGTAAAGCCATTGTTTGATCTTAAGAAAGTCAAACTCTCTGGGCATTAGTTTTCATACAAAGCGATGGAAAAATATCAGGACTTATTTCCTCAAAGATGTTGCAAGCTTCCATCAATCTCTTTAGAAATATGCATTGTTTTAGTACTTATGACTTTCTGCTTCCTGATATTCCCCACCAAATGAGAAGAAATGCTTCCCTCTCACTTTTCAAAGCCTTGAAAATTGCTTTACCTTGATATGTCATTTCCAATTCAATTTGAAGAAAATCAAATACATTTTGATAATATAAGGAAAGATCTTACCACATAAGAATTGGAAAAAAACAGCTTGAAACTTGGTCTTTAAGAGAGAGACTAATCAGAATTGATACAAATGTTACATTGTAGAATCTCAGAGAGAGAAAATTAGTTTCTCTCTTTTATATTTCACTGTAACTAAGATTTGCCCAATAGAATATTCAATTGGCATGAGCATTTTGTATATATATTGATACTTGTAAAATATTTAAATTAAGTTGCTTTTCTTTAAATCCTTGTTTACATGATAACTTTACTTAGTAAAGCCTTTTTTGTTTTCAGAGTGAAAGCAGCAGAAGAATATCAGGCAGTAGTTTTGGAAAATTACCACAAATTTTGAATATGGAGTCCAGTTCCTAAAGTTTCTCACCAAATCCTATAATTAGAGTGGGAAGAGAACTTAGAGATTGTTTTCCTCAAATCTTTACTTCACAAATAGAATTTTAATCCATAAAGCCAATTGCCTCCAGTTATATGAACAGTTAGAGGAAGAGTCAGAATTTAACATACTTCTCATTCAACTATCCTGTCTTTCTCATTGAAAGATGTTCATTATTGCTAGTGAGCCAAATTGATCTTTCCATTGATAGTTCCAAGATGGGTTGGGGATTATAATGGCCATAATTGATTATTGACATCAACCAGGAGTACGTTATAGATTACTTTGTGTTGGTCAAGGATGAAACTGAAGAAAAATGGTCTAACAATGAGAAGAAGATTTTAGTAGGGGAGACATTACTGGCTCCTTTTTTCATTGTTTTCTTCTCCTTTTTCCTCCACACTAATAATGTGGGCATTTTAGCTAGGGGACCTCTGATTGCCATTCCCTCACTGTAGGCAATGCCTTCTCCAGCTGGCTACTTTTGACTTCTCTTTTATCACCCAGGACCTCCAGCAAACCATTTATTTATTTGAGTCCCACCATTCCAGGCCATCTTCTTGGCAGAGGTTCAATGTAGGATGACCCAAGGTGGCTCCATTCTAGGGGTCTATATCAGTGGGAGGTAATCATGCATCTTTGGTCCACATTCAGTAAAAATACAGCTCATTCCCAATGCAGCCTTCTCTCTCTTTGCTCTTCCATCTCCTACCAGCTTCTCACCTTGTTCCATCTAGAGTGGAAACACCACTATCTGTGTCCTCCAAACTCAATGTCAAACTCTCTGAGCAGTTCTTTGGAAGCTTTCTCTCTCACTTGGCTTAAGGTGAAGGAGATGCATACCCTCATCTCCCTTCGATGAGTTTCACACTGCACCAAATTCTCTCTCTCTAAAGTTCTCATTGGAGGCCATTTCCACCTCTTAACTCACATGAGCTTCAAGTTTCTGGTTTATAAATTGGGAATAGCCATATCATCAAACTTTCAGGAATGTTGTGAGAATTACATGAGATTAATAATGTGACAGTGCTTTGAACATCATAACATGCTAGACACATTTCAATGATTACTATAAGATTAATTATTTCTCATTGCAGACTCATCCAAAAATTCAGCTAATTTTAAATCAAATATAGACCCAATATGTGCCCCCAAGCCTCTCTCCAAATCTTCATTGATTTTTTTCCTCCATTCTGGTTTCTTCCCCAGAATCCAATCCCACTGGATGCACTGGTGGTTGAAGTATAAAGATGTGGATGTACGTAAATAGTCTGTCATCTGCAAATCCCTGCATAAATCTCTGATTTCAGGGTTTTCTAACCAAGCCAACAAAATTAGCATACTTATTTGGCACAGTCAGGCTCAGCCTGGGACTAATCATTTTTCCCTTCTTTATATAACATTGATGTGCTTTGAGAATAGAAAAATGTTATTATGATTTCAGTTGTTACAGATGGTGTTTTCTTCACTCTTTCAAAATAATTTTGGTTTTGGAGTAAAAAAACAGTATAGCATTGCCCAATATAGCACGATAAAGAAGAAATCTAGTAAGATTCATGCGTTTTCATAATGAGGTAATAGGAGGGTCAAGGAAATTGAAGAGGAAAGCCAGTAGTTATATAATCCATTGGTATTTTGTTTTTCAGGAAAATATAAACATGTAAGAGAAATTTGCTTTATATCTACAGACACATCAGTATTTAGCCGTACAGAGCCTTTAAAACACAGGTTGGCTACCTTTGGACTCATCCACTGAACCCCAGCAGAATAGCTTGTACAAAGCAGCTTCTATTTATTTCTTGTTGACCACTGGAGCTGCAGAACCAACATAATTATCATTGCCTGGTTGGTGGCAAGATTCATTCTTTGATTCAGCTTTGGATGGTGGCTAATAGCACAGGTTCCTAAGATGAACTGCCTGACTCACATCCTGGTTTGCTACCTGTGTGTGACCTCAGGCAAATTACTTAACTCCTCTGTGCCTCAGGTTCTTTGTCTGTAAAATGGGGTTAGCTTATCTTTAAAATAGGATTGCTGTGACTGGTAAACTGAGTTAATGCATATAAAGCACTAATAAAAATGCATTGTACACAGTAAGTGCTCAATAAATGTTTGTTATTATGATTAAGTGACTATTGAGCGCTTACTATGTGCTCAGTCCTGGGCTTGACCTGGGTGTAAAATGATGGAAGATAAAACAAAAAACAGACTCAGCTCTCCTGGTACTTATAGACTGGTGGAGAGACGTTAATTTAAGACTCACAGACAAATGTACAATGTTTAATATGTGCTAAAAACAGAGATGTGGTAAGATGTAAAGGGAAGACGATTAGGGCAAGGAGGCTGGGGAAATGTTTTCTGAGTATGTGCTGATTTAGCTGAGAGCCGAAAGATAACCAGGAATTAGAGGGAGAGAACATTCTAGGCAGAGAGAATAGCATGTGCAGAAGATCACTTGTAAGAATGTGAGAATGTGATAGCCCAGGTGAACCATAATGACTAAGGTGATGCAGAGGACACAGAAAGAAGTCGATGATGTGACAGATGTTTAGACATAAAATCCCTGAGACTTGGATTCAATAAGATATACAAGGGAGAAGGAGGTATCAGGACTTTTCCTGAGATTCTGCAATATCAACAGGTTGAATGGTAACATCATTCACAAAAAAGTGAAAATTGATGCCCGAGATTTTTAACCTATTATCTACTTTTAAAAAGTGTATGCTGAGACTGTGCCTCATCCATTATAAGATCATCACTAGCAGTGAAGGGGAGAAGATGATTAACAGTATTTGAACTTCCTTACTACAGCCTAGCAACCATGTTTGCTCCTGTATCACACATGAACGCTGCAAATTTGAGTAACAGAAACTTGAGAAACAGTGGCTTTATTGGATAAGGGGCTATTGGTTTCACATAGTAAGAAGTCTTGAGAAAACCACTCTAGATTGGCTCTAACTGCTCAAGAATATCGTGTCGGAACCAAGCTCCTTCTAGTTTCCTTCGGTGCCAGCCTTAATGTGTGCTTTTATCCTCATGGTTCCACAATGGCTGCTCCACCTCCAGGCATCATATCTTCTACCCAAACAGGAAGAAAGAGGTAGGACCAAAAGCTCTGTAGCTCTGGTTGAGAAGGGAAGCCCCTCCCAGGAGACATCCACGTACAATCCATTGAAAGGTGAAAGGTGGTTAGAGAGAAGAGGATTCATAGCGGTATTAGATTGGCCAACCAACAGCTTCTGCCACAGTTCGTTTGGGCATTTAGTTAATTTAATCTTTAGTATTATGCCGGTACATATTTGTAAACTGAGGCTTAGAGATTTTAAGTAAGTTTCTTGAAGTCAACCAGCAAAATAAATCATAGAGCTGGGCTTCAAACCTAACACTTCTCAACCCCAAGACCCACATGCTTCCAATCACTCGACATTGTCCTTTCTTATACCTTAAAAAAATTCCAGATCAAGTGAATTAAAACACAGAAAGAAATTATTTTATACCGTAGTGTGTGAATATCATTTGAAGGTATGATCAAAAGAGAATGTGGGGTTTTTTTCATGGCCTAAGTACACACATACACACATTAAGTAAAACGCACAATGATCCTGAAAAGCCCTCAGTGAGGTTAACAAGGTAACTTTGATGGCTTCTGTTTTGCCAGTTCTATTCTGTAGTAAAATCTTAGGGGAAAGGAACATTGCTGAAGAGCTAAAAAATAGCAGCTATGTTTAGAACCAATGGATAATTCCTTGAAGAGCATAAATTGCTGAAAAAAAATTAGTGCGTGTGGGGAAAATTAGAGATTTAAAAGAAAAAGTAAATGAGTAAGTTGGAGAGCAAGTATATATTTATTCCATGTGTTTTGTGCCTTCTCAGGATCTGCTTTTCTTCTTAGGTATGTAGAAACTGGGACCTGCATTTAGCTACTTCAAATAAGACTTGAAAAGTGTAAATCATATTTTCAAGCTAATGCCTGATTTGAATACATATTTTGAAAGCTAAAGTTATCATCTACATTCTCTACCTGATTATATTTGTGGTTTAAATCAGAGGGGATATTTGCCCACTTATCCTAGCTGCCAAGTGCTGCCATCCTTGCTGGAAGAAAAAAATATTATCAGGAATAATCCAATTTGCTTTGCTTCTATTTTTGTTAATGAAAGCATTACCAAGTGGGAGACAAGATAGGAAGGGAGATTTGCCAACTGCTATCCAAAATCATTTGATTCAGTGGGGATGGAATATTTCCTTCTATAAATCTGCAGAAGTCCAGAGCTCAATCTGTGCAGGAGGCTGCTCAAACCTTCACCTCATGAAGACAAACCTTTTGTAAGTGAAAATGGAAACTTCTAATATGGGGATTAAAATATCCATAGGTGAAATTTTGTCACAACAAATACCATTTCAAAAAAGAACTCTGCCAATAAACCTTATTTCTTTTTCAAGTTCTGTTCTACAAGTGAGGGAGGTGAGAAGGGAACTAACATTTTTTTGAGTTCCTTCTTTGTTCCAGTTACTGCAACTCCTAGTTTATTCCCCTTTTATAGACAAGAAAATTGAGTCTTAGGTTATGCGACTTATTCAAAGTTACATGACTCATCAGCAGAAGTACTGAAAATTGACTTAAGCTCTAACTGAATCCAAGCCATTTTGTATAAGCAAGCCTCACAGAATCCACAACTTTCATTGGGAGAGGTGGAGAAGTCAGTGTCAGATGAGTGAGGGTGAACAAGGCTGTATCATGCAGGCAGCATCGGAGCTTACCTGAGGACTGATGGACAGAGATGTCTGAGCAGAGGTCAGAACTCTGGACAGCTCAAGACTACTTTGGAAGTTGCTTTCTGCTTCTGCTTTCTCTCCACCTCAGTCTATTTTGTTTTCTTTTTATAGCAATAGCTCTCACTATTGCTTAAATTCTTCTAGTTTCATTTGCATATATATGCAATATAATTGCAACATGGGGAGGTAACATGGCCTAACGGATATGGAGTCACATTTAGATTTGGGCCTGAGTCTATAACTTAAAGTGAGACATTAGACAAATCACTAACCTAATTTTGTCTCCTCTCTCCTCGTAAATAAAGAACATATGTTAATTAAGGAAATGATATTGTCTAGTTTTATGCTCAGGACATTGCAATAGGTACTTAGAAGAATATCACTTTCTCCTCCCTCCACTATGTCCTTTTCAGGGAAAAGTCTATATGATAGTCAGGGTTCATTTGATTACAAGTGACAGAAAAACAGAAAGCTCAAACTAGATTAAGCAAAACAAGGAACTTCATTGGTTCATGTAACTGAAAAATGTAAAGGGAATATTTTCCTTCAGGCATGGCTCAGTCCAGAGATTCATGGCTCTTGTACTCTCCATCTCTCAAATAGTCATTCTACGTGAGTAATCTTTTATGATTGCTCCAGCAGAAAAGACAGGATCATAATAGGGATCCCATCAATTTTGACATTCCCAGGCCTTGGAGAAGTTGATAGTTAATAGCCATTCTTTAGCTCATCATCCATGAGTGGTAAAATATTTCTACCAAGAAATGGTTTCTTATGGTAGTGTTTATCCCTGTCCAAGTCACATAGAATTGGTACCACAAAGAAGAAAGGGGAGGAGGGACTCCATTACCAGAGGAAGGGGAAAGGGATGCTGGGCAGACAGACGCAACTGATGATCACTTCAAGGAGTTCTCTATACATCTCTGATCTCCTGGAATTTGGGTTAGTTTCTGGGAAAAGGAAAATCAGAATCTATTGAATATCTTGGATGTTTAAAAATTCACCTGTAATATAGCAAATAAATATCAGGAAAAGTAAATGATTTAACTGTCCCCAGAGCGCAAAAGCACACTGCATTTTCAGTGAAGCCAGGCCCTAGGAGAAAAAGGATGATCTGAACTGGGTAGGAACAGTATGGCAGTGCTCTTATCCCTGAAGTCTCATCTCTCCTTTGAGGTGAGGACCAGGTCCTGCAAAGAGTCAAGCCCTGATGAACCCTCACCAATCAGCTACAGCAAGTTCTCAGCAACAGCCACCTCTGATGCAAGTTCTTTCCATAATGGACTTAACACTGTGAGGTCACTGTGGCATTGTTCCATAGCAGGAGAAAGCTCATGCTACAGAAGTCTGAGATGAACTGTGACACTACATAAAATTCTAAGCTCAGTATCTGGCAGATAGGAAGGGCTCGGGAGTCTTTAGCTCCTTCTTCCACAAAGCTATGGAATTATCATCATTTACTCTCAGTAAGAAGTTAGCCTTTATGACATCACAGCCAGAGCACACTATAATCTGTGCTTTGCTATCGCCAGCTGTGAGTGTAAGGTCTCTTTCTGGTAGAGACGGCCTTGGAAACAAAGCTGTCACTACTAATTCTTATTTTGGTGCTGCACTGAAGCCACCCACCCACTCGATGGATCAGCATTGAAATTTTTTTATTTTTACATTTTTAGTTTTCTTTTCTCTTGGTAGTGTTTCGTAAACTTTTTTTTTTTTATGTAGGCCAGTCACATAAGGATAAATACTGCATAGTTCCACCTATGAGTTACCTAAATTAGCCAAACTCATAGAAGCAGAGAGTAGAATGGTAGTTACCAGGGGCTGGGGAAGGGAAAAGGGGAATTGTTCAATTGGTATAAACTTTCAGTCATGCAAGATAAATAAGTTTAGAGATCTACTGTACAGCAGAGGGATGATAGTCCACAATACTGGTTTGTGAACCTAAAAATTAAGAGGGTAGAGACCTCATGTTAAGTATTCTTACTCCCTCCCACCACACACATACATAAGACAAAGAAGTAACAGCAAAGTTACATAAGGAAACATTTGGAGGTGATGGATATGTCTATTACCTTGATTGTGGTAGTGGTTTCACAGGTGTATACATATGTCCAAACACATAAAATTGCATACATTAAATATGTACCATTTGTTGTATGTCAATTATACCTCATAAGACTATTAAAAATAAATTCAAACATCTTTACAAAAAAGAAAAAGACTTAAATACATAGGATTACGTCTAGATCCCCAGCCTGGATAGCTACTCTTAAAATCTAACATCATTTTGGATATATTTTCAGGATACAGTTCACTTCTCTATTGCCTAGTTCCATACTGGACTTGCCCTTTGATGAGTTCCCAAAATAGCTACCTGTTGTCAAGTACCCTTCTTGTGAACTCTTTTCCAATGATCTCTCCACCTGTTAGCCCAGATTGTTGACTCATTCTTGATGTCATTGTTCTCCAGATCTCAAAAATGGAAAGTTCTGTCCAGTTCCCACTACCAATCAACTTGGCAAGAGTGTACCTCTGTCCACTGGAAACAAATTAATATAACACAGTCAAATAGTACAGTGTTAGACGTAGGAAGCTGGAGGCAATCCACATATTCTTCAATGCCCTTCAGTCCATTCAGGCTTGTGGTTGGCAGAGAGATATGCCACTCAGTCTCAGATCCTCCTTCAGCTGGAGGGACGGTACTCAGCAGTCTCCAGCCGTCAGCTCCTTCAGGCTCAGCCTCAACTTCAGAGAGCCCCTTTGCCCAAGGCCATACTCTTCCCAAAGGCACCTTTATCTGGCCCAATGCAGGACACTCTGGAGGCCAATACTTGCTCCAGAGCTCCCCGTCTGCTTGCCAAGACTTTGTTAGGCCTGCGTCACTGTTCAGCTTCATTCTCTGCCCAATTCTTCTTCCTCTCCCTTCCCTTCTCAGGTTTTGATGGCTAATTCTTCACCCCTTACTCTATCTCAGTGTCTGTTTTTGTTGAACCCAACTGTAGCAAACCTCAATCCTCTTAACCACCTGACCAAACAGCACACCTGAATAATACCTATAATTTCCAATAACAGATAATGTTAATGAAATTCCATTATTTGTAATAAAGGCAGTTTAGTAAGTCCTATAACATTTGCTATATGGGAATTCTATCCATATTTGGTAGTATGGTGTCTGTTCAGTGAGTCAATTCTAATTTTTCAGTATAGCAATCCTAAAAAGATAAAACATATGGGATAGTACAATTGACACTCAGTATTTGCATACTGTATAAAGTGAAACAAACTAATATTCAAGTCAAGGCAGTATCTTTTCAGTGATGATAAAAACACAGATTCATCATCATCATGATCAACATATGATTTTTCAGTCAAATGTCTTATGTGCCATAACTAAGAGGAAAGCATAAATCTCTTTTGGTTACAGCACACATATTTCTATAATAATCTTTTTTCAGATATCACCCCAGAGCAACATATCATTTCTGCTATGAGTCTAATGTATCTTTTCCAGTTTTCAATAATGAAGACAGATGTGATTATGTTAAAGGTGAACGGTTTGCCCGGTCATTAGGTAACACAAGCCAAGACCCATCACAATAAACATAGCTACACTAAAAATGGTCTAACAAGGAAAATGGTTTCAAAGCCATAGATGGTCCATTTCATTAAAAAAAGAGTTTATCACTAAAGCAAAGGATTGTTGAGATCACAGGCTTTGGCCACCTAGAATTCTACAAACTTTCAACTTGTTTCACCATCACCATAACATTTAACCTCAGCAATTCTCTATGCTGGCTCTGATGGTGATCCCAAATATGCTGATCAATGTTATTAACAATAATAAAGAAATAACACTAAACATTTTGGGGGGGGGGGCTTTACAATTTATATTTTTACAAACATTATCTCGTTTGATTCTTTTTTGGCCTTGAGAGTCATTGAGCTTTTTGCCTGCCTCAACACAACACTTGTACAAGGAAGTAAGAACAGTGTTCTTCATGTTCATATAGTTTTTCCAGACTGTGCTGCCCTGTTTCCTTCCCAGAACTACTACAGCACTTATTGAAGGCATAATTTATTCCTTCTTTTAATCATTTACTTCCTGGCATTGTAACTTAAAGGATATACTGAGGTTGCTCATCTAGATAAACTTAAAAGGGGGTGGAACTGTACCTCTAGAGACAAGGACAATGCTTTCTATTTCTTCTCTGTTTGTTATTGCTGAGTTCACTGTAGGAGCTTGAACTACATTTCACCTTCTTCCTTAACTCAATTGCCTACTTTTTATTCAGAATGCTCTGCTAGGAACTTCCTTTATGAAGATTCCTATAAGCTCTGCCCTAGAGTTGCCTTATTATGTTATGATCCAATTCTCCCATACACTATTGACATTTAGTGTAGAGAATATTAACTGTCCACACCACAGGCAGAGCAAAGAGCAGACTATGGTGTCAAAAACATCATGCTTTTGCCGTTCACTTCCTGAGTGATGTATGTTGTAAAGAAACTAAGATGTTCACTATTTACAATTTGGTGCATTATTAAAGAGAAATGCATTAATAATTTAGTAGGCACATATTAAAGAAAAAAAATTTGTTAAATTTTTATCTCCCTTGTGGATTTATTACATTTGGTGGGTGACTTTTGGAGGGGCATGGATTTCAAATGACTTAAGACAGAAAAGTGTTTAGGAAAATCAAGATTGTACCTAGAGGTAGAAATAAAGAAATGTCCCTTAAAATGCATACAATACACAATTTAAATAAGAATGATGATTCCTTCTAAGTGACACATCTTCGTTAACTGTTCTTAGCATCTAAGGTGAAAGTCCCAAAGAGGTCTAGACTCCCCCAAACATTTATCACCATTGAAGTTCTTTGTTTCTCTCCCTTAACTTTCTTCTTTTATTTTCCTCCTAAGCTATGCCCTCTGGAACTCTCATTTCACCATATACAAACAAAATCGTGCAACCTTAAACTCTTCATAATGCATTCCTCTCATCACCTCATTTAAATGAAATATGACATGCCCTAGAAGACTCCACTCCCCAGGTTGCCTTCTTTCCTGGAGAACAGACACCACTGCCCATGGCAGGAAAAGGATGCCAATTTTCTCCTTCTCCAAGATGACTTCCAGACAACCATTCCTCCATCTTCTCATAAAAGTCCCTATTCCTTTGATGCTCACATCATCAACTATCTTTTAATTGGAGTCATGGGCACCTTGCCAACAGTCTTCCCTCCACGTCAATTCTTGCCACTTCCCTGGATGATTTGATCACTTCAATCTGTGTCAGTGACTTTTTCAACACTCTGGACTCTCGGTTCCTTGGCCTCTTCACATCTACTGACCTTCTCCTCAATTCCATTTTAGCCATTTACTCTCATGGTGATAACCTGGACCCTGTGATCACTCAAAAGTTCCCTCACCCTCAAATTAGAAAAAATAAAAATCAATTACTTCCTTCTCCAATAATAGTCACCTCTCCATTCACTTTTTCATTCAACTAATCCAAAGATCCTGCTTCTTATAAGAACCTCTAATACACAGATATTTGTTATTTCTTCATACACTTTATCCCCTCTCTGTTTTCACTTTCTTCCCTCTGCGGTTTAGAAGGCAAGATCTCTGTGTCAATTATGGTGTTGAATGTATTCATTTTACCCCTTCAGATTCCTCATCTATGCTTCTCCATCTTTCTGTATTCCTCAGGCTGCATCAACCAAATAAGAGATGACTGAGGATACTGGTAAGAAGACTGGTGATAAAGATTAAATTATTTAATGACACAACTAAGACTTGTTAAAGGAATTTTAAAGGGATTTAGAATGCTGACAAGAATATAAGCATTATATTCCCTAACAATGTAGAAATTATAACAACTAAAAAAAATTGGAAGGAAGAAGAAAAGACGTTGAAGGCAGAATAAATTTGCTGATGCCTTATCTGTAACCGTTGTGTTTAAAAGACTATCATTTAAAGTCAACAAAGTCAGTAATTAAACTCAAGAATATTTACTAGTGCAAAATCAAGCAGTAAGGAAGATAACATTATTGACTAAAACAGGATGGTACTCGTACGTGAATAGACAGCTGACCTATCGACCAGAATAGAAAGTTCGGAAATAGACCCAAATACACACCAGAGTTCAGTACATAGTAAAACTGGACCTCAAATCAATGGCAAAAAGTTTAGGTTTCACTCTGATGTTGTACATTTCTTTCACTGTATTCTTAAAATGATTTTTTAAAACCACATGAATGTAATACCTGGTTCAAGAATAAACAAAATAATTGTTCACTTTTTAAATTTTCAATGCTACGCACAATATTCTAACATAAAATGAAGGAACTTCACTCAATTTGGGATTAGCAAAGTCTTCCCTAAGGAAGTGATTGCTAAGCTGAGATTGGAATTTCTATGGAGGGAAAGAGCCTCATGGTGCATCCAGGAACTGAGATGCAGCTTCAGAAGGAGCTATGAGAGCAAGAGTGATCTGTGATGAAGCTGCTGAGGTACACATAAGTCAGACAAGGCAGCGTCTCACAGGACCTTCCTGCAGCCCATTCAGAAGAGAGGAGGAAGACAAGAGGCGCATTGTAGTCACTGGTCCACAGTAATTCTAAAATCTAGCCAGGTGCATGCTGCTATGTCTTTGATGAGTGCTCACTTCTTCTCCCTTGGAGTGACTCTTTGTCTCTCACAGCTTTGCTCTCTGGGCTCTTGGCTCTGCTTTTCTGAGTCATACCCCCTTTTCAACAAGAAAGGCTTGTGTTTTCAACGGAGTAGTTTTGTAAGCCTTCTTCATGCCCATAAAAGGTTTGGGGCATTGAAGGCTCTTTTCATTTTGAACACTCTTTGCCCTTGTCTATCCAAGCTGGCAGTGCCAAAAAAAAGTTGAAAAATTTGATATTTTCAAAAAACGTATTAAAGTAATCAGCACGGAGAAGAGATTTCTAAGCCTTTATTTGAAGTTTAGTGTTATTTATAATTTGTATTTCATACAAAGGGGAAAGCATAATTTCTTTCTTCTTCTATAAATTATGAATTATTTAGATACACAAAAATATGAAGGACATTACTGCTTATCTGTCACTCATTTTAACAAATAAAACATTTATAGAAATATAGATGAGGCCATCCTCTATTTACCACTTCCCGATCTAATTTCTTGCTTGCCTTCTCCCTCCAAGCCTCCATGTGTCTTAGTAGTTAGACCACAGAGTGATTACAGTCCAGATTTACCTCTTCCAAGCTGTATAGTTTTGTACATTACTTAACTTCTTTGTGCCTCAGTTTCCTCGGTTATAATATGGCAATAATAATAACATTTACCAGGTAAGTTTATTTATATACATGGCAGTGGCACTCAGAAAGTCTCATATAGGTGTTAGCTATTATTTTTCAGTGCTGAGAACAACTAAAAGTTTCTAACCTGGCCTTGATAATGAAATAAGAATTCCTTTCCAAAAAGCTAGGGAGAAGTTGGACTGGAGCAAGTCTGCTTGTCCTTTACCACCCGCTTTTCCCAGTCCTATACTTCATGGTCTGTCAGTTTATGTTAATTATTGTACTGAATGGTTAGAATCATTTCAGAAGTGATTCTTGGGGTAGAACAGGGAAGATAAAGCTCCCACTAACTTTTACTTATCCTGAAGACTCAAAGGGAATATACCCATGACTCAGGCCCTTCAGTCTCCACTCATCTCCCATAGGATGACCCATCTTTAGCCCTAGGATAGAACTTTCTCCCTGGGTCCATTTTCTTCCCTCCATCTCCATGCAAAGGTCCAGGTCTGAGCCACTTAATCTAGAGTAGCACTCCAACAATTCAGCAAGATGTCCACTCGGTGATGACCATGTCACAAAACAATC
Source organism: Equus caballus (assembly GCF_041296265.1). Lineage (NCBI taxonomy): Eukaryota > Metazoa > Chordata > Mammalia > Perissodactyla > Equidae > Equus > Equus caballus. The sequence continues at coordinate 12,325,308 of NC_091689.1, read as the reverse complement.
AGTGGAAAGAAGCACTTCGGGTCTTGAGGTCAAAGATGACCATGGAGCCCCTATATTATTTTTTCTTTTCAATATCGACATCACTGTGGCTCCTAGGAATATCTTTTATGTAAAGTAATAGACTGGTTAAGTTAGCATATATACACATCTGACATGGAGAGTCAATTTCTAAATGATCTACATCTAAATCCACAATAGGAAATAAAGATATTTCCTCAGTTAGGTTGGCTCCCTTTTGATTGGAATTCAAAAACAATTCTGGTGGTAATTTCCAGAGATAACATCATATGTGAAATTCATTCAATGTGCAGTGGCAAACAATTACAGCAAAGAATTGAGTCAGAAGGACCAGAATGTTATAAGATGTCATTGATTTGGTAAATTTCATCAGGAAAAAAATCACTTTAAAACAGAATAAAGTATTAATAGTGTTTGTAAATAATTGGGGAATGACCATGGAAGTCTATTTCCTGCCCAGAGATTTGCTGGTTATCTCAGGTAATCTAGTATGATTAAGAGGATGGAGTATGATTAAGAGGATGGAACACGCTTGTCTGACTTACTTATCTTTCCTGCTTCTCCCACTCACTTCCCATGAATCCTGGGAGCACTTTCCTAATAAATCACTTGCACAAACAAATCTTTATCTTGGGAGTCTTCTTCTAAAAAATCTGACCTAAAACATTCTCTAGGTGTTCTTGGGTGAGCAACTTAAGACTGTGTTAAATCCAGTTTCCTCACTTGGAAAATAGGGGTGATGATAGGTAATTATGAAGACTAATCTGAGATAAAGCGTATAAAGAACACAGTGCACTGCTTGGCACATGGTTAACACTCATGAAATGTTAGCTACTAATTTTACGGCAAAGCACTTAAAGGTTATTGAGTTTAAATATGAGTCATGAATTTATTTTGCTCAAAATGATTAGTGTCTCTAATTTTCTGACCTTTCCTATGATAACAAATAGTTTCTAGCAGTGTATTACCTTGTAGATATTTCTGAAGAATATAAACATATTTAATCTGTCTTTTCAAGGTAAAGAGGACATTTTAACAGACAAGGAAAAACTCATGCAACAGAAAGATCATTTTGAAAAAGAACATCTGAAATGCTTTTATCATTATGCTGAAAGTAATGTGAAGTGTCCCTCATAAAAATGTTCACATCTGAATATTTACAAACTTGGAATAGAATTTTCTGTTTAACAATTTTCTAGTTTCAGCATCTTCTTCATTAAATTATAAAAATGTAATTCTTTATGATTAGTGCTCAAGAACTACTGATTGACATCATGGATGAAGGAAATTCACTCCAGAATAAAATAAAATAAAACAAAATAAAATAAAATAAAATAAAACCTTTATCTAATTTAATGTGGGGATTAAAAGGAGTATCATTACTTAGCAAGCACAATCAATAATGTCATTTTTTTTCCATTTGTATCTAAATTTCTTCAGGAGATATAATTTTAAACTATAGCACTCATTAAAACAATTATTAGATAAACTTCCAGAACTTCAAATTGCTGTATTCAAAGCATTAATCTAAGATTTTAAAAAAGATTCATCTAACTCTATCGATTTCACTTAAATATACCTAATAATATTATTTTAGTGGAAGCAAAAATTCTTTTATAACATAAAATAAGATATAATTTAATAAATTATAAATATTTAATTAATCTTTATCCAGTCTTACTAAGTTTATTTGTTGTATATGGTTTATAATTTTAATTTAGTTATACACATATAACTTGCAAATTATTTATATAGAAAAACAGTTGGGTATATAAAGAGAAAGAGAGAACTGTGCATAATTTTTTATCCTTCTAAAGTTTGTCTGATCAAAAGTTTGGTGAACTAGGCTGTTTCTAAGATTCTAAAGATCCAAAAGATTCAATTAAATACAGCAGTGAAAAAGCAGAGATTGTCAGAGTGCATCGCAAAACAAGACTCAACTACTTGTTGTCTACAAGAAACCAACTTTAAATATAAAGACTTACATAGTTTAAAAGTAAGGCAATGGATAAAGATATAGCATGATAACACTAATCAAAAGGAATCTGATGAATGGTATTAATTTTAGTCAAAGTGACCTCAGGACAAGGAAAATTATTAGGAGTAAGAGGACCATTACACAATGATAAAGGAGTCAATTATCCAAGATTATATAACAATTCTAAATGTGTATACACCTAACAACAAAGCATCAAAACCACGACTGACTGAAATAAAATGAAAAATAGATTAATCCACTATTATACTGGAGACTATTGTGGTTGGAGACGTCCACACCCCTTTTTCAGTAACTGATAGATCAAATGGGCAGAAAATCAGTAAGGATATAGATGACTTGAACAGCACTATCAACTAACTTGATCTAATTGACATTTATAGACTGCTCCATCCTAATATGGCAGAATACACAATCTTCTCAAACTTTTGTGAGACATTTACCAAAAAGAATCCACATTCTGGGCCACAAAACACACCTTAACAAATTTGTAACACTGGAAATCATACAGAGTATATTCTCTGATCAGTGGAATTAAACTAGAAATCCAGAACAAAAATACAGCTGGAAAATCCCCAACTATTTGAAAATTAAATGAAACACTTCTAAATAACCAATGGGACAAAGAAGTCTCAAGAGATATTTTTAAATATTTTGAACTAAGTGAACATGAAAAGACAAATTATCAAAATTTGTGAGGTGCAGTGAAATCACTTATTAGAAGGAAATTTATGGCATGAAATTAATATACTAAAAAGGAAGAAACATATAAAATCAATAGCAATCTTCTACTTTACGAAAATAGAGGAAGAACAATTTAAGCATAACTTATGCAGAAAAGAAGGTATAATAAAAAGTAGAAAAAAATTAGTGAAATTGATAACAGGTAAACAATAGAGAAGATCAATGAAACCAATACCTGGTTCTTTGAAAAAAATCAACAAAATTTATAAACTTCTAGCTAGACTAACCAAGAAAAGAAGAGAGAAGACATAAATTACCAATATCATAAATGAAACAGGGTCATCACAACTGATACTGTGAACATTAAAATATAACAAAGAAATAATGTAAATAAGTCTATACCCACAAATTTTATAACTTAAATAAAATAAGGCAATTCCTTGATAAACACAAACCACCAAAAGACACACACAAAGAAATAGATAACCTGAATAAGTTCTGTATCTACTAAAGAAATTAAACCAATAATTAATAATCTTCCAAAAAAAAGTTCCAAACCCAGATGACTTCATTGGTGAATTCAACAGAATATTTAAGGAAGAAATAATATTATTTCTTTACAATTTCTTCCAGAAAATAAAAAGAGAGGAAATACTTTATAATTCGTTTTATGAGCCAGTACTACCCTAATACCCAAACCAGATAAAGACATTACAAGAAAGGAATACAAACTAGTATCTACCATGAACATAGACAGAAAAATCCTCATCAAAATATTAGCAAACCAAATCTAACAGCATATAAAAAGAATTACACACCATGATCAAGTGAGATTTATTCCAGTTTGGAAATCAATGTAATCCATGGGAAAAACAACTAAAGAAGAAAAATACTACGATCATATAAATTGATGCAGAAAAAGTATTTGACAAAATCCAACACCCTTTCATGATAAAAACTCTCAGAAAACCAGGAATGAAGGGGAGCCTGATAATGAATATCTACAAAAATAACCTACAGCCAACATTATATTTAGTGGTGAGAAACTGAATACTTTTCCCCAAAGATCAGGAAAAAGGCGAGGATATCCTCTCTTAAAATTCATATTCAGTATTTTACTGGAAATCCTAGCAAGTGCAATAAGAAAAAAAAATAAATTAAAGATATAGGTATTGGAAAGAAAGAAGTAAAACCACCCTTATCACAAATGACATGATTATTTGTGTACAGCACCACAAACAATCAACAACAACAAAATTCTGGCAATAATAAGCAAGCACAGCAAGGTCACAGATGCAAGGTTGATAAACAAAAGCCAAGTGCTTTCTTATATACCAGCAATGAGCAACTGGAATTGGAAACAAACAAAAATATATTGCACTAGCACTAAAGAAAAAAAGGAAAGGAAAGAAAAGTAGGAAACAAGAGAGAAAGCAAAGAGGAAGAAGGGAAGAAGGGAGGGAGAAGAAACAAAGAGAGAGAGAGAGAAAGAAATTAGTTCTCAGACATAGACCTAATAAAATATGTACAAGACCTGAATGGATGCAAAAAAAAAAAAAAAAAAACCACCAATGATGAAAGAAATCAAACAAGATCTAAATAACTGCATTGGTATGTCCCAACTCATGTGAACATGGGATCTTAATTAATGGAAGACTAAATATTAAGATGTCAGTTTTTCCCAAATCGATCTGTAGATTCAAAGCAATCCCAATCAAAGTCTCAGCAAACAATTCTGTAGATATCATCAAACTGATTCTAAACTTATGTGGAAAGGCAAAAGACTCAGACTATCCAACCCAATACCTAAGAAGCACACATGACTCACAGCACTCGATTTCAAGACTTAATATAAAGATTAAATAATAAAGACATTGTGATGTTGGCAAAAGAACAGGCGCATAGATCAGTGGAACAGAACTGAGAGGCTAGACAAAGTCCCATACAATATAGTCAACTGATTTTTGACAAAGTGCAAAGGCAATCCAAAAGAGAAGGAATAGTATTTTTGATAAATGATGCTGGAACAACTGAATATCCATATCCAAAAATATGAACCTAGACACAGGCCTTATATATTATATAAAAATTAACCCCAAATACATCATAGACCTAAATTTCAAATGGGAGAGAAAAGATAAATCTCCTCTGCAGAAGAATTACAAATAATTTATGTACAGAGACCACACTTAAGAAGATGGAGATAACTCACCACTCTTTAAGTGTGGACTGCACATACTGATTTCTTCTAAAGATGACACTATGGAAATGAAGAGAAAACGCTAACTTTACAATAGAGAAACCTGACAAACACAACCTCAGACAGGTGATCAAGGTCAACATCAACAATAAGTCATAGTGATGGTATGCATCCTTGAGATGCTGTGATGAGGATGTACTTTACCTCTGTGGTCTTTCTCCCAAAAACAAATAATCCCTGTCTAATCCTGAGAAAAACAACAGGCAAATCCTGATTGAGGTACATTCTATCAAATTCCTGACCAGTGTTCCTCAGAACTGTCAAAATCATCAAACACAAGGAAAATCTGAGAAACTGTCACAGCCAAGTGGAGCCTAAGGAGACAAGATAATTAAAAACAATGTGGTATCTTGGATGAGATCCTGGAACAGAAAAAGGACATCAGGTAAAAATTAAGGAAATATGAATAAGGTAACAATATTGTTTCATCAATTGTGACAGATGTACCCCATTACTGCTAGATGTTAATTATAGGGGAAAGAGAGTGTGGGATATGTGGGAACTCTTTGTACTATCCTTGCAATTTTTGTGTAAGTCTAAACTTTTAAAATAGAAAGTTTTTTTAAAAAGCTAATAAAAATGATAAGAACAAAAATACTTTTAAAATTAAGCAACGTATGGCTCAGTAACTCATGGATCAAATAAGGAATCACAATGGAAATTAGAACATGTTTTGAATTGACTGATAATGAAAGTAACTACATAACTAACATTGTAGGATGTAAATAAAGCTTTGCATTGAAGGACATTTTTAGCCTTATATTCATGTAGTATGAAAAAAAAACCAAAAAGGCTGAGAACAAAAGCATGATCTAAATATCACTCAAAAAAGTGAAAATGTGAATAGAAAAGTAAATACTGAATAAAAGGGGGAAATAATAATAAATAACAATGGAAGAATTTATGAAATAGAAAATTAGCATACATTAGAGCCTCAATAGAGCCAAAAGTTCGTTTTTGGAAATACTAATAAAATTTATAAGCACAACAAATCTGATCAAGAACAGAGAAGGGACAAATAATGGAAATTAGGAATGAAAAGATGGACATCAGAGAAATCCTAGACATGAGAAACATAGTAAGAGATTACTCTGAATAACTTTATGCCAATAACACTAAAAATGTAGATGAAGTAGACAAATATCTAGAAAAGCTGAAAACAGAAACAAAACTGAAACAGAAAAAAAAGAGAAAATCTGATTTGTCCTATAGCTACTAAGGAAATCAGATCTGTAATTAAAACTTTCCCACAGCAAAGCACTAGGCCCAGATGGTTTCTCTGATAATTTCTACAAAATATTTAGGGGGAAAATAACTCAAACACATTTAGGGAATTAAAAAAAGAAGAAACATTTTTCAACTAATTTTATGAGGTCAGCATAACCTTGATTTCAAAACTTGACAAGACTTTACCATAAAACTAAAAACAAAGCACTTAAATGAACATAGATGCAAAAATTCTAAACAAAATGTTGTCAACCTGAAAAGGAAATTGAGAAAACAATTCCACTTATAATAGCATCAAAAACAATAAAAATACTTAGGAATAAACTTAACCAAGGAGTTTAAAAGCTGTACACTAAAACTGTAAAACATTGTTAAAAGAAATTAAAGCAGACACAAATAAATGGAAGGACATGCCCTGCTTAGAAGAATTAATATGGTTAAAATGTCCATACTACACAAAGAGACCTACAGATTCAATGTAATCCTATCAGAATTGCAACGTTATTTTTTACAGAAATAGAAAAATAATGTTAAAATTCATATGGAACTACAAAAGACCCTGAATAGCCAAAGCAATATTGAGCAAGAACAGAGCTGGAGGAATCAAACTCCCTGACTTCAAAATATATTACAAAGGTTCAATAATCAAAACAGTATGGTACTTGTATAAAAATAGACATACAGACCAATGGAAGAGAGTAGAGAGCTCAGAAATAATCCAATGCATATATAGTCAACTGGTCTTTGACAAGGATGCCAAGAATACATAATGGGGAAATGATAGTCTCTTCAATAAATGATGTTGAGAAAACTAGATATCCACATGCAAAAGAATGAAATTGGACCCTTATCTCACACCATAAAACCAACTCAAAATATATTAAAGACTTAAACAAAAGACCTGAAACTGTAAAACTCCCAGAAGAAAACAAGGGAAGGGCTTCTGGACATTGTCTTTGGCAACAATTTTTTGGATATGACACCAAAAGCACAGGCAACAAAAGCAATAATTGACATCAAACTAAAAAGCTTCTACACAGCAAAGGAAACAATCAACAAAATAAAAGGCAATATATAGCATGGGAGAAAATATTTTCAAACCACATATCTGATAAAGGATTATTATCCAAAATATATAAGAAACTCCTACAATTCAATAGCAGAAAAACAGATAACCTGATTTAAAAATGGGGAAAGGAACTGAATAGACATTTATACCGAGAAGCCATACAAATGGCCAAAAAGTATACGAAAAGGTGCCTAACATCACTAATCATCAAGGAAATCCAAATCAAAACCACAATGAGATATCACTTCACACCTGTTAGGATGGCTTTTATCAAAAACCAAAAGATAAATATTGCTGAGAATATGAAGAAAAGGGAATCCTTTATACTGCTGGTGGGAATATAAATTGGTGCAGCTACCGTGGAAAACAGTATGGAGTTTCCTCAAAAACTAAAGATAGAACTATCATATGATCCAGCAGTCCTATTTCTGGGTATATATCCAAAGGAATTGAAATCAGGATCTTGAAGAGATGTCTGCACTTCCATGTTCATTGCAGTGTTATTTACAATAGGCAAGACCTGGAAACAACCCACATGTCCATCAACAGATGAATGAAGAAAATGTGGTATATACACACACAATAGAATATTACTCAGCCTTAAAAAAGGGAATCCTGCCGTTGGTGACAATATCGATGAACCTAGAGGACGTTACGTTAAGTGAAATAAGACAGACATGGAACCACAAATACTACATGATACTATTAATATGATGAATCTAAAATAGTCAAACTCATAGAATCAGAGAGGTTGTCAGGAGCTGGGGAGAGGGAAAAATGAGAGATATTAGTCAAAGGGCACAAAGTTTCAGTTATACAAGATAAGTCCTAGACACCTACCATACAGAATAGTGCCTATAGTTAACAATATTGTATCATATACTTAAAAATTGCTAAGAACATAATTTTAAGTGTTTTCATCACACACAAAAAATAATAATAAAGATGTTGGGAGGAAACTTTTGGAGGTGATGGATAGGTATTAGGCATAGATAGTGGTGATGGCTTCACAGGTGTGTACTTATTTCCAAACTCATCAAGTTGTATACATTAATTGTGTACAGCTTTTTGTATTAACTTTTTTTTTAAAGATTTTATTTTTTTCCTTTTTTCTCCCCAAAGCCCCCCAGTACATAGTTGTATATTCTTCATTGTGGGCCCTTCCAGTTGTGGCACGTGGGATGCTGCCTCAGTGTGGTCTGACGAGCAGTGCCATGTCCGCGCCCAGGATTCGAACCAACGAAACACTGGGCCGCCTGCAGCGGAGTGCGCAAACTTAACCACTCGGCCACGGGGCCAGCCCCTGTATTAACGTTTTTTAATCTACAACAAAAATCACTCATACCTGATGGTAAAATGTTGACAATCATAACCATATTATAAACAGTTATAACTATTACCAATTCTATTTTACATTTTTCTGGAGTTCCTAAGCATTATAAAAAAGCAAGAAAATGAAAATAAAGACTGGCAATTCCAAATGCTGCCAAGGACATGGGACAGCTGTACTCTCAGCTATATATGACTAGTGGAGATGTAAAATGATGCAACCATTTTTGCTAAATGAGCAAAAACATTGTGGTATATGCACACAATGGAACACTCTTCAACAGCAAAAAGGAATGGATTACACTCAGTAACATGGATTACATTCAAAAACATTACGCTGAGTGAAAGAAGTCAAAGAGTACATTATATATGATTCCATTTGTATGAAATTTTAGAAATGGAAAAATTAATCTATGTGATAAGAGATTGCTTAGAGGGTGGGGTATGAATGCCTACAACGGAGCAAAAAAGAATTTCAGAGGTTGATTAAAATGTTCTATATCTTAATTGTTTGGGTGATGATATTTGTCAAAACTCATCAAACTATTCACTTAAATTTTGTGTATTTTGTCATATGTAAATTATTCCTCAATAAAGTTTATTTTTAAAAGATACCATTTACCATAGCATCAAAAAAGTCAAGTACCTTAGAAAAAACCTAATGAATAATATGCAAGTATCAGAAACCTATAAAAGATTAAGAAAAATAAAGAAGACCTAAATATATACAGTGATTATACCATGTTCATGGATTAGAAGTCTTAACATTTTAAAGATATCTGTTCTGCACAATAGATTCAATGTTATCCTAATGAAAACCCCTTCAGGGGTTATTATGTTAACTGGAAATTTGATTCCAAAATATATATGGAAATTCAAATAGTGAACAATGACCAAGGCGTTCTGAAGAAGGAGTTAAAGAAGTTACACTACTGGATTTCAAACTCATTAGAAAGTTGTGTTAATTATGACAGTGTAGTAATTATGCAAGAAGAGACAAAAAGACCCATGGAACAGAACAAAAAGTCCACAACAGAACCACACGTATATAGATACTTCAAGGGTGTGGGGAAAAAAAAAATGTCTTTTCAATAAGTGGTATTAGGGAAATTGGATATACATATAGAAAGATTTTTTACAGACTCTTGGCTCTCTTTTTCACACCAAGCACAAAAGTTAATTCCAGGAGAATTATATATCTAAGTAGGAAAAGTGAGACCATAAAGTTTCTAGGAGATGAAATAGGAGAATAATTTCATGATCTTCTGGTGGACAATAATTCTTTAAAGAGTACATAAGAATCACTAATCACAAAAGGGAAAAATCTATCTATCAATTGATCTATCATCTATCTTAAAATTTGGAGCACTATGTTCATTAAATGACAGCATTAAGATAGTCGAAAGAGAAAGCAAAATGTGGGAGAATGTACTGGCCACATACTGAACTGACAAAGGGTTCTTACTTCAACCAGTCCTTGAATATCAGTGCTCCTGAGGAGTCCATTCTCCCCGTGAACCCAGAATGCCTACATTCACTCCCATGACATACATTGGTTACTCTTCAATCTGTATTTTAAACCAAGGTCACTTTAAGGACACTACACAGAGGTTGTTCTTAACTCTTCCCTTTCTCTGTATTCCATAAGAGTGAAAACCCTGTAATTTCTCTCTCCTTAATACATCTCATATGGTGCTCATCTCCATTCCCACCATCACTTACTTGATTCAGGACCTTATGCATTCTTGCCTGGGAGATCGCAGTAAACTCCTAACTAATTCCTCCTCCAATCTAGTCCTAATTTTTCTCATGAAGCGTTTTAAAACAAAATGCATTGTGTTATTCCTGCACAGTCCTCGTAATGAATATAAAATCCCAAATTACAGTCAACCATGATCTGGCTCTTGCCTCTCCAGCTTCATCCCTCCACATCACTATGCTCCTCAGCCTGTGGAACTACTCCAAATAAACCATTCTCTTGATACATCCAAGCTTTTGCATATATTAATCCTCCCACCTGGCACACCCAGCCTCCCTTCTTTGTTTGGAAAACTCTCACTCAGAGTAAAAGACCTTCATTGTCTCTCCTTTCTGGACAACACTGCAGCAATTTGGGCTTCCTTTATTATATAATTTTACTGGAGAATTATAATTACTGTTTCTCTTACTATTTTATCTCTGCACTGGCAGCACCTAAGCCCAATGCCTGGCAAATTATAATTGCTCAGTTAATGTTTGTCAAATGAATGAATAAATCAGAGTAGCTACATGTAGAAGAAACCCAAATGATTAGCACTAAATTCATGACCAAAGAATCTTGAGAAAACCCAGAACTCCAATTAAATTGCCTTAGGTGTAATATCAGGGATTCAGAACTGAGAAGTGCTTTTCAGTAGGAAAGCTTAGCTTCTCTACAATCCCATTTCTTAGGAGAAAATCATTTCCACAGTGAGTCACTGATTTCCTGCTTCTGTATTCAGGTGCGTGGAAAATGGATTGAAAGAGGATGGTCATCTCAAAAGACAGGATAAGAGTAGGCTAGGATGTAGAGTTTATTGGTGCTTTTATAGTGAAGGGATCTCAACCATAATTTCATGTCAGAATTATCTAGTGACCATTTAAAAAATATTAATGTCTGTGTCCTATTCCAGATCGATTCGATCGGAGTCTCTGGAAATGAGACAAGGTGCCTGGACATGGATACTTTAAAGTTCCCTATGTGATTCTGATGTTCAGGCATTATTGGGAACCTTTAATTATGCTATTGAGAAATGATAACCATGGATTTGGGGCCTTCCGATGTAATCAACAGGTAGTACATTCTGTTAGGGAGTTTCAAATTCATTCCACGCTTTCATGTTATCTCTGAATTAGTCTTTTTATAGGCATCTTGGAGTCAGGTAAATTGTTGTAAAGACCTATGTTTTCAATTTGTAACTAACATTTGAAAAACACTTCTGGACGTTGAGAGAGGGTGAGTTCATGGAGTTTGCATGATCAGGAAGCATATCATTGAACTTGTCTATCTGCTCAAGATATTGTTGACTTCTGTTAACTGTTCATGAAACTTGAGCAGCATGTTCAAGGCTGGGAGCTTGAGCACCTGGACACCTGCTGAAAGGCAAGAGTTTACGACAGCAGTTCTCACCCCTGGTTGCATGTTACAATCATCTGGGACTCTATTGCTAGAAATTCTGAATTACTTGATGTGGGGTAAAGAATAACACAAGTATTTTTTTAGAAACTCACAGGTAATTCAGGTATGCAACCAGGGTTGAGAATCATGGTATAAGGATGCTGTCACCTTCTTTCCCTCAGGAAGACTTGTGCTATAAGGACAGGGTGAGAAGTTCTAATTAACAAGGTCCTATGCCACTTGCCTGCATTCAGCTGTGTTTCCAGTGACGCTGTTTTTATTCCTTAGTTTTATTGAAAGTTGCTCTAGTAATTTAAAAGACAAGTAAAACCATAAAATGAATAGCATTAAGGTACCTCTGCATTATTTTTAGACATTTTGGTGTTCAGATATATTTTGCTTTAGTTTTTCTTTCATCATTCCTCCTGTTTTTCTTATCATTGATCTTCTGTTGAATCTCCCAAGTTTCTTGATCTGAAACTCCACATTTTTATTATTTATTCATTTCGTGGTACTTTTAGTGTTTATCACGTCTTATTTTAAATTCTCTTACAACCTTCTGGTTTCTTATAATCTAGTTTTTCATTTTCTTTTCATAACTCAAAACTTTATCTTTTTATTATTTGCCTTGGACCCCTTAACTTTTAATATCCCTGGTTTTAGCTTTCTGCCTCTTTTTTTCATTTAAGTATTATTTTATTCTCAATCATTTTATGTATCAATCCTTATTTTTTTCTGACTTTTTTTAACTTGAATGAATTAAGGTCTCAGTTTCACGAATCCTTTATTGCACAGATTTTTATTTCCTTTTACAACTTTATTTTAATACTTTACCATTTTATGTTTAATTTATTTTCTTTCTGTTATATTTTCTGTTTTAATTTTTAGTTCATCGTTTGTCTTTAAAATGGCAGGTAATGAGTGTAGACATAGAAAAAACAGCCGTCACACAAGCCTGACCTTTACCCAAGGAAGGATAGCAAACATCTTCATTATGGCTATCCCTTCATCTTCCCTTTACAGGTTTCTCACCTGGTGCAATGTTGGCTCTACAAAGTATCTTACTCATCGTTACTTGGGATACTCATGACAATCCAGTTACTCAAGACAATTGTGATTCTACCTGTTTGATATGTCCAGGAAACATTGAAACAGTGTTTTCCTTGACATCATACATTTACCAATCTTTTCATGTGGTACTAAAATTTGGAATCTATGGTCTCAATGTATAAAACTATTAAACTTATAAGACGGCATGCTAACTAACAGAAGGGGGAAGAAGAAGCAGTTTGATTACATGCCAGTAAGAACCCCAAGGCAAAGACTCTGTCCTGGCTTTCACAAAAATCCCCTACTGGTATATTTTCCCAAGAGAAGAGCAGTATCAGGTTCCTGGTCCCTGCTCTGCATCCACCTGCCTTTACCATGCGTCTTATTTAGTTATTGTCCTTTTTTCTATGGAATTATGGGAAAAGCTTTCTGGTGTGAGTCATCTCATTTCCATCCTCTAACATTGATGTGCCAGGAATGCTGGTCAGAGTTGAGATCATTGTCAGCAGGCTGTAGTTTTGGTGGATCCAGCTGTACTTCTGTGGAATGACTCATTATTCCATATTCTCCTTACTGGAGATTCCACGCCTGATTAGCCTGAGTCCAGGAAGAAGAGAATGACCGTTCTAGCCTTTGGCCCTGGGTCTTCTCCTCCCTTGGAAAACGTCTCAAGCCTTGGGGGAGGGCTGAGATGTTGCCCTTCTTTCCAAGGGGGAAAAAGACAGTATTTGAGAAACATTGAAGTCTTTAAAGGTAGGCTTGGTCATTCTTCAGTATTTGGCTAATCATAGCATGTATTGTGGAACTCTTATTGTCAGTGATACATCACTTTAGTTCAAGAGTTATGCTACAGTCAAGAACACACAGCCCAGCAACCAAAAATAATTTTAAACTTCCTGAAATCTTTTACTTACATTTCACGTAAACCACAAAGAAAGGCAAAACACATGAGTAACAGCAACACAGCCACACTCTTACTTTTCCCCCCTTTTCATGACTATCATATTATGCAGCGGCTTGGATCAACTCTCTCTCATCGTTTCCCCAAGCCTTCTACCTGCTCTTTACTCATTTCCCCCTGTCTCTGCCCACTCCTCATCCCCTTGCCTTTGTTATGTGGGAAGGCATAGCCTCTCTTTTAAGGAAGTGGTGGCATTAGGCTATCAATTATGACTCTCTTTTGGCAAGCTGAAGGAAGTGCAGGGGAGGGAGGTCGTGAACACTCAAAAATGAACCATTTTGGGCATCAACCTAGTGACATAGAGGTTAAGTCTGGCACACTCTGCTTTGGTGGCCTGGGTTCATGGGTGGATCCCAGGCATGGACCAATACCACTTGTCAAGCCAAGCCATGCTGTGGCAGTGACCCACATACAAAATAGAGGAAGACTGGTGTAGATGTTAGCTCAGGGATAATCTTCCTCAAGTGAAAAAAAAGAAAGATTGGCAACGGATGTTAGTTTAGAGAGAATCTTCCTCACCAAAATAATAAATAAATAAAAGAAAAGAAAAAAGGAGCAATTTTTACCTTGTCCCAGGTGTTTTTAATTGGGGAGAATGTGTTTGTTCTATTGGTAAGCACATATGACTCTGCTTTCTCCCCCTTTGGTGATGTTTTCTCCTCAACTACACAATATGAGGGATGAGATTTCCCACCCTGCCTCGTAAAGTGGCCCTTCCTGAGTCCCTTCCTGACTGAAGTCATCACTTGCCTTATTTCATTTTGCAAAGGCAGTCTGTAAGAATTCTCTTCACCTGGCTGACTAACCAAAGAGCCTTGCTATATGCAGGTGCCTTGATCCAAACGCTCCTCCATTTTGAGAAGCTGGTGGCTGTGCTATAGCTCTGCTAAGATTAATTTGGCCACTCAACTGGCAAGGATGGGTTTAGCTGACGCTATGATAGAGAGGAATGTGTGCTATATTAACTAGAATGTACTTAATCATAAGAAGGCCGTGGTTGTAATATTTCTTGTCTGGTAGATTCTCTGGAGCATCCTTCCCAAAGACTAAGAGCTCTCCCCTACAATATGGTTGATTGGACCCTAAAGGTGAGATGGCTTTTCCCATTTGAGACAGAGTCATTGATAAGATCATTTCAAATGCAATATCTCAATGGATTATCCCAACCATTGAGGCAATTCAATATGTATTATCATTATCCCATTCTCAGATAAGAACATGGAGGTCTAGAAAGGTTGAATAACTTGTCCAAGGTTACAAGTCATAGGTAGCACAGGAAAAATTAAAACCTCGGCAGTCTGACTCAGAGCCAACGTTCTTATCAAAAACCTACACTAAACAGGGTGGCAATTCCGATCTCTGATGGTCCAGGAGGTTGCCTCCAGGCTCCTGAGTAGAATCCATTTCTTCCAAGACTAATTTCTTTCCTAAATTGGATGCTATTTTCCTCAATACTCCATATGCACATTTCTGTCTTCTTAGGTATATGGTAAGATTTCAATGACCTTTTATTCTCTGGGTTGTACTTAATTTCAGTTTTTTTTAGATAGCCAATGAAGCAGAAGTTCCAGGGCACCAAGAGCCCTAGAAACCAAAGGGTCTGTTGTCTCTTTGTTCTCTACTAAAATCATCATTACACTATGTTCAATTATTACCATATAGACTTTAGGACTTGGCTTGCTTGTGACAAAGTTTTTTTCTTATCTGAGAAGAGATGGGACACCACCCCACTGCCCAACTTTTAGAGGAATAACACAAAGATTTTGCCCTCAGCTGGATATTTTCTTCCAAGGGGTGATGTATCTTGGCAATTTAATGGTTCCCCTCCCCATCTCCAGCAGAAATGATTGGTAATGATGAGGCCCAATCACAACTCTATTAGCTCTTTTGAGAAGGGTTCTTTAGGCAGATCCCTCTCCGGTTACTTAGCACCAACATTTTAAAGGCAGGTTGGCATCATTTTTGGATAAAGATTACTCACAGGAACTTTAGAGTACTGACATTCCACAGTTCTTCGTGTGAATAAATTGAGAACATTATCTAAGTGTAATTAAATTTGTTACTTCCCTCTCTTTTTTTCTTACAAGGGAGTCTGTAAAAATCATTAAATATACAGCAAGTTACAAGGAAGTTTCATGCCTGTGACTAGAAATCTGATCAGAGTCTTCCTGGAAAAGTATCATGCTGAGACTGACTCAATGACCCTGAATTCTAGGATCTTGGCAGATGTTTTGAGAACTAACTGGAAGCAACTACACATAGCTATCTTATTTTCCAGGGAACAGTCCTCTAGAGCAAAGTTATTCAAAGTGTGATACAAGGAACACCCAACCCAGGGCCACCTGAGGGTCTTGTTTCAAACAGATTCTTGGATCCTCCCCCACGTCTCTTGGATCCAAATCTCTGGGAGTGGATCTTGAGAATCTACATTTTTAGCAAGCTCCTGAGGTGATTCTTCTGCACGCTGAAATTTGAGAAACCTTTGTGTGGAGGGATAGTGGTGTCAATTTAAAGGAAAATCCCCCACTGCATATACTACTAAGAAAAATGTGGTGGTGAACGGAAGTGTGTCCAGCATAAAAACCTGGAAGGAATTGCACTTATTCCTCTAAGCTTCAGGCTAATGTCATGGTCCGTGGTTAAGGTGGGTGTTTTGGCTTAAATAGAAAATGATTATTTTCTCCAGACCTTAATCCTTGCTTTAATAGTTGGCAACTGTTAGTATTGATGGTGAGAAGGAGTTGGGAGGAATGAGATACCAAAATCAGGTTTTTTAAAACTCCACCGGTAGATTTCCTGTCTGAGGAAAATGGTAAACTTGGTACAGTAAGAAAAACAGTTTCCCCTCTTATATCTTATCCATGGATTGTTATATAATAAAGTCATTTTGATGTATTCCATGTTTGTGCAAATGTGGGGTTCACCTGGTGGATAAGAACCATAGAACACCTAACATAAAATCTAGACCAGATGTAAAACACTTTTAAAACAAAATTTCAAAGAAGTTCAATTGGGATATTTTCAAATCTAAATCCTATTGTAAAGTCACTATTGGATGCTCAAACGAGATTAAGAAAAATTATTGTGGGAGAACCTATCTTGACTGTCAAAACTAGTAATGAGACAAATCTTGCGATGTGTTTACCCATCTATAAATTCTAGAGTGAAGGTTATGGTTACTTAAAGATAAATCTGTCAAAAATGTTATAACAGTGCAGAGGTTCCCAAATTTTCTCAATCCACCATGTCCTTAATGTCTCACTAATTCTCTCATGGTGTCCCTAGCTCAAAAGTAATACTTAACACTTCTGTTCATCGTGTAGTTAGGTCCAGAAAACTTGATAACACTTGTTCAACAGCATTTGACATATATTGCTGTGTTTCCCTTGAAAAATGTAAGAAATCCTGCAGTGTCCCCATGTGTTCGATGTGGCACCCCTGAATGCCTTGGGACAGATCTGGGAAAGGCAATAATACTGTTTACAGCATTTATTGCTCTTTTCTTGGCTCTGCAGAGAGTAGGTGAGTGTGATCAAGACTATATTTGCTCATTATAGACACTTGGCTGATGATACTTTATAGAAATTTCTTTAAACCTACTCCAAAAACCAAGGTCCATCACAACGTTGGATAGTATAGAGTATAAGTGATGACTTCTGGTCCTTCTTCTATCCTATTGACTTGAAATACTTTTAATTGCTACCCTCTCATCCCCTTCTCCCTCACCTCAGGAAACTCAGCATATTAAAAACTGTCTTGCTCTGTCTGCCATGTTTCTAATCTTGGTCAATGACACCACCAGCCACCTTCAAAGCTGAGACCATGTGGCCATCTATGCTTTCCCTTCTCCAGCATAGTCTACACTGGTGACCAAGTCTTGTTGATTCACCTGCCTTTAAAATGCCTATGTCCATCCCCTCATTTTCACCCTTCATGGTACTCCCTTAGTTCATCTCCATACGGACTGATATAAAAGTTTCCAGTTTTGAGGTCTTCCTGCAGCCAATTTTATGTCTTTCCAATGCACCCTTTTTATGGCAGGAACAATCTTTCTAAAAACACAAATCTGATTATCTCACTCATTCTCTTGCTTAAAGCCCTTCATTGATTCCTTGCTATCTATTTACTAGTTGAGTCTAATTTCTTCAGCATTAGCCATGTCATCACTTCAGCCTCATTTCTAGGAATTCTGTGCACTCCCCTTCCTCCCATCACCTCTCATTGTGCTGTGACCTCACTTGAACCCTGCAGCTAATTACACTGAACCAATAATTACTACTGTTAGAGACCAGGCCACGAAAGCCTCTTCTCTTTGCCCATTTTGTTCCTTGGCAAGGTGTTCCTTCCTCCATGTGTTTCCTATTTTTCCACTTAGGATTCTTTCTTTAAAATAGATCGAGTGTAAATATTTCTGAAAGTCGCTCACGTCCTTTTGAGAACAAGATGAGTTATAAGTTATAAGAATAAATGCTCTAATTTGTTACTAGTGCTTCCTAGGTACAACAGGAGAAATGGATGGTGGCCAGGCATATTGACTAGAAAAAATAATGCTTCCAATTTATAAACTAATCAATAGGAAATCCTCATCCTAGGAATTAGGAGGTAGGAGAGCAACCTCACACTGATGCTTCACCCCTGGACCACAGGAACCTCACTCAGAGTCTGTAATCAGATGACATGTTTATTTGTCTTTCGAGCCATCCAGGAGGGTAAAATGGTCATTTTCAACTCAATAAGCATTTATTGAGCACTTGTGCTTTGGCAGGCACTCTGCTAAGTGCTGGTGACACCAATCCAAGATGCTAATCCTGCATTCAGCACAGTCACATGTAGTGGAAAGAAGACATGTGCCAGTCCAATCAATCTCAGCTCAGTAGACAGCAACAACAGTCAGTGCAAAGAGTGGAAAGTCTTTGAAAAAGGCTCAAGTTAGTTCAAAAAAGTTCAAAAGCATTTTGTCACCCATGAAAAAGCTGTTAACCTTTCCTTTAGAAACCTAGACTTGTTTTTGAAATGAATAGTTGGAAAAAGAATATCCATTTGTGGTTCTATTTTTATAAGCAAAACTCAAATGCAGGTTAACAAGGGCTGTAGCTTCCTTGACTCACTTATCTACGCCCTTGGGAGAATTTTGTCTTCAAACTGCAAAGGTCACATATGCGCCAGGCCCCAGAGCACCTAGGAAGAAACAGTTTGAAATAGAGCCCTTCAAACTGAAACTGAAAAATCATGCCAGAGGACATAGATCCACAGCTTCCAATGTACCCCAGCTTCCAATGTTTATTCTTTACACCACCCACTTCAGTCTAAACACTGATTGGTGTAACAGTATTCAGAGCACAGTCTCAACAGGATTAGATTTAGGAAGCCCGTGCGATTCAACAAGTAGGAGAAAGGATTTCATGTACTTTCTTCCTTACCCTTCAGTCATGCCTGATAATTCACAATGTGTGACCCATTCCCGTGGGCTGAGCTCTCTCCTCTAGAGGTCTCCCGTTGTCAGACATGAGTGTGAATTTTTCATTTTCTTCCATTTATGGTGAAATCCTGGAGACAACGAGAGTCACAGGTTCCTGGCCCAAGATAGATGAAAGAAGAGAAGAGTGAGGGAGTCACACTGGGAAGAGCTAAGGGGCTGATTATCATCAAGGAGTAGTTGGGGGAAACCAAACGTCAGCATCTCCTGTTTCATGGGTGAAATTTGTTTCTGAGGGTCCCATTTCCATCTGTATTAAAATTCTGCCTTATCCACAATACGACTTCTTTCAGGTTTTGAATCAGTGAGAGCTTATATTCTTATAAATTACTAAAGTGGAAGGAAAGAGAGATTGATTCCAGCTTCAAATCATGAAGTAGAAAAAACATCAGTAGGAGAATCAAATACAAGATCTCTAAAATATTCATTGCTAACAGAGCTTGGATAACCATAGCAACACTGAAACACATAGGCCATAAATTCTGCAAAAGAGATAAACCAGCAGCAGCTGATTACAGTGGAGGGAATAAAATCATTACTGTAAGTTGTAAGCTTAGCATGAGATCCTGGTATCAATTCTTCGAATACAGATTGATATAAAAAGTAACTAGGTAGAGTGTTTACTATACGAATTTTTTTTCACAAAATAGAGACCTTATAATCTATGTGGCTTAAGGAAGAGACATGTAAATGAGTCACTTAAGATAAATTTAAGTTCATTTTCTCAGTTAAACAAAGAGGCTGCAGTTAGGAATTAAGAACTAAATTTAATAAATTCATCATCTCTGTGTCCTTCCCGATTGGACAATACAGGGAAACAAAACTTATGGAAAGATTAGAATGAAGGAGAAATTGTAAACAATAGGTTACTTTTGTATGAATCAACTTTATTCTTCTATGCTGAAGAATGTCTTGCTCACTTCTCCATGCCTTTTGAAATCTTTTATTGTCTTTCATTGGCTGAAATGCTCTCTTCCATGAAACTTTCCCCAATTCACCAACTCACCTGAGGTCTCCACTCTTTAAACACCTGTAGTACACACAGTCCATTCCATCCAAGGCAGCATTAATTACACCATACTTTGGGTGGGAGAGGTCTGCAAAGAAATGGAATGAGGGCGCTCCATTTCTGGCAGTATGAGGATTCAGAGGATATTTCAACCCTCCCGCAGTGCCTCTACCTCTGACTCTCAGTCTGGCCCGCATTCCTCTCCCCTTTTGTTCCTGAGAAAAGTCTCTTTTAGGATGGTTAAAACAGTCTCTAACACCCTGCAGGAAATTCTGCCTCCTGTTTGAAAGCAGAAAGTGCCACAGTCTCAAGCATGACAAGCATAGATCCAGAGATGGAATTTCTGGCATTCTCTGCTCTGTGTCACGACTGTGCATCTGAGGTGTTTTTCTTGTGCACTGATGCTAGGCATTGGGGAGGGAGAAATGTCTGCTAAGCAGAATCATTGACACCAAGTTGTCAGCAGCACCTTGATTCAGGTGAGCGATTCTCAAATCTGACTGGCTAGATTAACAAATCTTCACCTATCAGGGGACCTCCAGGTCCCCAATTGTATCAACAAAGCCAACACCAAGGCTTCCTTCTCCCCTTCTGGCAATGACCTCTAATGGTTTTCATGGGATATGGGTCTTTATATAAGGGGCAGGAGGAGTTATTGAATTGGAAGGAGAACATAAAGAAAGTCATGAGGAAGAGGAAATCTTATCCTATAGAAAACTTCTAAGGTTTCTAAATCTGCAGGGATTTTCTATTCTTTATTACCTTAATCTTGTGACTTTTGAAAATTACCACTACTGTGTGACAGTACGGAGGCAGGAATGATGGCTGTCTTGTGATTAATGGTGTTTTGAAAACGCTCCTATTGTGTTTCTTACATATGATACACCTTCCTATCATGATCATAGGCTTTAAGGATAGGAAAAGTATCACTGTCATTTTAGTGAGGTCTTACCCTTAGCAGAGAGCAGGAAATGTGGTAGACACTCAAGAAAGGATGAAAGATAATGAAGCATGAGATGGCAAATTCTTAACAACGACAACAAAATTTTAATCTAATTTCTAATTTTAATCTAATCTCTAAGTCTTTTAATCTAATCTCTAAGTCTTCATTGTAAGTTTTTTGTATACTACGGTTAGAATTTTGGAAATGTTTAAATTTTGATGTGGACTTGTAAATAATGAATGGTCATAGCAGGAAAATCTTCCTCTTTGTCTCCGAGAAGGGCCCTGTTTTTATCATAGGGACTAGAGGAATTACAAGGGTATTTTGTCAAAATCCATGTAATTATGAAGATTAAGTACATGGGTTAATTTCTTCACCAGATCTCAGTGGACTAGAACTTGATAATTCACTCTCATTAAGTTTAAAAAAATGAGCTTTCAGAAAAAATACAGGGAAATATTACTTTGCAGAGTGGACAATAAATAGAAAAGAGGGTGTGATATTTATTAAATGCTTCATAAAATTTCTCATTTAATTACGTAACAGCCCTAAGAGTGTAGAAGCTATTTTTTTCCATTTAGGAATGAGACAAAAGAGATTCATAGAGGTTAAAAGACTGGCCAAGCTGGTAGGAAAGAGCAATTTTGTATCTTGAATTAGTGATTCCAAGTCTAATTTGTTCTGTGACATGTATTGCTACCAAAAACTCATTATCTCAAAAGAGAGTTCATCTCAATGACATGATTATGTGCAAAGAGGTTTTGGATAATTTTCTGAAACATAATTCCAAAATGGATTCTTAAGAAATTTAGAAATATAGTGTTAATCTCTATCCTTATGATGTCACAGAGAGAAGCTATAAATTCCCATAAAGCAGGCTTTGGTGCTACTGAGAAAGTCTAGGTAGCATGGCAGGATGACATTTCTAAAGTTGTTAGAAAGGATCATAAGAATGACCTTTAGAGCGTTTCTAGATGAATTAAAATCACTTCAGTATCACCTTAGGCAAATTTCAGGTGTAAGTCTAATTATCAGAAGACAGCGTAGAGGTGGCAGAGTGAGGAAGGACTTGGGAGGGAAGGGCGTAAAATTGGAGGGACATTCTCTGCTAGATGTCCATCTGTGTTTGCTCTTTCAGGCAACACAGTTGTGGGGGAGCCCTTCTTAATATCGATGCTGGGCTTCTAGATTTCACATTGTTGCTACCATTTCTGTTCTACGTTTTACAGCCTCCAGAGGCCACGCAATTTGAAAACATCTTATTTCCCCGTTTACCATTTATCTTTGGTGTTTCCTTTTTGGAAACTTCCAGTCTGTCTTCCAAAGCCTTCATTTTTGTTATATTTGGAAAGTCCTGACAGATGGTGTTATAAAGCCTACTGTAATGCAGTCAATAGTTGTTCCGTTATTTACTTAGCAGTCATAATATTGCGCTGGGGGTTCCTTTTCTGTTCAGAGCTACCCCCCACCCCAGCTGCTGTTCAGGGAACATTATAGTCAGGAATGACCTCAGATTTACTCATCTTTGAGGCTGGAGCAGGCCCAGAGGCTCCTAAATCAGCCCCAGGATGGAGCCTACCTCCCACAGGATCCCAAGAGAATGATGTCTCCTAGGCATGAGCCCCTTGGGGTCAGAAAATGCCGTAACTCATTTAGCACTATTTTCTGTTGAATTTCTTTTATTATAGAAGCAATGCATATTCATGAGGACATTTTGGAAATACTAAAACTGAAAATAAGAATAAAATTAAAGTCATGTATAATCTTACCAGCTAGAGATAATCACTGAGAGTTTGTTGACGGATGTTTATCTGTCTTTTTATTGTTATAATTTATATTTTTTTGCAGAATTGAAATTCACCTCAGATATCATTCAATATTCCTCTAAAACACTAATTTTAGTGGTATATAATATTGCATTATACAGAAAACACACGTAGTTCTTGTACCCAAGCTATCAGGTATAAGATTTGGTTGGTGTGGCCAGATGTCATTTTTGCCACCCGTGTATGCCCTAAGAAGCTCGAAGGAAATTTCAAGGTGCTTAACACTTCCTCAAGGTTGTTTTTCAGAGCTACGTTGGGAAGAAAGACCAGCATCAATCAGCCTGAACCAGACGGAGCCCCACTGCTGGGGCAGCACTTGCGCAGATGCCCTGGAGATGACCAAAAGATGCCCTTTATTTCATCTTAATACTACCTAGGCCTTATTAGCATAACATGCAATGATGCATGTGAGAGCATGTTTTCTGACTGTGCCTGTGCAGGCTAATACTGGCCTCTGTGGGTGATGACAAAACCCCTTTTCAGTATTCATTCCCCATCCAAAATAAAAGACACTTGCTTCCCTGTGTTTGGGGAGCCATGACTTTGGAAATGATTCCACGTGGTCTCCTATTTGCTGCAAATGAATTCTACTTTGTGTGACAACTACTTCTGGGGGAGGCTCTGATTTTAACCCTCCAGGAAGCAAACCCACTTTGGTTTGATAACATTTTAATCCATGACCTTTCCTGACAAGGGTTTGCCAGATACAAGAACCAAAGTGTCAGGTTTGTGATGTCTCAGTTCAAAGGCCTCCATCTAATTATATAGAGGATACGGAAGAAAGATGCTGAATGAACAATCTCTGAACTAGTTTTTACTTTCACTCCTACCCCATCAACACTCTCTCTCAGCCCAAGAAAAGCAAAATATTCTTTTAGACCAGAGAAGGAGGGGAAGGGTTAGATGGTGAGAGGGGCTCTGCCCCCTGACCTAACCTCACAGCCTATCCCTAACCTCAAGCAAGGAAGACAATGGAGCCCAGACAAGCTTGGGGATCTGAGAATTGAGGAGTCTGTTCCTCTCTCAGGCGAGGACTCAGAAGTGGCACCCCTGGTGGCTGGAAATTCCCTGAGCCACACCGGCAGCAGATAGAACTGAGGCAGGTGTCCTCAGAAAGGTAAAGGGACACAGCCAAATCTTCCCTGTGTCCTGAGAGGAGAGTGAAAGACCTTATTTCATAATTTCCATATTCTTTTTGATTGTTTTGTTTCCCACTGTTAAGAAACATTATGATCCACAACCTGGCATGAAGGAAATGCATGACCAGGTGTCTTTGTAATATCATTCAAAGCACTGAAGAACAGACTTGTTAAGGATTATTGACTTTTCTAGAGGATTGTACCTATGTCTGACTTACTATTTGTTATTGGTTGGGATTCAGACTCGGAAGTTAACGTGTTAACTTGTAGATGCCTGTCAAATCTTAGATTGAAAGCTTAATTCACACATTTTCTCTTTTGATACTAAAGATATTGAAAGTTGGCTTTCACCATATTTCTGCTTCAATCATATTTTATAGGTTTTGCTTTTGTTGTCAGCAATGTTACTAAGCAAGTGTCTAGGCTGGGTCTTGCTGGTTGCCATGGACACCCTAGAGTGTTAGCTCTTTTACCCAGCAGGCTTTGGGGATGATGTCTGTTTCCCTTGCTGTCGCTCATTTTCTTCCAGTTTCCATCTTTCATTCTCTTCTAGCTTGCCCGCTAAAATACTGCTTCTTCTCCGCAGATTGCCTGAAGCGTATTAACTCTTTTACAGAGGAAACTAAGACTGACATGAATTCATTAACCACTGTTAGGCTCAGGTTACCAGCTCTAATCATACCTTCTGTCCTCAGGGGATCTGGATTGTTTCACAGAATTCAACAGTACCAAGACACCTTGGGCACATATTTAAAAATAATGATCGTAAGACAGACCAAAGAGAAGGCATTTTATTATCCTTGATGGGAGAGTAATCAATGCTTTGACAGATGGCCATGTCACCAGTGCCTCTGAAATGTAAGTCATTCAGAAAGTAACCCACAACACAATCCTCATCTGTAATATTATACTGGCAACTTGAGAAGGACATTTCTCAATAAACTTTGGTTTGTAGAGTCAGACAGACCTGAGTGCAAATCCTGGCCTCACTACTTACTGTTTGCCTTTTTCAGAGGTTCTAATGAAAAGTACATAGCTCATATCTGGTCCTTGAAGGTGCTATGTAATTGGTAACTATGGTCATCTTTATTCTAATATTAACATGCATGTGGCCTGCATACGTAACATATGCCATGGAGAAAGCTAAGTTCTGTGGCATAGATGTTCCTTAGAAATGGTTATGTGACTCAAAACTCATTTTATAAAAATGAAAGAAAATTTACAAATATGCTTTTCTCCCATTAAATAAAACACTGTGTTGAATCAGACTTCAAGTCCCTCTGTTCTCAAATTAAAATAATGGAAGATAAGGTGCATCTCATCTACAACAGAGAGAACATTGGAAAAGTGGATATCCAATTTGATGAGGCAGTTTTTCTTTTATCTTGTTCTAAGTAGCAGTAGCTATTAGGACCACAAAGTAGCTGTTCATTAGACAGAGAAGAAGATCTTGAGCTGACCTGTCACTAAGAGCTTGGTTATTAAAAATGGGTCATGAGAAAAGTGCCTGTGTGGCTGCTTGCATTTGAGCTAGGTTGGTGTGATGATATTATATGATCTAAGGGACTTTAAACCTCTTTGGATGTCCTTAGAGACTGGTATCTCTATTCACATGAAAGGTTCCAGCATAAATATCAACATTTGAGTCAAGAAAGATGCCCTAGTCTAGTTTTCTCATTTTATAGATGAGAGAAATAAGTTAAGAATGTTGCCCAAGGTCACACAATTAACTCCAAAATATCTCCACTATTACCCCCATCAGTGTCTGGGAATTCACCTTTACAGTCTTTCCTTTAGTCCTCCTTAAAATGCAGGTATGCCCAGGAGGTATGACGCCTGGAATTTGCATAATTGAAGGGTGAGTTTTTAATGAAAGCTTCTGGAAAGGGAATAGGATCTGTGGAATGAGCCACAGACCATTTGTGGCGAAGAAAAGTGCAAAACTAGAGAGAAGAGTGAGAGGGGAAGGAAAACAAACAGAAGTCTGAATGTGGGCAGAGGCGTAACCAAGGAGGAGAAGCCAGATGCACGGCATCTTCTTTGCAAGTTCTCTAGGACTGACTATGGTGATTGGTATTGATTTTTGTAAGGACTTCCTAAACTTTTTGCATGTAATTTAAAAATCTGACTGATTTTACTTTTTTTTAACCATGGCTAAAGAAAATGCAGAGGGATATCTTTGCTTTTTCTAAAACAATGTAAAACATAATATGCGTAGTGGTTAAAAATGCTGGCACTGGTGGCCAGGCCAGTGGCATAGGGCTTAAGTTCTCCCACTCTGCTTCAGTGGCCCTGGAGTATGTGGGATAGGACCCTGGGTGCCGACCTACACACCACTCATCAAGCCAAGCTGTGGCGCCATCCCATACACAGAATAGAGGAAGATTGGCACAAATGTTAGCTCAGGGACAATCTTCCTCACTAAAAAAATAAAATAAAATAAAATGCAGGCACTGGAATCAGAATGCCTGGGCTCAAATTGCATTTATGAGATGTTGTGGTAGCTTTAAAACATGTCTCAAAACTGGTAGGTCTCCCATTAAGAGGCAAGGTTTATGTTCCCATCCTCTTTAATCTCTTCAGCCTTCAGTGACTTCTTTGTGAAAAATAGACTGTAGTGGTAGTGCCTGTGTGTAACTTCTGAGGCTAGGTCAGAAAATGTCGTGCAGACTCTATTTGATTCTCTAGGGACGTTTGCTTTGCGAGAAACCAATCATATGTAAGAAATCCCTCTAAAAGGGGCTAAATACAGATGAGATCACATGCAGGTGCTCCAGCCCACAGCCAGCATGGTGAGGGTGCCATCTTGGATGTCCAACTTAGTGAAGCCTTCAAATGGGGAGCTGATGTCTACCTCTGACAACATGAAAGACCCCAAATAAGAACTGCTAAGCTGCATCCTTCCTGCATTCCTGATGCCCAAAATTATAAACAAAATAAGATGGTTGTTTAAACTACCATGTGTTGGGGTAATTTGCTACACAACAATAGTAACTGAAACAGATGTGTTTCCTTGAGTGGGTACGTTAAGATTTCTAAGTCTCGGTGTCCTTATATACATCAGGTTGATGATCACTGATCTGGAATATTCCCTCACATGTTTTCATCGGCTACTCTCTTGGAATGCTTTTTTCATTAAAAAAAAATTAAATTCTCTACAAACCATACTTTCCATTCATAATAAAGCAAATGAGGAAATGAAAAAATCATAATCAAATTTACACTGAGATTATAATCAAGAGGAAAAACAATTTTCAAAAGAAAGAATCCAGCAAAGACTCCTTAGAATTCCATAACATTTCATCTGATGCTCGGATGTGCTCTAGGCTGTGAGTCAAAAACTTTATTGTGGATACAGATCCCGGGTGATGCTGATGTGCTGGTCCCTGAACCACGCATTAGGCAGAAAGGCTAGAACAATGCCATGCGATAGATTTTCTGCAAAATTTATAGAAAGAGTCTATATCTGCACTGTCCAATTCACATATGGCTATTGAGCCCTTAAAATGTGACGAGTGCAACTGAGGAACTAATCAGCTAACTAAAATTTAAATTTAAACAGTAACACGTGGCAAGTGACTACTGGATTGGTAGCACAATTCTAGAACATTCTTACTAATCAAGTCTATGACTCAGCACCTACAGTGATAGGGAACTCTCCACTTGAAGCAGCTCGATCCGCTCACATTTGTAATTTTAACCCAATTGGTAGGAAATCTGTATCTGTAACTATGAAGAACAGGCCTACTATAGTAGGCAGAATAATCACCCCACCAAAAAACAGTCACTTCTTAATTCCTGGGATGTGTCAATATATTATTTTATGCGGCAGAGAGAAATTAAAGTTGAAAATGGAATTAAGATTGCTAATCAACAGATAAAAAGATTAACCTGGATTATTTAGGTGGTCCCAATATAATCACAAGAGCCCTTTAAAGAGGAGGAAGAAGGCAGAAGATGGTCAGAGAAAGAGATATGATGATGGAAGCAGGGTAAGAGATATGCTACATTGCTGGTTGTAAAGACGGAAGAAGGGGGATGCTAGCCAAGGGATGTGAGTAGCCTTTAGAAACTAGAGAAAAGCAAGGAAATGGATTCTCCCTTACATCATCCAGGAGAAATGCAGCCCTGCCAACACCTTGATTTTAGTCCAATGATGCCCACAACAGACTTCTGACCTCCAGCACCATAAGTTAATAAATCTGTATTGTTCTAAGCCACTAAGTTTTTGGTAATTTGTTAGAGCACCAATAGAAAACTAGGTCCAGAGTAAAGGTAACCTCTTATTCTGAGGGAAAGCTTTGATGAATCTGAACATTATTCTGTCCTTCTGAGAGTTTTCTTCTAACTTCAAATCTCCCTAGGTTCTTCAATAACTGCTCAAATGTCATGAGTCTATTTCCCTAACCATCTGATCAGTGTCCTCTGGATGGAATTCTGCTTGGCTGACATGGCACTTACAGTGTGTCACCCATCATGGGACACAAAGGTCCATCCGTGTGGACTACGCAGTATCCTCTCTCTTGCCTGGACTTTATATCATTTCCATTTCCAAGGCTAGGGACATTTTAACATTTTTGGGGAACCACATCTCATTATTGAGCAAACAGAGCACTAAGTTAACAAACTCGCCCCATCCCTACGCACTCAATTTTTCACAGGTGCTGTGAACACCTGCCCCAATTCGATAGGAATGCTTTGCCCATCACCTACTATGTAAAAACATTATGGGTTTTGGACTTCAAAGTATCTGCTCTCTCCTCAAATGTTTTTTTTCCTACAGATTTGACTTTTGTCCCATGTCCTCATCCAGGTAATTAATAAAGACCTGGAAGAGGGCAGGTGTGAAGACAGAGTTGGGTGACCTCCTGTCCTGGCAAAGGGGTCTCCAGAGATGAGGGACTTACACTGGTGAAACTGGGATAGTCATCTGTTTAGACATCATTGGCCACCCTACATTTCAGTGTGCCTCACTTTGTGTTGGCACTAGAGAAACAACTCAAAATAAAGCACAGTCTTGCTCTCAAGGACCTCACAACCTAGAATCTAGTGTTTGCCAAACTTTCTTAAGATTTCCTTTTATGTTCTGCTTTTCCCTGACAGCCAAGGAGATTTAGTTTCACTCTCTGTAGTTTATGTTAAGACAAAAATAGATATGGTCAGCTTTTTTCTTTTCACAGTATACCCTCTTTCCACTTAGGAATTATATTCAGCTCTTGATTGCAGAAAACAGAAACTTTAAAATCATGAAAAGTTGTCTTTTTAGGATGTAACTAGGATCTGGAAGAGGCTGCCCAGGGCTGTTATAATATTCCATGACGAAATCAGGGATCCAGGCTCTTTTGCTCTTTCAACATAGCCATCTTTGCCTGTGGTTGTAAAGAGGCTGATCTGTGTTCTTGTTCCAAGCAGGAAGAAAGAAGAGAACAAGGGACAAAAGGTGCATGCCAGCCGACTTAGTCCTCTTTTAAAGGATTTTTCCCCAGCGCCCCACATGACAACTTCCACTTGTGTCTCATTCAGCAGAATTTAGCTATTTAATCATTTTTGTCTGGGAGATATGGGTTTTTAGCTGGACACATGGCTATCACCACCACCACCATTCCCAATAATTAATTCTATAGTTAAGAAAGAAGGGGGCAACAAAAGACCCCAAATTGCCAAAGCAATCCTGAGAAAAAAGAACAAAGCTGGAAGCATCACAATCCCTGGCTCCAAAACATACTACAAAGCTATGGTAATCAAAACAGCATGGTGCTGGTACAACAATAGGCACACACATCAATGAACAGAATTGAAAGCCCAGGAATAAAACCAGAAATATATGGACAGCTAATCATCAATGAAGGAGCTGAGATCATACAATGGAGAAAAGAAACTTTTATCAACAAATGGTGTTGGGAAAACTGGACAGGCACATGTGAAAGAATGAAAATCAACCATTCTTTTACACCATTCACAAAAATAAACTCAAAATGGATCAAAGACTTAAAGGTAAGACCTGAAACCGTAAGACTTCTAGAAGAAAATATAGGCAGTACACTCTTTGACGTCAGTCTTAAAAGAATCTTTTTGGACACCATGTCTTCTGAGACAAGGGAAACAATAGAAAGAATAAGCAAATGGGACTTCACCAGACTGAAGAGCTTCTACAAGGCAAGGGAAAACAGGATTGAAACAAAAAAACCCCACCAATTGGGAAAAAATATTTACAAATCATATATCCAACAGAGTGTTAATCTCCATAAGATATAGAGTTCACATAACTCAACAACAAAAAATCAAACAACCCAATCAAAAAGTGGGCAGGGGACATGAATAGACATTTCTCCAAAGAAGATATATGAATGGCCAATAGGCACGTGAAAAGATGCTCATCATCACTGATCATCAGGGAAATGCAAATCAAAACTACTCTAAGATATCACCTTACACCCATTAGAATGGCTAAAATAACCAAAACAAAAAATAACAAATGTTGGAGAGGTTGTGGAGAAAAAGGAACCCTCATACACTGCTGGTGGGAATGCAAACTGGTGCAGCCACTGTGGAAAACAGTATGGACATTCCCCCAAAAATTAAAAATAGAAATACCATATGACCCAGCCATCCCACTACTGGGTATCTATCCAAAGAACTTGAAATCAGCAATCCAAAAAGACCCATGCACCCCTATGTTCATTGCAGCTTTATTCACAATAGCCAAGACATGGAAGCAACCTAAGTGCCCATCAACTGATGATTGGATGAAGAAAATATGGTATATATACACAATGGAATACTACTCAGCCATAAAAAGGATAAAATCGTCCCATTCACAACAACATGGATGGACCTTGAGGGTATTATGTTAAGTGAAATAAGCCGGATAGAGAAAGACAATCTCTGTGTGACTCCACTCATATGTGGAAATTAAACACGTGGACAAAGAGAACAGATTAGTGGTTACCAGGAGAAAGGGGGTGGGGGGTGGGCACAAAGGGTGAAGTGGTGCACCTACAATATGACTGACAAATAATAATGTACAACTGAAATTTCACAAGGTTGTAAACTAATATAATCTCAATAAAAAGCAAAAAAAAAAAAGAAGGGGGAATTAGATATTGGGTAGTCAGCCAGCTATCCAAACCTGACTCTCTCTCTTAAAATTGGAACCCTGCCTACCCTCTAGTTATATCCGTTCCTCCCCCATGAGGAGCCTTTTTGAAATCTGATTCTAGAACATCTATTAGATACTGCTAATCTGCTACTGTAGTTATAATCCTATCATAAAAGCCTGCAGGCAGTGCCAGCTAAACTAATGGAATTGGCATGAATTTATGAATGAACAGAATAGTGGTTTCAAGAAATGGGGTGGCTGTCACTTAATATTTATAGTTTGTAAACTAAACGAAAGTAACTGAATTATTTTTCACTGCTTGTTTGTTTTATTTTACTGTTTTTACATTGAGTCATATTCTTTAAGAAAAACAATAGCCAGTAAACTAAAGTTATAATTAAGCATTTAAATATTTTAAATTAAATATTTAAAGGGAAAATAAAGGCATTTTATTGGTCTGTTCTGAATAATGTTTATCATTTTATTAAACAGAAACACTATTCTGAACACAGCATTTCTTTGAGGTTAAGCTAGAACCATTCCCTTCAAATGTACTCATAAAGCAGGGACATTTCCTGACCTTTCTGTGAAAGTTGAGCGATTATTTGGTTATACAGCACCCAGAGGATTAACTAAAAGCTGCAGTCATGGGCTTGTGCCATTTCAACACTTCACTAGGGGTTTTTAAATAGAGCTGTTTTAACTAAAAGGGTACTTGGTATGTGGACCCCATTGTTACAATATGCTTGTCATGTTTCAGGTAGGATGAAAGCAGAGTAGAGGAAGAGAGTGACGCAGTACGGTTCTTGGAACTTTTATTCCTGCAGATCAATAAACCCCTTACGATCTACATCTAAGAAACGCATGCAGGTAAAGACGGATGCTACTGTCACTGATAATTATAACCATCTTTCATTTTGATGTGCTGGGCATTGTGCAAGTTATCTCTAACACACGTGGCAAAGGTGTGGCAGAGACATTACATTCCCCATTTTACGGTTAAGGAAACAAAGGTCAGAAGTCATGTAACTTACCCAATGCCAAGATTCAAACTTATGTGCGCAAGTCTCCAAAGCATAGCCTATCTTTCCAGGACACTTTTCAGCCTTATTCACAGGTCCTGGGAGAGCCTGTCAGCCAACAGAATGTCTGAGTATTTGTTGTTTCTCTTTTAGAGCCTTAAAGAGGCACTGGACTCAGAGCAAGAAGATCCAAATGAGAGACTTGACCTGATTTGCCACTTACCAGCCACGTGAGCCTGGATTTGTCATTTCACTTTGAGCCTCAGTGTCCTCATCTGTATAATGGGTATTATACTACCTGGAAATATCAATAGTAGTATCTACCATATAGAATTATTGATAGAATTTAAGACGATAACTTATGTTAAAGACCGGAAACATAATATGTACTCAATAAATATTGCTTGAATCATGTATTCTTCACTACAGGGGGAAAAGAGAGGAAAAGAGATGGAGCCAAAATTTAGAGTTTGTGATTAAATGACTTACATCTAAACAACTTATTAAGAACACCAACATAGTGGAGGTAAATTTATTTGATTAACTTCTTAACTGTCTTTATGATATCAATGAGGTCTAAAGGAACGGGACTTGGGAGAAATGAGTTTTGTTGAGACAGTGTCGTATAATAGAAAGATCATTACCTTTAGGGAGGGAGCTAGGATTTGAACTCAGGATATAAACTTCAGTATATACAAAGTCAGTATAAAGTTCATAGGGTGGTGGGGCACCTGGGGGTAACATAAAGGTGTTGGTGTCCTGACGATTTGGAGAGGAAGTAGTCCTGAAAGATGATATAAAGGAATATCAATTTATAATATTTTTTAGAGGAGACAGTGTTAGCAGAGTAAGGGACCTATCAAAATTTGGGTTCTCCAGAAGCAGACACTGGGGTAGAGTTTGGGATGCAAGCTATTTATTAGGGATTAACTAAAAGGAAGGGAGAAGAAGCAGGAGAGAGCAGGGGGTGGAACTGAACTGGGTTCAAAGTGCTGGAAAACCCAACAAGTGTGGCTTGTCAGATTGTTCCATGTTAAGCAGAAGTGGCTGAGCCCTGTGTATCCCACCAAATAAAAGCGTCGCTGGGAAACATGTACCTCATTTGAGTTGGTTCTCTACAGACGCTAAAAGAGTGAAGGCTGCGTGCTGATTACATCAAATCCTTCCTTGTAGTGGGACCTGGGTTGCATATCTCAGTTTCAAACTCAAGACCGTATTGGGTTTTGTATTTATGTGATCAAGAGGCCAAGAGCACTAAACTGGGGTCATGATATCAGATCTGAGTTCTAGACAGTTCTCCTTTGTTCTGCCATCTGTGACTTTGAATGTGTCACTTTACAATCTATGCATTGACTGTTTTCTTTTCTATGGAATGGAAATTTGGCCTCCATGACCTCTGAAATTCATCTAGTCTCTAATATTCTACACTTCTTTGGTTTTATTCATTTGTTCATTCAACATGTATTTATCAAAGGCTACTACTGTCCCAACCACTTCTAGGCATGTAGGATACACCAGTGAAGAAAACTGACAAAGCCCCCTAGCCTGATGGAGTGGACATTCTAGTGGTTTTCAATTTCTCTTCATTATAAGAAAAAGCAATAAAGCAAGGACTTAATTAGTAAAATTCTTTAGTTAAATCACTGTACCATTATGTGATACTGCTTCAAAGCAGAGGAATTTTATATTGAAGGTGCCAGGTGGAAAATATATCGTATTCTAAAGTAATTTGACAAATTATTTACTGGGTCATATCATAGCTTCCACACACTGTACAGGCAGTAAGATATTGTTTCACTTTTTGTTTATGAAAGCTAATAAAATTATTGACAATCTTTCCTCACTGGCAAAGGCCAGGAAGAAAATTAAGGTCCAGAGGGGAGAAAATAAAATACGCTTTCAGAAATTTGGGCTGAAAACATGTCAATGCTCTTCTCAGTGATTCATCCAGAAAGTTATTAAAACCACAATCATAACACAAGATATGGCAACAAATAAAGAATATTTCACTTCATCTCATATGCGCCTCAATATTACATTTTTCATTTCTGCTGCTGTGATGGGGGTGGGTGGGTAGAAAACATTCCATGAAACTGTCATTTTAACTATGGCATATCCCTTTTAAATTCAACCAACAACCCTATTTGTGCTAGCTAGCTGATTACAATGTTAGGTAAAGCCAAGAATATATTTTGAGGGAAGGGGGTCTTGATTTATTAGGTTTTAGTCACTCAACTTGAATGTTAACAAGTGGGGTTTTGACAGCATGATTGTAATGTGTGCTTCAACAATAATAGTCAACTCTTTTTTTCAGAAAAAAGATAAAAGCTCATGACCTCAAGTTATGAACCAGATTTAGGAAAATTATTGTAGCATATTTCAACATATTTTTGAGTTTTTGTTTTCCTAGTTGGAGCGGAGGAGACAGCATGATCACAGCACAAACATCACTGCTGTTTTCTCGGTGTGTATCCCAGTGAAACTCATCTCATCCTCTGGGCCCTAAAGAATTTGCCTCTGGCCCAGAAATTTTCCATTCTCTGGCAGAAGTACAGCTAGATCTGAGGCAGACTGGGTCTCTAGTCCTGTCCATGATTAGTGGAATGCATCAAGATCTCACATATTGAGGAATCCACTTCCAGAAATGGCAGACTGGGTAATCCAGACTGCCTTTCCTGCTGAGAACAATTAGCAAAGTTGAACAACAAAAATCCACTTGAAGGTATTAAACAGCTACTAAAACAGTGAAGTACAGAGCCAAGAGCCAAGAGAAGAAGGAAACCCAGCGAGGTGAGCCAGGCAGGGGGCAGCTTGCACCTAGGGGTGTCTGCTGATGCCCTGAGAGACGGCGATGATGATATGAGCATTAGCCAGAATCACAGGACTGGTGGATCAAAAGCGAATTTCAGGTTCCACTGAGGAGTGGAGGCCTAGGAGAAATACCCAGGATCATGATTGGACCACAAAGGGCTATGACCCAAGAGTAAGAGACCCGTAAATAAAAGTCCACAGAGCACAGATGGTAAAGATCAGGTTGGAATGATTTCTATCTCTGATTGGATTAGGTGATGAGAGATTGCCAATGTCTCTCTGCTAGTCTCAGAAACAAACTTATACCATGGAAGACACAATGCAGGCTTCCATTTCTGTAAAGTCTAAAACAGGCAAAACTCATGGATAGTATAGGAAGTCAGCATAGTGATAATCTTTGAGAAGGAGCAAGGGGTAACAATTGAAAGAAGGAATGTGAGGCACTTCTGGGGAGCTGATTATCTTTTATTTCTTGATCTGGATGGTGGTTACATGAGACTAGCAATTTTGTGATAATTCTCCGAGCTTCCAGATCTCACTGATATCACCAGAGAGAGTCTATCCAGAGAGAGTTGATGAAGCTTCCTACAAACCACTCCTAGCTAGAGTAGCTTTGTGCACAATTTCCACCTTGCTGTGCTGGGAGGATGAACAGTCTGTCTGCCTCATCCATGAGCTTAGATCCTCTCAGTCTTCCCCTGACACCATAGGCACTACTCCTTTCTCCACTGCTTAGAGAGTACACACCATCTCCCAGAAGCTGATCTTGTGCCTCTCTCCCAGCTAGAGATGCTGTATTTAGCAACTAAAAATCCAAGATGCACAATTAAATTTGAATCTCAGATAAACAAAAAATAATGTTTTAGTATTATGTGTGCCAAAAATTACACGGGGGACATACCTATACTTAAAAAAATATTTATTTATCTTAAACTTCACTGGGCATCCTGTATTTTCTCTGCCAGCCCATTTTCTTTGATTTTTGGGTGGAGAGAGGTGAGACAAAGGGGGGGGACAATAAAGCAGTTGCAAAAGGAACTGTACGCCACTATAGCTTGTGTTTTCTTTCTAGTCTATTGAATTAAATAGTAGTTTAAATAAACATGCAAGAAAACTTGAATATGGTTTTAAGATTCCAAACCAATGGCAAGTACTTCCATCAGCATCATGATCCAATGCAGCAGAATTTCCCTAGCCTAGAAAGAAGAGAGTGCTGTGTCTCCTTTCCCGCTTTCTTCAAAAATGGACAAGATTCCCTTGTTTGGCCTGTGCTGTCCAATATGGTAACCACTAGCCACTTGTGGCTGTTTAAATTTAAACTAGTTAAAGTGCAACAAAATTAAAAATTTAGTTCCTCCTTCTTACCAGCTACATTCCAAGCACTCAATAGCCACATGTGGCTAATGCTATCCCATTGGACAGTGCTAATTAGAAAACATTTCTATGAACGCGGAACATCTTATTGGACACCCTGCTCTAGATTATCTATCTTTTTAAGACCTGATCATGAGGAGAGAAGTGATACATAGGGCGTCAAGCACTGTGTTTTGGCAGCTTTCTCGGGAGGAGGCCTTGCCTTTGAGTGGCACCTAGCGGCACCTGACATCTTTTCTTGACATTTCCTTTATCTCTTGCGGTTACAAAGCATTGTCTTCATTTAAGGCATATTAGAAGCATTTTTTACTGACCTTTCCTTGAGAACTCATATACATATATCACCAAATTACAGTCCTTGCTCTGAGACTTCTGGAGAGGTGGAAAGGCCTTAGGGGTGGGAGTCAGGAGATGAGGGTTCTAGTACCTTCTCTGCCATTCATCTATCCTGAGACCTTGAATAAGGCACTTCCCTCTCTGAGTCTCGTATTTCCTTCTATAAAGGCACATTTTGTTCTTATTAAAATAAAACTCAAAACTGAAACTTGAAAAAACCAATACTGTCATCTCCAGAACTAAATTCAATCTGAGTGAGTTTTCACTGAGTGATTTCCTCTGAGAAAACCAAGTCTCTCCCAATCTGAATTTCCCAAAAGTAAAACAATATTCGCTCCTCAGGACAGTAACAGCCTCAGAATTCAGAAACTGGAGATGATACTTCCACATTTGAATTCTGGTTTATTATTTCAGTCTGGCTTGAGATTCCTGGAAAGGAGCGTGGAATTGAAAATGAGAAGACATTGATTTGAATCCTAACTGTGAAATATTGAATAAATTACTTAACCAGTTTAGAGTTCAGTTTCCTCTTTAATAAAATGGGGATAACAACAGCAGCACCATACATTTATTAAGATGATTAAATTAGGTAACATAGTTAAAATGCTAATGGGAATAAAAATGGAGAAGAAAATATTGAACAGATAGAATCCGTTATTGATAGTGATTTTTCTCCTCTTTTTTTGGAACAATAGTATAAAGATAAAACAGTGTTGATGCCATTAATTTTAACTCATTTATAAGTGCTTCCAAGTATCATATATTATTTGCTATCTAATTAGGAAAATGCTTATATATTTTTAAAAGATTGTGCTTAATGATGTGGATCAAGGCTGCCCCAGGGAGAGAAGCCCAAGTCATCCTGAGCTACGTGCCGATCTATATGATACAATTCATATCTAAAGTTAGATGACCACACAATAACCAGACCCCACCTGCACTGATACCATTTTAATGACTTTTTACATCACCTTTCCTTTGTCTAGTAAAAATAACTCACGTACTTGTGCCTTATAAATTTAGGCCTACCCTCAACACATTGCAGCTCTTCACTGCCCATGGATCCTGTCCTCATTCTATTCTCTGAATAAAAGCGCACTACCACTAGACCTTGAGAGTCCAAGAAATCTTTCTTTAGACTCCTCGGCTTGCATGACTTAATACTGACCAGAAAGGTACACAGTATCTCTTTGTTATCCACCAATTACATTGTTAATGAAAATTTGTCACCTTCTAAAAAATCCTCAGCTAAATATTCCAGTTATCTATTGCAAAACAAACCGCTCCAAAACTTAGCGTCTTAAAACAACAATTTATCATTATTTTTCACAGTTCTATATATTGACTGTCTCAACTGAGAGGTTCCCACTTTGGGTCTCTCATGGTGTTGGGGTATGCTGGGGTTACAGTCACCTGAAGGTTTAACTGGCTTGAATGTTGTTAAAGAAAACCAGAGCCTGATAGTAGTTAAAGTAGTAGAAACAGATTTTTATTAAGGATCTATTGCAATAGAGGAGAAGGGACCTCATAGGGAATTAGGCTCGATTCTGAACACAAGAACAAGTGGAGATTTGTAGTCAAATAGCAGATTGTGAAGGGGAGGATTAGTGAATAGAAAACGACTAGGAGGAGACATCAAGGGTAGAGGAAATTCTTGCTAAACTGAGCAGACCGGATTCTTTCTGAGGGCAGACTAGAGTCATCAGATATCAAAAAAAAGGGGGATGAGGACTTTGATTAGATATCAAGAGTGATCAGATATCAAGGGGAAAAGGGGATTCTTTCCAAACTGACGTAGTAGGATCTTGCTAAAACTGGGCTATGCAGGTCTGGCAAGAATGGGGCCAAGGTTGAAGCCTAGTCTAGAAGAGGCTGCTGAAGAGCCTGACTAAAGTTTGGTTAAGGAGAGTCTTTGTCAATGCTAAGGATGGCTCCCTTGAGCTACTGTCACTTGGTACTGGCTGTGGGATGGGATGTTTAACAGGGGCAGTTAAATCACCAATGTGGCCCCTCCAGGTGGCTTGAACTTCTCACAGCATGGCATCTGGGTTCCAAGAGCGTGTTCCAAGATCAAGCATTCCAAGAGACTTGGGCAGAAGCTGCAAGCCTTCTTACGACCTGGCCTCAGAGGTCTTAGAAGGTCATTTCCAATGCATCTCACTGGTCAACAAGTCACAAAGATCAGCCTAGATTCATATCCTCTCCACCTCTTGATATGAGGAGCAGAGGGAAAGAACTGATGGCAGTCGTCTTTGGGAACTATCACAATATTCATACTTCAGGTTGTGCAATGTCCAGTGACCTCTACAACATAAATGTCTGAAGCTTTATAAACAGAAAGGAGAGAAAGCTCAGGCAGTTTGTCCAAATTCATATAATTTGATAGAACCTATTCTAAAAGTCATGTTTCTTTTGGTAAATGATTGTGGATCTTCCAATGAGAGTTAAATAAAGGTGAAAATGCTAATAAATTTCCTCACTACATCAGGAACATACTCCCCACATTTCTGACCAAAGTTACAAATATATCTGGTCAGTTCAGAGAAACACCCAAATACACGACAAAGACATCTCATTCCTTGCCCCTACATAGAAAAAGTATCTTAATCATCAGGTGCTCTTATAATTTTTTAAGTTTGTTTATCCCTTAATAACATTGCCAAATAAAATACACTATGTCTACTTAAATCTGAATTTCAAATAAACAACAAATAATTCTTTAGTATAAGTATGTTCCAATTATTGCATGGGGCATACTTATGCTAAAAATAATTCACTGTTTATCTGAAATTCAAATTTACTGGGCATCCTGTAACTTTATTTGCTAAATCTGCAAACCTATCCCTGAATAACATTGTGATTTTATTTGACTTTTTCCCTCAAGCATATCAAGTCAAGAACAACTTGTTCATTTGGTTTCAAAATTATAGTATTTTACCCAATATTAGTTAACTGTGTATTTGGTTTTTACCTATATATTATGATTTTGAATCACAATTTTCAGCTTGTATCTCTAAAGACAATGTTGGGTTTAATTCAAATGTGTATCAGCCATATGTCTATTGCCAATAAAATTATTACGTGTTTGTCTTAAAAAAAGTTATAGTATTTTACTAAATCCCTAATATAATTTGATCCTTCCCCCTGCATCTGGGTAATCCATACCTAATTGCGAATAATCAAGAGCAAATTGCTTATGGGCTTTCTGTAGGAATGAGGGCAGGCAGGTAGATATCAAGGATATCCAGAATGCTTTCTTAAAGATATTGAGATAAATATTTTATTTAACATTTCCCAGTAACTTTAGCATCATGGCACATTTGCAGAATATAGACCTTTTTTCCTTGGCAACCGTAAATTCCACTTTGTTACAATTAATGCTATTTTCTTCTCTTTTGGGTAGAGATGAAAACCGCTGGTCACCACATGAAAATATTTCAACTTTAAACAGGCAAATGCTATCTCTTAGCCTTCTCTTCTTCAGGCCAAATTATGTCTGCTCATTTTTCTTCTTTGGTTCTAGTTCCAACCCTTTTATCACTTCTGTTTTTTTTCTGGCACCCCATAAATTTTCCACATTTCTAAAACTATACAGATTAAAATGAAATTTAATATTCTAATAAGACCTTAATAGTAAATATAACCATAAATATTGTTTTGATTATATAATTCTGATCACTAAATGTATTACTTCAAGTGCATAAAATATATTTAAAGCGCATTGACTAAATAGAGCTAAAAGCCAATAGGTAAAATGGAATTCTAAAAAAAAAGTCAAATAATACAAAAGAAATCAGGAAAAAGAAGAACAAGGGAACAAAAATTGGCAGTAGTGACTGAAAAAAATAATATGCCACCTAAAAATAATAAAATAAAATAAGAAGGCCTAAATCCAAACAGATCAATAATTACATAAATTTTAATAGACTAAACACTCCAGTTAAAAGGTGGAGATACTCAGAATGAACCATAAAGCAAGACTCAACTACATGCTGTCTACAAGAGATAGTCTTTAAATATAGAGGCACAGCAGGTTGAAAGACATATAGCGTGCAGCCAGTAAGCTTAAGAAGGCTGGAGGGGCTATATTAATATCTGATAAAAGTCTGCAAGACAAATATGCTGGATACAAAGAGGACTATTTCATAATGATAAAGAGTTAGTTCTTTGGAAGACCTAAAAATCTTAAATATGCATGCACCTAAAAACAGCCTTGCTATATATGAATCAAAAATTGACAAATTAAAGAGGTAAATAGACAATTCGGTGACGATCGTAGAAAATTTTAACACCCATCTCTCAGCAATTTGTAGAATTACTAGAAAAAAATCTGTAAAAAATAGTCTAAAAATTTATAAGATATAAACAACATTATCAACTATCTTGACCCTATCAATATTTACAGAGCACTATACTCAAAAAAAGCAGACACATTCTTTGTCCTTTCACAATGTAGACCATATGTTGGGCCATAAATAAGTCTCAGTAAATTTAAAGGAATTGAAATCATGTAGAGATTATTCTCTGACAACAGAATTACATTAAAATGCATAGAAGTTGTCTGTCAGAGATTTTAGTTATCGTTCACATACATTTTCCCACTTTTACTAACACAGTTTATATTTTCCTCTGGATCCAACCATCCTGCTTATTTGGATGTTTCTCCAGCCAGTCAGTGAACTCAGGCTCATTAATGCTTTCAGTTTTCTTCTCATGAGACACTCTTTTCCACTTGGAAGTTCTTTATAAATTAAAGAACACAACTTGCTTGATAGCAAACAGTCAATGAACATGTGCTGGCATAAAAGGTAACACCAACTGCCTCTTGCTTTCCAGTTCTAATGGGCTTGTCTCTGACCATATTAAGCTTGCTGCGGCATTTGGCACATGGAAGCATAGTTTTCTTGGACAACCTGCCCCTGACCATGGCTTTCACAGCACAGTATCACCTGTGGTCTCTAACCAACCTTCCTTCTTTACACCCTGGACCCCCACTCCATGGTTCCCTCTTTGGAACCCTTCTCCCTGTTACTTCCCTAAAGGGTCTCATCCATCCTTACACCTTCCACTCCACTTCTGTGCACATAATTTTCATTTTTACATTTAGCTCCAATCTTCTTCTTGAGCTTCAAGTTCATAATCTCCATGTGGCTAAGTTGTGGGTATAGACTAAAAATGTATGTGGAAGAAATTATTACATTTCCGGATGTCTCTTCCTGAAGCTACCTGAAGCTTACTGTGAGCACCCAGGCTCGTGGGAAATCAGCCTCAGTCATTATTGCCATTTCTCAGTCATTTCTTGCCTAATGAAGAGATGGCAAAGTCCCAAATCATCTGGAAAGCCTTTTCAGTCATCTGTCATCAACCAGGGCTTGATGCCATTTGAATGCCCTCTGTCTCAGCTCAGAGGTTTTATCAAGGTGAGCTGCACTGCTGTTTCCAGACTACACTTGGGGCAGAGTAGCGTTCAGTCAGGCTGGATACCCGCAGCCTGGGTCCTACCTCCTCAGGCAAATCCTACTCTCCACCCCAGAGTGCTGACAGATAGCATACCCAGACCCCCTCCTCTGTGCAGGATCCATAGACCTCTTCCAAGCACGAGGAACAAAGTCATTCATCTTATTCTTTTCATGACCTCAAGAACACTTAATCCCTCTATTTGTCCTTCCTTAGGGACAGTCAATATTATATCTCCTATAAACTTGGGCTTTTTACAATAAAGGACAGATAACAGTATTCAAGTAGTATTTGATTTCTGCCCTACAAAAAACTTCCAAGGCAAGGAAATGCTAAGGTTTGTCTATTTGCTGGAATAGGAGAGTGAGGAAAATGCAGGGTGAGCATTCTTGGATTAAGATCTCAATAAATTATAGTGTACTCTCCTGATGCCTTCTCCTCCCATCATAAGCACTTATAGGCAATCCACTATGTGCTAGATATTATCGAATTTAATCATCACACCCCTCTTCTATAAAGTAGACATTAGCTCTATCCTTTTTACATCATCATTTTTTAAAGCTAACATTTATTGTGCATCTCCTATGCGTTAAAAATTTTACAAGAAGTAACTAATTTCATGCTCACGACAACCCTATGGGGAAGTTGCTATTATTATCTCTATTTTTCATATGAGGACATTGAAGTTTGCAGAGACTAAGTCACATACACAATCAGCAGAGTTAGGGCTTTAAATTCGGGGTGATTGACACCAGCAGCCTCTCTCTCTCATAAGTTTTTTCTTTTATTAAGATTATGATAGATTACAGCCTTGTGAGATTTCAGTTGCACATTATTGTTAGTCTTGTTGTGGGTACACCTCCCCCTCTGTGCCCTCCCCCCATCTCTCTCATAAGTTTTAACCACCACACAGTATTGCCCTTCTCCTACACGTGTTACATGTATTTTAACGCGTGTCCATAATTGACCGGAAAACAGTTCCTTTTCCTGTTTTCCTACTTCTGTTGTTGATACTACAAATTCCAGGCTTTTGGAGCTCCAACCAAAGTTTGACTCCTTCTCCTCGCTCTGTCCAGATTCAGCCACATACTAAGTCATATAAATGCTACCTCCACCATAGCTCTTCAGTTTTTTCTCTTTTCCATTCCCTTTCAGATTCTTATGATATCTTTATTCAACTCCTCTACTATCTTCTGAATGCTTTCTTGGTTTTCCATCTCTCCTTACCCTAGCTCATCCTACATACTTGCTTTCTTTCCTGGACACACAGGAACACAATACTTTCCAGTGTCTTGAAGTTAAACAGAACCATATGACTAGTTCTAGCCATATGAGCTAGAAGTGGCACATATCACTTTTGAATTGAGATATTTAAGACTCCATGTGCCATCTCTTGTGACCTGTACTTCATTGACCCTGGAAGTTATATGTCCTAAATGGGAACGCTAGAAGATGGTAGAGTCTCCATCACCCTGAGCCCCTGAGTGAC
This sequence comes from Equus caballus, assembly GCF_041296265.1. Classification (NCBI taxonomy): domain Eukaryota; kingdom Metazoa; phylum Chordata; class Mammalia; order Perissodactyla; family Equidae; genus Equus; species Equus caballus. The sequence goes on along the minus strand of NC_091689.1, from coordinate 12,281,597 downwards.
TATGGGGAACAGAACTTGTCACCAACCTATACTGGGCACTTAATAAGAAGGGGGAATAGATCTTTGTTTTAGTAAATTACCTTGTTTTCTTGTTAATTTTTCACTGTAACATAGTTTAACTGTCATTAATAACACAACTTCCTAAATTCTCCTTTTCCAAGCTTAATTTCTCTCTCCTTTAAACACAGAAATTTGTTTATAATTTTCTTATGACATACCTGATTCTTTGTGTGATAGTTATTTGTTTAGTTGTCTAATCCTCTATAGGAATAAGCCCCTATTGGACAAGGGACTGTCTCTTAGTCACTTTTTATTTAATGCTTGCTATTGGAGAGGCGCAAAGTTACATATCAGCAATTCAGTGTTCAATATATGAATCCTGCATTAATAGCAGCCACTTAACGAATGCTTCTTAAATTGAAAACAATATGATGTTTGGGAGAAAGAGAAGGAAGATCTATAATTTATTCAGGACAAGTTGTTATAGTATCAGCAAATTAAAGGAGGCATTGCCTATCTCTTTTCCAGGCTTTGATTTATTATCAGCAAAACCAAAGGAATACAGAAGTATCAATTTTAGATATAAAAATATTTGACATTATAGATTTTGCATTTACCAGACTCATAGGACTATACAACGTCGAAATCTTTGTTTACTCTCTAGAATTTAACCAATAATCCTCACTATGATTATCACCTCAGGTGCCATATACATAATTAGATAGCAAAAACAGAATTAGACAATGAACAAGAGATAGTAAAAGCCACCAAATTACTCTCTAGTTTGATTGAGATCTCAATGTGAGCAAAATGTATATGTGCTATTCTCTTAAATGGCCTGAGTGAGATTGATCGCATTCATTTCTGCCTTATTCCCAGAGTTGTGTGCATTGGGTGTGATTCAGGGAAAAATCTAATAGAATTTGCAGCTTGCCAGTTCAATCACCCGCTGCATAGTTGTAAACATTCATCTGTTTTGAATTGCCCAGAATTTATTTAGCTGTTAATAAAGAGATCAATCATCTGGCAAACACTTATTGAGTACTTGCTAGGTCGAGTCTGTACGGGAACATTGACTCCAGACAATTAAAAGGAATTGGTGAATTACTACTCCTTGAAGAAAACGGCATAAAGTATCGAAATGACCATTGATAAACAATTTTTGAGGTGAAGAGAAAACTCTGCTGAGAGAGATGGGAACACAGTGTCCATAGAAGTTAATTGGGTCACATTTTCTGTTGAGGATAAAACTCTTCATACTGAAGCGTCAATTAGACCTGTTATGCCAGGGATGAATCAGAAATTTTAAAATATTAGAATAAAGCAAGGACTTTAAAATATCAGTTATAAAGTATGTCTACAAAGATTTTTTACAAAAAATAAGGAGAAAAAGAGTGCTTAATGCAGGTCCTTGAGAATCAGGAGGCAGGTGTGTTCTACCCACCCACTGACGGTAGGACACTAGGCAACTCCATTTACCTATTGTGGGAGTCTCAGTCAGGTTCTCTTGTTGGGAGGCACAGAAACCAACTCTTGAGTCTTTTAAGGAAAAAAAGAAATTTAGTTGAAGGACACTGACTGACTCGTGGAATCAAGGAAAAGGTTGAGCCACCAGGGTTCAGGGGGACGAGGACTTGGCGGCAGCTCCCAGGGTCACAGGAGCAGGAACTCAGGGGGAGTGCCTCTAGAATTCTGATGTGGATGGGCTTGGTCACAACCAGCTTCCATCGTCCTGTCACCCTGTCACCCATTTGACGTCACTCTGGATCTTCTAGTTACCAAAGAAGGACAAAAGGGAGCACTGGGGGCCCCAAATCCATACTGAGCCTGTTTCCTCATCTCCTTTAAAGCAACAAATCTTGACTAGAACTCTTGGATCTCTTAGAGCTCTCACAATCCTTGAGGTTTTTTAATTTTTTTGTTAAAGCCAAAAAGTCCCATACAACTAAGCTCTATTTTTAGAAGAAATATTAATCATGACAACTGAAAGAAACATTCAGATTTGAGAGAACTAAAAAGCCCACATACTACATGTAGTGATTTGCTTGTCACTAATTAGTTGTGTGATCACGGCTGAGTCCCTTAAGAATTTCAGTATGTTCCATTAAAACCTGAATATCCTAAATTGATTGATACGAAGCCCATTACTTGTCTAAAATTCTACATCAAATCTGCATAGGCTTAACTACAAGTACTTGACTTCCTATAGGGTAATCTAGAGGAAACATTTTACATCCTAAAGCATTTTCTGTCTTGATCCCAGATTGTAGGCACCATTATATACATTATTGGTTAAAACTGTAAAATTAGACTTTTTTTCCTAACAAAATGAGGAAATATTTGCTTCTGTAGGGAAAAACTGATTTACCGAGTAGAGGCCTAAAACTCAAATGGTTTTTATGAGAATACAGCTCTAGATAGAGCATGCAGCCTTCAGCCTTAAGTGTATGGCAGCTAAAAATAGCATTTAGGTGCACAGGGGTAGAGGTTTGACGTTTGGTGGTAAAACATCAGCATATATTTTGAGCTGTTTAATGCCATCTGTTCTACATCAAACAACCATAAAACGTAGCATTTTGATGTTCTTATACTGTGTTCACTCACCTTTCCTCTTCAAACCATCTCAGTTGTAATGTTCTTTCCAGAAGCAGAGATTGTTCCTCCTTTCACTTCGGCTAGGCCTATTTTAGGCACTGTTTCTCAGTGTGAAATTGTGTGGCTGCTTGTATGCCCAAGGATCATTTACTGAGTGTGGAATCAGCTTTCAGAATAGTGCTTTATACTTTATGCTTAAAGAATAAGTTATGTTCATTTTTGTGATTGTAAAACACATACTCATAGGAAATTTGGAAAATACAGTAAAGAAGAAAGATCATCAACCAGTATTAAATTTTGTTTATAGAATTTTTTAATGTTTCCTTCTACTAGTGTGTATGTGTAATATTTTAAAGTTGGATCATTATGGTTTTAACGGCTGTATGGTACTCCCGCCTAGGAATTATTTACTAGTTTTCAAACTGTTTTCACATGCATTCTCTGTTTTGATCAAAGGGCCTCTGTATTCTTCTTCAGGAGACTTTTCTTGGCATTATGAAATTGATAAAGTAAGCATTATCCCTAAAACACGAGCTGAATATATATGGAAATTAATAAGGCAGCATATTAAAATCTTCGCATATTCCACAGTGAGTTTTGCCATCTCTGCCTAGTGACTAAATGTCTCTTCTGCTGATAAAATTGATGCCAAAGGTTTGGCCAACACTTACTGTAAAAAGCAAAAGGAAAATAAAAACATGAATATTTCTTGTAATTCCTTTAGACAGCTGCCATTGGATGGTAAGCTGACATTTTTAAATGGGTTTTATATGGCATTCTGATTGAGACTAAAAATGCTGGATATTTCTACCTTTTCAAATCAAACATAAACTACTTATGGATGATTGTATAAGACTGAAAAAGGAACAAGAAAAAGAATTTCTGATCCCAAGGATTAGGAGAAATGCACACACACACACACACACACACAATTAGCAACAAGAATGAACTCAGCAAGACCTCCAAAGAATGAAGACCAACAGGTGATTATTTCTGTCCAGAGATGTGTGCTAAAACCATGAGTGATATTAATGACCATTTTACATGTGACACAGACAGCTATTAAACTTTTACTATAAACATCTTTAAAGCTTTCACCTCTTCCTGCTACTTCTAGAGAGGGTCATTTCGCTACAAGGATAAATGAGTGCTTTGGGTAGGGTTTTGAGGAGATGGTTGAAAAACAGGATGTTGGTGAGGTTTTGCTTTGGATTGTGTGCTGTAATGCTCTTCTCCCTTCGCTTCCCACCTAAACCAGATCTTGAGTAAAGATCTACATTTCTCCTCAAAGTTTTGGATTCTAGTCATTTTTCTTATGGACGCATTGATGTATTGAAATGGACCCTGATGCAAAAGCAACTGTTTTCTGCTTATATAAACTTTTTGAAATTTGAATGCTTGAGAATTTCCAGTGAATATGTAATTCTGTCCCCTAGGAATGGTGCAGTAACATATAAATAGAGATCAAAAGTAAAAAGCCCTGAACGAGAAGTTAGAAAATTAAAAAGCCAGTGTCTTTGTTTGGACATACTTAAACACTCTTTGCTTCAGTTTAGTTATCTGCAAAGTGGGCATGATGACCTTTGAACCTTGCTTTACCCTGCCTTTTTTGCAAGTGTTCAATGGGAAGGCATTTTTAATTGCTTTGAAGACTATTGAGTGCCTTATACGTGTTAATGTTTATAATTGTTTATAGTGAAGACTTTCTGTTGGTAGCATTTCCCGGTTGGGGCCCCTTTACTTCTCTATAGTCTACTACTAAGGTCTCCTTTAAGGTTGGCCACTCTTGTAAATTGGATTAGAAATGTCTTGATTAAATATCTTTTGTTGGCAACCCCCTTTCTCCTCATCCACACTGTATCCTTCTCCAACCAGCTCCACACCCAGGGAGGTTGGCCCACATGGGGTTGTACCAATGGGCTCCCTTGTCTTCTCTTCAGTTTCTCTGATTTTCTAGAGGCACTGGCAGAAGACCAGAGGAGTAAGGAGAGTGAAGTGATAGTATTCATTCCTTGTTTTTCTATGGCCTGGTCACTGTGGGCTGGCTGTGTCTCTTCATCACAGGCCAAGTCCTACCCGAGGGCTCTGTCCATACAGCCATTCTTTTCAGGTTCTAGTCACTGCTTCCTCCATTTGCCTCTTGAGGCCTCCAGGTGTTTTCCGCTCCTCACTCTTACCAGCCCTGAGGCACTTCACTGTACCTTGTTTCCTTAAAGCTTGTCCATGCCTTTCTAAATAGTTCCTTGACTAAACCTCTTCAAATTACCCCATTTACATGCGCCATCTGTGTTCCTTTTCAAACCCTTACTGGTACAGCTCTCATTGCCAAATACGTTTATATCTCCACCCATTTTTGCTCCCTTCATCCTTTCACTTCCTCTAACCAGAGTTTGTATTGTGTTCCAGATAGTGCTCTGGTTTTGGTTTCAATCTCATACTCATTTTGTAACGAGGGAAGGTACGCTTTTCTTCCTTATTACACAGAAGTATTCAAGGAAAAAGCTATAAAGTACTCCAAAACTGAAATATTAAATAATTACAAATGATTGAAAGTATACCCCAAAAGACAGATAACCGTATCCTTCCTGTTGCTTCCCCATAGCCACAATCACTAGTACAACCTCCCCTCCCCCTCACACACACACCTGATTCAGAGTAAGTGTCAGGCCCAGAACAGTGGCTTCACTAAGTTGGAACCTTGGTTTTTAAGGAATACATATGGCTGCTCCCTAGCCAGTCCTTCCAAATACTCAGGGAGCAAGGAGATGAACTCTCCCAATCCAGTGTACAAATACACAGTGCAGAGCACATAGAGAGGAGGATGCAAGATAGGAGGAAGGTGTAGATTCCACTCATTTATGGCTATACGTGGAACACCTCCTAGAAATTCCCAGAAGTAACTAGGCAGACTGGTTTTGTTTTTAGAGATCTGGATTTTCTGCAAAAGTAGAAGAGAGTTAACACTATAAAAAATACGACCCTCCCAAAGAACTGGGAAAACATAGCTTATATAATTTTGAGATGGCAGAGGAAAAATAATGAGACAAAAGAGAAGAATAGAATACTCATTACCCTCAAATACTAAAGAGCTTTCAGAAGGAAGTGGGGGAAACTGTTCTGTGACAAGTACTGAAACAGCCAGGACCCTCCCCAGAGCACATTATGGAGAAAGGAGAAGGGCACATGTTCTCTTCAAAGCCCATTAATAAATTTCTTTTCAGCTTCAGATACGCTGGTCAGACTTACTGTCATGGCTGATTTAATGATGAGTCTATTGCTCTTTAATGTTTTCATTACATTTCCAATGAGTACAGAAGTTCATCTTTTTTAAAAGGCCAAGCATACACAGAATGTCTACAGCACAATTATGAAAAGGACAAAATAGGAATATTTTTTAAAGCCGTAGAGAGAAAATAAGTTAACGAGGATTTTCAATTGCTCTGTAAAAACCTAGGACATCATTTTCTCAGTGAAAAGAAGAATACATGACTGATGAACTTGAATCTCTCTTATTCTACCTAGTAAATGGAGATAATAACTGAAATGTTGTTCCAACTACCAATGGAGGAAAAGGCCCCAACAAGCAACCAGATGTTATATAAAATGGCAGGGTGATTGAGAATGAGAGCAAGTATCCCTTTACGTAGGCAGAATTTAAAGCCAGTTGTGAAACTCATCACGATTGTCTTCAAAATACTTGGGTTTCTCCCTGTCATATGCATCCCAGGTTGCCTCACTTTGCATGGATGTTCTGTATTATGCATTGTGCTCTAATCAGAGTTGACTGTGAGGTCACTACTTAGTGTTGACTTTACCAAACATTCTCACCTTTAAGCCAATCTCAAAATATATCCCCAAATAGTGAAGCTCGGTGCCAGAAATTCCCAAGCACCAATGCTTTGGGCTAAGGACTGCATTTCCCGTGGTTCCCAATTCACATGCCCCATGAAGCCCAGGGCAACATTTTCCCCCAATAAAATCATTGGCATATGTTGGAGACAAGCAAAGCTTCACTTGTTGAAGGAACAGGAGCCTGGTGGCTTTCTCTCCCTCCAAGCCCCCATCTCTACCCCCTTACCTCCACAGAACTCCTATGACTCACAGCTTGAAAATCACTTCTCTAAGCCACTGAACTACTGGCTTCTCATATTGTCTAAGGAACTAGCAAGGACATGAGGCTCTAGTACAACAGACGAATACGTTAGGAATTAGAGATAGAAAACAGGGAGAAACGTCAAGAAGAAAACTAATGTTTTTCCTTTCTTAACATATGCCAAGTATCATGTTTCTCACTTTCTATGCATGATCTCTTTTACTCTTAACCTTAACCTCAACAGTTTTTCTTTTTTTTTATATCTCCGTTTTCCAGGTAAAGGAAACAAACTCAAGAGAGTTGGATAAAAAGCCCAAATCCCACAACTGGTAACTAATTCAGCTAGCAATTGAGCCCAAGTCTATATCCCAAAGCCTCTGTTCTTTCCATGGAACCCTCAGGCTTCCCAAAGACTTTGCTATTACTTCTAGAGACGCCAAAAGAATCAAACACTAATTTCATGTTAGAGAGTATTCTTATCTTGTTCGATATATAGTTAACTGAAAATGAAAGTGTTGCATTTTAATTTGTATTAGACTTTTTAAAAACTCAAATCAGTTTGGCTCATAATTCATTCTTTTGAAAAATAATACTTTTTGGCTTAATTTGGGATTCAATGTGTCAGTTTTAGTTTAAGAAAAAGAGCACCAGATCAGGAGTTGGAGACCTGAATTCTAGAATCTAGTCTACCACGTGCAGGTTATAAGTCACTAGCTTCCTTAAACCTCAGTTTTGTGTATTAAAAATGAGAAGTTGGCTACACTAGAAGAATTTCCTGAATTTGAGTGACCCTGATTCATGACTCTACTTGGAGTGGGAGCCACAGAAATCTCAGAAATATTAATTTGATATACGTCATCATCTGTTTTTAAATACATGAAGAACTTTTCTTTAAAAGTCAGAAATATTATATGGTTCCTTTATATCTTTGGTTCTTATTTCCATTCTACTTTCCATAAAGGATTTTAGCCCAAATAAATGTATTTTATGCTTATAAATCCTTTATTGATCATTGTATAAATTTCCTCTGTATTAACTATGCATACAAAAATTCAAATTTATTTTTTCCAATGGCAATAAGGCCCTATGTGTTAAATTTTTTCTTCTGGATTGAATTGTTATTGCAATTATTAGTAATGCACAACTGAGCAAAACAACATACTCAAATTAGAAAAATTTTTAAACATACAAAGTAAAATTTTACTGTAAATGCATTTGCTAATGATACATAGATGAGGCGCTTTTTTTCTAATTAGTTCATGGGTTTGTGGGTGAGAATTGCTTAATTATAGAGTGTAGTTCAGCATCCATAGTATTTCTCTTTTTCATTTTTAGGAATGCAAGCCCTGATAAACATTGTTCTCAAAAATATGCAGCTGAGAATGGAAGTTTTATTAGAGCAATTTCATCCAACTCTTTAAACCCCGTCATAGTTCCACGCTAAAATCACAAGGGATGTCTCATCAAAAATTGCTTTCATGTTCAATTAATTGGCAACTCAAGTCCTTCTTTAGTTTTGTTGACATATTTTTTAAATGGGGAACAAACTGATGTGCGAAATTATTTGTTATCTATCTTTGCAGTCATTTCTCAGTTTACCTTCAAAGGTCTACCAGGATTTGTAAAATGACTATTAATTAAGCTCATGACTAGGAGTGATATCCAAATATGAGCTTAGTGGTAAGACACGCAATCAACCGATGCGATTGGACTGGACACTGGCCTTGGTGCTAAAGCAGGGTCTTCGGGACCCCTAGTTGTGCAGTGTATTAACCCTACAGTTGCTGGATTGTGGAGAAGTCTTACAGGTCCCAGGGGAGGGACTGGGGCTGAGAGAGGTCCACGCTAAGATTCAAGGAGATAAATATTTACCAACCAGTATGAGAGTATGTCAATGTTAATATTTTAACAAAAGAATGACTTCCTGTTATGCTTTCCCTCCGAGACAAACCGTTTATTACAATGTACCCAGAAAAGGCAGGGAAGATTGAAATATTTTATTTCACCCTTGCCAGTACAATGTTTTTGGTAAAACACTTTTGACTTATTTTGTATTTTAAATATATTTTTATTGTAACTATGGAGCTGCTGCTTTAGCTCATTCAATTTATAGACAACACTCATCATCTCATTTAATTGAAGAAACCAGTTCTCATTATCAGGAAAATCAGCCTAGCTTTCTGACAGGAAAAAGTCTAACCTTCTCTTTTCAATTTAAATAACTGCTGAAATGTCTTCCCATGACAACCATCTCATTTCTTAACACTAATGTTAATAGTAATGGAGAAAAAGTGGCACCCAGCCATGATGAAATAAGGCACAGTGGCCTTTAACACTTTTCATTAATAGTCTTGTCTTTGCTTTACTCTCAATGTAGCCTCTCCAAGAGGAACAAATTCTATATCAATAACCAGGGGATGGGAGAAGAGAGGTTATTGGAGGAAAAGAGTCAGTACTACTGCCTTCTCCTTCTTAAGTGTATCTGAATTCTGGATATCTCAACAGAATCAAGATACCCCATATCTAACTCCATGCTTTACTCCTAAAAGAATCACGTATAAGACAAGCACAAAGCTGGACATCAATGTTTCAAATTGTTCCTTTGTTTTTGCTCTAGAGATTTGTATATCCAAAAGCACACTGTATTGTAAAAAACATGCTGGATGTGTGGGAGGTATGCCTTTCTTTTGCAAAGTGGGAGGAAGGGGACTGTGAAAATGGAAAGTGAGAAAGGAGAAAGTGCCAGATGTTTTGGCCTCTACAAGCTTGTTCTCAGGCAGATCTATTTTAGGATACAAGTTAAGGATCTGGAAATTAATTCCTTTAAAATTATTCATGCTCAGGCAACTCTTGCGAAGTTTTTGTCTACCTCTGGGGTTATGTGGGCCCCAGTATGAAGGCTGCTAGACCAGATGGTCTTTAAGGTTTTTTCCCTTTTGGATCATGTTTTAGACAAGATCTTCATCATTTCTTCGGATGTAATACCAACTAAAAAATTGGAGTAAAAAATTCCATCAAGGGCTATGTTGGCCAAAATAGGCTGTCTGAACACGCAGACTTACACTTTGATCCATAGCCAGTTGGGTTGGTGCTGTGAATTGCTTTCACTGGTGGAGACAAGTTTTCCCTGGGTCATCCTCACTCTCCCTCTTGACTTCCTACAAGCACACATTTGTCAGGTGCTGGAAAGGGAAGAATAGCCTCTGGAAGTACAACAGGACAAAGCCCTATGGCAACTGTAGTGATAACATGGACCTCCTGATGAGCATTTATAGGATGCTGTGGGATGCTGTTCGCTTTGCCCAGTAGAAAGTGTCAGGGAAGAAGATCTGTGCTGAGTCTTGAAGGATGAGTAAAGGAGTTAGCCAAGTGACAGAGATGGGGGTGGCAAAAGATAGATGTGTGTGTGTGTGTGTGTTTTGGATAGGTGATAGGTCTTTGCAAATAATCTATATTTATATGTCTAATAAGGTCAGGGTAGGTCTATTTTATTTCTGGGCTTACAAATTCAGTAAACGATGGGGTCACTAAGCCTTGGGTCAAAAGTTTGAGACTTTCTTCCTCAAAATCACTTCATTTCATGGAATCTAAGGAGCTATTGGTTGCAAACATGTTAAAATGTGAACTGAAAAAAAAAGAAACCGTGTATGAAGAAATCACTTGAGGGTGATTGACTAAGCTCTGGGTGTCTGACTGAGAGAGAAATCAAATAGGAGCTATGGATACTCTCTAGCAATGGGATGTTTATGTCCATGTCCCAGGAGCATTCCCTTTCCTGACTTTGCCAATAACTAGATGCCTGGGAAATTTTATCAGGCATCAGAAGACTGCTAAGTGATTGAAATTAAGAGCAAAGGGATTTGGCTGATCTTCACCATGGTTGGGGTCTTCAACCAGGGATAGAATGGAGTTTGATGGATCAGTCTAACTTCACTCCTGGGGACCTCATTCTAATGGCTAGAATGTCCACGTCTGAAAGTCCCATGGTTTTAGATATATCTTAGACATGTATACATCCTTGGAAAATATATATGCTTTTTTGGGTAAGTATATTCTTGGTGCAGTCACTATGGAAAGTAGTTTGGCACTTCCTCAATAAGTTAAACAAAAAATTTCCATGTGATCCAGAAATTTCTCTCCTGGGTATACACACAAAAGAACTGAAAACAAGTGTGCAAACACAAACTTGTATACAAATGTACATAGCAGCACTATTCACAACAGCAAAAAGGTGGAAACAATCCAAATGTCCATCAATTGATAAATAATAAATCAAGTGAGGTATATCCATACACTGAAATATTATTTAGTCACAGAGAGGAGTAAAGTGCTGATACATGCTACAAAATGGATGAACCTTGAAAACATTATGCTAACTGAAAGAAACTAGACACAAAAGGTCACATATTATATGATTCCCTTTATTTGAAATATCCAGACGAATCCATAGAGACAGAAAGAGGATTGGAGGTTACCAGGGGCCTGGGGGAGAGAGAAATGGGAAGTGACTGCTTAATGGATATGGATTTCCTTTGGAGTGATGAAATGTTCTGGAACTCGATAGTGGTGATGATTGCTCAACATTATGAATATACTCAATGTCCCTGAATTTTACACTTTAAAATGGTTAAAATGATAGATTTTATTTTGTGTGGATTTTACCACAATTTTTCAAAATCACATATACAAAAGATTTGCTAGATATCTTAACCCTTCTTCTCCCACTCAGGAACACATTATCAAACCCTGTATGGTACTTTTAAAGTGGCATTTGTGTTTAAAAGCAGCATTACTTATTATTTAACAAGGGAAAAAACCAAAAAGACCCGAATTACCCAAGTTTAAACCCTATAGGGAACAATAGAATATCACAAGAAGACGGATGAGTATATAAATGCTTATTACCAGGGGTAGATAGAATCAATCTGTCTCCCTCTCAAAGGGATGTTGATTTATAGCAAAACTTTCCTGTTATAAGCAGAATCGGTCCCTCCCTTCAAACCTCTCTCTCCCATGGAGCTCCGATTGCATAAGTTCCTAATGTGCTTCTGCCTTGGGTTTCATTCAGGTAATTAATTATTTTCAATTGTGTAGTTCTTCAAGTTCTTTAATGTATGTTTTTAATTTGCTTGACTTTTAGGCAGAGTGGATCTGTCAAGGGAAATGGAAAACAGGACCATCACTTCTCTGATGCCATGTAGGGCCTCTTGGCTGTATCCTGCACTACTCAACAATATTTGGGAATGATTTATGGAGTAGGTGGTAGATGTGTGTACAGTATGTCACTGTCAGCCGAGGATTCCAGCAAGAGACAAAGAGAGAAAGAGCATTGCCTTACACATAAGCAATTTTAAAGGCACAAAAGTCTGTAGGAGACAAAAAGCAATCTCTTCAACAGGAAGATTAGAACCAAAATCAATGAGGCTGTAGAAGGCCAAGAAATCCTTGGTTCTGAATTATTAGTTGAGTGATTTTAAAAAACTCAAGAAATAAAATATGTCTGAACAGTCTTCAAATTAAAAAACAAAACAAAATATTTCTTGGCCTTAGCACAAGCTCTTGCTCCTTACTTAATTTCCAATAATACAGAAAACTGTAACCATTCTGAGTGAAAAGCATTTTTTTCTTCTCTTAAAAGAATTAAATGTTTTCTGTGTTTCTATAAAAATGACAGTTCAAGTGTTGTCTCCTTCCATTTTAGCTGAATTTCTTGAATGAGTTACTTAAATTTACTATTCCTGGTCACAATATGATCAGCTCACTGAGTTATTATGAGCATAAAATTAAATAACAGTAATAATTGCTAACAATTGTTGAATACTTATTATGTGCCAGGCACAGACCTAAGCACTTCACATGTATTATTCCTCATATCAATCTCCCTAGGTGGGCACTAGTAATAGCCCTGTTTGAGGGTCAATAATTTGTCCAAGGCCACACAGCTAGGTCGTTGGATCAGAACTTGAAGTAGACAGTCTGGCTTCAGAATTTGTGCTCTTGACAACTCACTGTGTCACATGGTGCCTTGCAGACAGAAGGGACTTGGGGCCATTGGCTTCCTTCCTTTCTGTTTGTAGAACTGTGGCAGCAGCTTTGCAGATGACAATCCTCAGAGTGGTGAGGATAGCATCTTGAAGAAGAAGAAACGCCACCTCACATCTGATTCTCACAGATAGAGCCAGGAATCACATTTGCCCTGGACCCTATCCTGAAGGAAGAAGGTTTTCTTAAGCTCCTCTCAAGCAGGACGAGGTCTGGCTAGCTAGGAGAGGAGTGCTGGCGAGAACAGCAGAAGCATGAAAGAGATGCTCTTTCCTGCAGAGCTTAATGCAAGCTCTCACATCTACTTTCCTGGTAAACTCCAAGAAAGGACTTTGTGGATGAGGGTGAAGATAATTAAGCAAGGGAAAAAATGTTCTTAAGAGAAAACGTAACGTCTACCATCATCATATTGTTCTCAGATGATTCATGTAAAAAGCACAGCTTTAAAAAATTGGATAACACTGCATCCATTTTGCTGTATTTGTCTTGTATTTTTAATTTTGGAATAAGTGTCTCCCCAAGTTTGAGTAATCTGGCCCCTCTCTATAGCTATGATGCTGAAATGGAGGCCGGAGGAAGAGTTGGTGAGTTTCAGATTCGTGGAGAAAGGCTGTGTGCCAGAGTCAAGTCTCAGAACAAATTGACTTGCCATGGGGCTGGTGGAAGGGCCTAATGAACAGGTCTCCACCTGCACACTTGCTTCTGCTGCTACATTTTCAGTCAATGGAACTACTTGGTTGGGTGTTATAAATTATTGAGCACAGTGTCCTCAGATCTCTACATGGGGCATGGGCACCTATCCACTACCCCAATTTGTCCTTCAACCACTTTATTGTGTCAAATTCTTTAACAATTCAAGACTAGGCCAAATTGGAAAGAAATCCTAAGTCAGAGTTCCAGCTGGATTTTTCATATGCTTTATTCCTCTGTTTTAAGGACTATCTTGATAAACACTACAGCTGATATATCTCCATTTCAACTGCATCCCACAGACCTGACTTTGAGTCTGTGCTCCCGTTGGGAATGAAGCATTTTGTTTTGAATGCACCAATCTTCACCTTTGGACAGTCAATACACATATTGTTAGGAGAGATGAGTCATACCTCTCTGTTCCCAGGAAGTGCTTCAGAATTAGTCCTCACTAATATTATATAGTTAATCATAACAGGAAAGGGGGAGTGAGGAACTGATTCACGGCAGGGGAAATAAAGACACTGGAAAAGCAAGCAGGGAGCTCTGCCTGGGGCCAACTGGGTGGAGTTTGCAGGGTTATCCTGGCCACTTTCCTGAAATATGCATGTCTGAGGACAGACAGAGGGTGAGGCAGCAGCCTGCTGCTGAAAACTGACTGTATCTAATTTCAAGTCCCTTAATGGAGCATGCTGTGCTTTAAGCACACAAGAAAAGAATTAAGCTATGGAACATCTTCTGGGATTCCTCACTAAAATTTCCGCAAGATGTGTACATTTGAACTGCACTAATAGCTTAGCTATAGCCAACCACAGTGTTATCCAAACCTCTTCAACTCCAGACTTCTCACTGCCATTAGGAACCCGCCATCAAATGACAAAGAATAAGTAAATACCTCTGCCTAGGCTTCATTCAGTCCTTCCTCAAATACATATTGAGTGCCTAATTGTGTTAGTTACTATTGCTGCATAACAAATAATCCAAATATGGGGGCTTAAAGCAATACAAGTTGATTATCTCTCAGTTTCTGTGGGTCAAGAATCTGGGCACAGCTTACCTGGGTCCTCTGTTTCAGGGTCTCTCACAGGCTGTATGCAAGGGGTCAAGGGTCTGTAGGCATCTCAAGGTTTGACTGGGGAAGGCTGCACTTCTAAGTTCATGTGGTTGTTAGCATCCTCAAGTTCCTTGCAGGCTGTTGCCCAGAGCCCACTCTCAGTTCCTGGCTCCGTGGGTGTCTCCAACATGGCAGCCTGCTTCATGGAAGATATAAGCCAAGAAGGTAAGAGAGAGAGTCTGCTAGCAAGATACAGGTCAAAATCTTTTGTAACCTAATCACAGATGTGACATCCCATTACTCTGGCAATATACTACTGTTAGGAGCAAGGCACTAGGTCCCTCTCACATTCAACAGAAGAGGAGTACAGAAGAGTGTGAATACCAAGAGGGAGGCATGCTTTGGAGCCATGTCGGAAGTTGCCAACAACACTTCTCCATGGCAGGCTCTGTGCTTAGGGATGAAGATATGAAGAAGAGCCAAACAAATAAGGTTGCTTCCCTACTGAAGTTCACTGTCTGAGTTTGAGATACTAAATTATGAAGCTCCATGGGACGTCTGTAAGATGGAGACAAGGGACAAAGCAGGAGAGTAGAGAGATTCAGCCATGTTTCCTCAAAGGTTCCAGGTGAGGTGGGTGAATAAGAGGTGAGTTTCTGAACATTCTTTTAGAACTCACTAGGTCGATTGCCAATATAGATGCAGTGTGTGGCTGCTAATCGGAAGTAAATAGAAAAGCAAAAAATAACTCCTCTGATAAAACCGCTGCTTCAAGTCTCTTTACAAAAGAGAAATTCTTTTCATTTCTTAATTACAAACGTATTCTAATGCAAATGCTTCTGAAAGAGGTCAAACTTTGTGCAAACGTGGATGCCAAACGCTTCACAAAACCAAATTTGGTAGGAGACGACGTCCCTGCTATGATGGGGGAACAAAGATCAAGGGGAGGCTGGATGGCTTGCTTTATTATTTCAGAGAGTAGCCCCTGCCTGGAATATAGGAAAATTGGAAATATAAGAATTTTGGAAAATAGGCATAACAATAGAACTTTACTGTGATGGGCAGAATAATGCCCTCCCAAAAAAAGATACGCACACTCTAATTCCCAGAATTTGGAAATAAGTTACCTTAGATGTCAAAAGGGACTTTACAGCTGTGATTAAATTAAGGACTTTGAGATGAGAAGATTGTCCTGGATTATCTGGGTGGATCCAGTTTAATCACATGAGTCTTTAAAAGTGGAAGAGGAAGCCAGAAGAGCAGGGCAGAGAGATGCAATGACTGAAGAGGCAGGAGAGAGGCAAAGCCTGGAGGTGGAGGAAGAGGGCAAGAACCAAAGGATGTGGGTGGCCTCCAGAAGCTGGGAACTGTCCTAAACCAATAGCCGACAAAGACACGGACACCTCAGTCCTACAACTGAAGACACTCAATTCTGCCAAAACCCAAATGAGCAAGGAAATGTATTCTTCCCTGGGGCCTCCAGAAAGGAACGTAACTCTGCAGACACTCTGATTTTAGCCCCGTGAGATCCAACTCAGACTTCTGACCTGAAGAACCGTAAAATAATAAATCTGTGTGGTTTAAGCTAAGTTTGTGGTAATTCGTCATGGGAGTAATAGAAAACTATATCCTTACTCATAGGATTATTTTAAGGATTCAATTCATTAATATATGTTGAGAGGACTGGAATGCATCTGGCGCATACTAAGTAAGCACTGTGCACGTGTTTGCTATTTTTGTGCCCCTGCAACCTGGGAGTTCTCAGTTTATAGATGGAAAAACATGGCCCAGCTGAAAAAAATGGCTTAAGGAATGTCTCCACATACTGTTTATTTCCAAATAAATCCCTTTTAATGATCACATGTGCCATATAATAAGCTGCAGGTTCCTGATGCCAGAGCCCCAAAGGAGGGTGACTAATGAACAATATTTTTAACACCACCCAGTAAACTGAATAAAGTGCCCATTGACCTTTGAAGATCTAACATTCTATGTTTTTTCATTCCAATAAAGTAATTTCTTCTAGATTTAGTTTAATACATTTAGCATTGCAATAAGATTTGAGCCATGTGTCAAATCACAAAACAAATCTATTTCATGATAGGTGTTCATCTTACTATTGCCAGGATATCTTTCTCCCCCCCCTTTTCTGTTTATTAACACTGTATGCCCCACACTTGCACCATCAACACCCAACCAGCACTAGCACAAAAGAGTTGCCCAGTGTTTGCTGATTGACGTGGAGTCACTGTAAGAAATATCAGGACTTTTTTTACCCTACTTATCTTTCTAGTCAGCTCTCATACTTATGAACTAAACTTTAGGATCAAGAAATTTGCAGGTAGTAAGGGAAACCAAGATCTCTAGTACCAGTCTTATCATCAGGGAGCTTATTAACTAGCAGGGAGATTAAAACACATGCCTAAACATAACTGGCCATAACATAGGGCAATGTATTATAAGATGGGAGTCTTAAGGTGCAGGGTATGTATTCTGTGGCATGTGGGTGATTTCAAGCTGTGCAAGAAAGAGCACTAAATAACACTGAATTAGAAAGCCGCTCTGTTTTCCATCCTCCCGACTACCTTCAAAAGAAAGCCTCAGTGTCATGCTAGGGTACCCTTAACATCCTTCTCATACTTGGCTTGTCTCCCACAGCACCCTCAAGAGAAGGAGCCTCAGGCTGAGAGACCCAGGCTGGCCCAGTGTGTAGCGAGAATTTACTTACATTATTTGGTTCCTGTTGTATTTATTTCCATGGATCCCTTCTGTTTATGGCAAGCGAGATGCTTTTCTATTTTCAGTAGCGGTATAAAGTTTTCTTTTAAAATTACTTCATTTAAACTTTTTAAAAGTGAGTCCAGTTTAAATTTTTTAAAAAGTGAATACTGCCCTGGATGGTTCATTGATGTGGAAACAATTACAAAAGTGTTACAAGAATAACTAAAGTTTGGGAAATACCACAATAAAATGGAGTGTGTGGTAGAGGAATAAGTGTAATATTGAGAGGAAGGAGACACTATCATCAACTGCGTTGGTCAGGTTCTTAAAGGCCATCATGGAGGAAGTGGAATTTGGCACTGGGTGGTGAGAGAGGAACAGGGTCTCTCACTGGTGGTGAGAGAATATGGCGGGTAGACACAGGGGTGGGAAGCTTGAACCAAAGCAGAAATGGCTTCAGAAGGCAGAGCACTTCCACTGAAGTAAATGTGTGGCTAGAGAAGTAGTGACAGATGCACCTTAATGAGGTTGTGGGAAACATTTCAAGTTGATTTTCCCCTCCCTTGCATCAAGTCCAAAAGTCAAGAGTTTCTTGTTTCTCTCCAGGAGCTGACCCAGAGTTGTGATGTGATGTCACTGTAGGAAATTGGCAACAGTGCATGGATCCACTGCATCCTGTCTCAGCACTATGCACATCTGTGGTCTGTAGCAGTGGTAACTCATTCTCTCAGCGGTTCTGTTTTGCCTGAGCTGCCTCCCACTCAGACCATTAGTTGATGAACCTTGTGGCAATCCAGTAGGAAGAAAGACTCGTCTGGCCTCACGTGACGGAAGAAGTGACAACCTGACCTCCTCAGACAAATTCCTTTGTCTTAAGATCTGGTCTTTCCATCTATTTACTGCAAGTTGTAAAATTAACAAGCAGGTGCCCTTTGAGGCTGTCGTTTGAGGCCAGTGGTTTCCGAAAAGCTGGTGTATAAAAGTGACAAATAACACAGAGGTTAAAAATTATCAACCATGGTGAAATGATACACTAAAATGGTCGTTAAAATGTCACGTTTCTTCCAAAGGATGATTAAAAGCATGTTGTCTTCTTGGGACACTGGAGAAATGGTGAGCCAGGGAATTTTCTGCTCAGCTGCTGATCAGTCAGCTGAAAAAAAAATCATTTCAACTGAGCTACCAGGTTGTACAAGATGGAGAAGGAACCTTTTAGGCCACAAGGTTATACAGTGGACATCCACTATTTTTGCATGTCTTGTGTATGCTGCTCGTACTTTTGGCAAAGGCACCTAATTTTCCTTGGAGGCTATCCTTCTCCTATTCTCAAGTCCAAGTTCTTCCATCTCCTGGTTTCAAACATGGACGTATGACTCAGGCCACTTCATCAAAATGCACTCACCTGGACACAGGGATGGCTATAGAGATGGGCAAATGAGTCAAGTGAGATCAATAAGAGTGAATAAGCTTCAACCTTGAGTCGTTTTTAGAACAGTAGAAGGGGAGTCTTCATTCTGCTGGGGTTACTGAGTGGATAGGATGTCAGCCTAGCATCACCGGCAGACATCTTGCTACCACAGGAAGAACCCAAAGTTTGGCTGAAAATGAAGAAGCCCTAATGACAATTTGTGAATAGATAGACTGAATCTTTAGAGTTAGCCACTTGAACTAAACACCTCATTTACGTTGATTTGAAGGGACTTTCTAAACAATTCAGGTTATTTCTCCCAGGGACATTTGTATGTGCTTCCTCTGGGTAACAGATTGAAAGTCTTTGTTGTTTGGTAAAGGAATTTTAGATTTCAAAATGTGAGGGATGGGAGCATTCCAAATGGCCCTGATATTTCTCCTTAGGCAATAGCCAGTTGTTCTGGTCCTGAGCAGGATTCAGTGCTGTGAGGAGGTAGACAAGCAGACGGAAATGCCAGTCATGAGAGTGGCCCATCCTAAAGAAGGAAAGTCTAGCTAGTCACACGGAAACATCAAGACTAATTCAGCAAAGCCATCTGTGATTTTTTTCCCAGTCTTTGCAGAAGCACACAGCAGTCAACTATTCTGGAGATTACTCCTGACCATATTGTCTGTCCAATTTAATTTTATATCCTATCCTTTTCATTGCCAAATTCTATCCTGAAGAGCAACAAATAAGACTATCAGTGTCCATCAAAGTACCTGGTATTTTATGTGAGTATCTGAGAATATAAGTGTCTGAGAAATCTTTAAGTCCTCAGAGAAAATTACAGATATGAGAGAAAGAATGTATTGTCTTACAGCTGTTAATTGGGTGTGTGACTGAAAGGAAAAGATTTCCATGTAAACACAGTCTTTTTTAAAGACTTATTTCTATCAAGATGATGAGAATAACCATAAGAAATGGAAACATCAATTCTGATGGACTAGAGGGCCATCAGTTACAAATTTAAATCTTCCTATCGTATCGACTCTCTGCTAAAATAAAAAGGACATCTGAATTTTTTCATTGTTGTTTTCTTTTTGATTTATCTTGCCTAAGGACTAGACCACCATAGAATTAGAGATGAGATCACTGGGATCAAAGGAGCAGTAAAACAGTAAAGTGTGAATTCTGGAGGTGGATTAACTGGTCTTGGCTCAGCCAATTACAAATTGTGTGGACATTAGGCTCAGTAAAGCTTATTGCTGCTACTCTTAATATGGTTATCAGTTCAAATCCCTCACACAAGAAGCTGATATCCCAAGGTGGTCTAAGAGTCTTAGTCCAGAGTTACCCCCATCAGTTGTGGATCCAAGTCTAGAACTCAGGCACCTAGAGTCAAAGATCTGTGCATTTCCCACCTTCAAACTGTCAAGTAATAGTTCTTTTTGTAGCTGTATCCTTTTTTTTTTTTTTTTTTTTTTTGGTGAGGAGGATTGGCCCTGAGCTAAAATTTGCTGCCAATCTTCCTCTTTTTGCTTGAGGAAGATTGTTGCTGAGCTAACATCTGTACCAATCCTCCTCCACTTCATACGTGGGATGCCACAACAGCACGGCTTGACAAGTGAAATGTAGGTCCACACCTGGAATCCAAACCTGCAAACCCTAGGCCACCAAAGAGGGGCCTGTGAACCCAACCACCGTGCCACTGGGCTGGCCCCTATATCGTATTTTTAAACTATAATACAGGAAGCTTCAGATATTCCTTAAAAAGAAAAGATTATTTGTAAAAACTGTGAGAAATAAAAATACGGGTGGTAATTTAAATCTGTTAAATTGCAAAAAGTCATCAATGGATAAGAATGTTTAAACCTACAATTAGTATAATAAAGAACTCCATGCCATGCACCAAGAAGATAATCAAAATTTTGAATTCCCTCAGAATATTTGGGAAAACTCACTTAGGCTGACTGATAAGAAAAACTCCCTTGCTAAAATTATGAAGGCAAATTTCCCTGGAACAAAGAAACTGCAGGAAGGATAACAATACAGAAGGCAGGTAAAAATCTTCATTCAGCCAAGTTTTTACATGATGTTCTATGTGTGGCTTTGTTATTCACTTTGGGTTATCGGCTTCTTAGGAGCTCTCCATCAAGGCCAACCTTCCCCATGAAGAACTTCATTCTCACATTTCACGCTTTTTCTCTTCCTTGTTCCTCTCTGCCATTCCTCACACCAAACCTACACAGGAGGTGTCCTGTTTTCTCTGGACTCCGCTGGGTGATAACTGTTCAAGCTGACCCATTGCTCTGGGTTAATTGTGTGACGAGGAGCTGGTGGCTCAGCATGCCCCCCTCTCGGGGCGTCTCTGCATTGTACATAAATCTTCAAGAAGCTCAAGGTCTCAACTTAAAGAAAGGAAAGATGAGAGAAACTCCAGGTAGGTGTGAAGGAGTGGAAGAAGACACAGTAGCTGGTGGCAAAGCTCTTTAACAGTAAAAACACCTCATCTGGATGTAGCGGGCAGCTGCTTACTCCAGCATCTCATGCAGCTTGAGGGGAAGCTGGACAAGATAGAGCTACCTTTAAGTTAACCCCAGAATTCGTATGTCTGTTCTTATATCCACAAACTGAATTCATTTTGAACCTAGGCCCCTACTTATAAAAAATATTCTTAACTGGACCCTAATTACTCTCAGCAAAAATTACACCAAGCTCAGCTGATTGGCTTTGAGTATGAACAATGTTTTTATTCTTTTCCAAAACAGATGAATATTTTCTTCAAAATCTCTCAGATTTGTTTAGAAGTGTTCAGAAGCAACATTGAATGTTCTCCTCCAACACTGTCATTGGGATTCAGATATATGAATGCATCTCAGAAACCAGTCAGCCAAGGGCCAGCTGCAGATCCCCGGCCCATTGTACTTACATGGAATTAATGACAGTTTATATAAAGGATGGATAGTTTAATTTGCCTACTTTTAGCATATTTGCAAATACAGAAAATTAAATTCTTACTTTTGGCAAATGCATCCAAGGTTAAAATTGGACAATGACATTTAGTATAGACTTTCAAGCTAGTGCATGATGGTATTTTTTAAAATGATTTCTTTAATGAGCAGATTAGTAAAATGAAAACTTTATAGAGGTAAACAAAGATACAACTTTTCCCTTTCACATCACTGGGATCTTTAATACACACACAAAAAGTAGTCTGTCATGATGGGGACAGTGCTGTCTTGAGAAATCACCAATAAATTTGGAAAATATTTTCTATGCTCATGGGAGGGACACATACAGCAAGACTAATTCATAAAGCATAACTTAGATGTTAACTCACCATGGAACGTTGGTTGGTTGTGAAACCATTTCCAAGGGAATGCCTTTAGGATGTTGGATCAGGAAACAATTTAATTCCCCAGTTTAACCACTAGGCTGAATAACTCTGAGAAAATCCCTGCTCTGATGATAAATCCCTGCAACGAGATGATGATAAAGAATTAATTGGGTTATGTGAAACATGTAAGAAACATCCGTCTAAGTTAGCATTTGGGGGCCAAAACTCTCAGATGTGGCCAAACAGTTATAGTTGTTGGAGACAGTGGAAAACCCACGTTTATTTAAGGGAAAATGCTAGTCTCCAAAAGAGGTTTCTCCCCTCTCTTGGGGCTAATAGAAAACCTTTTGTTTGTGATAAAATATTGTTCCTGCATGCCCGTTAAGATCTCATAGGTATTTATGATCAGTTCCTTTGGTTGTTCAAACAGAATGATAAAGCTTATTTCAGAAATCTGGAACATAATATGGGTTTGTGTAAAAACTTTGGATCAGAGAAGCTTTGCAGCATGCTTTCAATGATTGGGACAATAAATTTAGTTCCTCAATCCCAATAGTTCTAAAACAGAATTGTAGGAAAGTAAAATTATAATTTATAATTTCCTATTCAATTTTGTATGTACCTAGGTATAGAGAGCAAGAATTCAATCCAATAAGGAGATACTCCAGATGATCTTAGTGCCATCCTGGGTAATTCCTGGGCCTTCAGACCTGGAAAGACTGAATGAATGCTAGGGTCAAATAAAGAGTATGCATCTACTCCAAAGATAATCAGTTGACTTGGAACTTCTAGCTCAGTGTGAGCCCATGGGCCTCACGCATATGAGAAAATCCAGCCACCCAGTTCAGCACCATCAGCCAGAACAAGGCTGGACCCCCCCTGTGTTTAATCCAGGTTAGAAACTCAGGAGTTTGCTCAGAATTTAACCATCCATGTAAGTCAGACAAAGTTTCAGCTCTTCTGAATCCTCAGTGTCAACTCATATTGTGAGTACTGTGTATGGCAGGCACTTTCTGACTCTTATTTATTCGAGATCTCTAGCATTTAAAGCATATACATAGACAGGGCTACTCCACTGAGGAAACACAGATTCATCCTCAGTGGCGAAACTGCCTAATCATCTTCCACACCCACCTGTGAATACCTGTGACCAGGTGCCCTCAGATTGTGTTTCAGTCAGAATTTGCTTTTTCCGATTTGTCCCTCTCTTAAGACCCATTCTCTTGAGATCACTTCTCTCTCCTCTCTGGGTCTCAAGCAGCGGTATCCTATGAGCTGCTTCACTATTTCTTTGTTGAGTTGGCTTCCAACTGGGGTTGAGCCCAATGGGAGGGAGATGCTAAAGCAAGAGAAAGGGGGATTAGGTACCCTTCCCTTCACCCCTGTTTCAGCACTGTGGTTCAGCAGGGTGGTGGTTCACAGCTCCACTCCTACTGGGCTCTGATGCTACTATCTTCTCCCCTTGGCCCTCAGGCCTAAGGATAGTAATGACCTCCCTCTGTTGCCAGCCTCTGAGAACTCATCATCCTTTGTTCATTTCAACTTACCCTCACCTCTTAAATAATACGTGAATGTAAGTTTCTTGTTGAACCATCTGAATGGAATTATTTTTCCTCCCAGGAATCTGTTACACTCACTAAAGTAGACTCATTTCATGCAAGGATCATCAAACAAATGACTTTGTGGACCAAGCAAGAACCACAATTATGAGAAATAGCCAAGGATAATGTAAAAGAAAATGGTAGGTTTTATGGAAATAGCAGTGTATGCCCCTAAAATCCATTCACATTCAACTTTTCTTCTAAAGAATATGAATCTGAGAGAAGCCAGCTTGAGACCACTGGATTGGGACTTGTGAAAGCTACAATAAGGGATTTTCCCTCATTTTAACATGAAATTTTAGAAGCCCAAGATTATTTAAAACCTGAAGTGGGCTTAGAGATAGTTTACCATTAAAATCAAATTCCAGCTTAATTAATATAGTCCCTTTCTACACTTCAAGGCTTGCCATAAAAAATATCAATTAATTTTGTTCTAGAGAAGAAAGAATAGAAAGAAACATACAGGTAGAAGAAATCGAAGTATCAGTCTTTTACAAGGTGGCCATCATCATTGCTTTAAATCACCCCCCACATATATCTATCTCATCAGCATAGGGATTATTTTGGGTTCTCAGGAAAAGGAAGATGATTGTTCATCAACTGTAGCTACATTCACCAAATTAAAAATAATTAATTATCCAGCAGTAGCATGCATTAAAGAGACATGAGACGATGGAGCACAGATTCATAAAATCTATTAAAGTTGACCCCCCAAGTCTGCACAAGTGGCTGTACTGAATTGGTTGGACAGCAGCATCAGGTTGTAACATCCGTGGATCTGTAGATGTAGTTTGCTGCAGATCGGATAGGATTTAGTCTGCAGATTAGCTGGATTTAGGCTGTTGGTTATCCATTGGAGGAACTCCTACAATAGGACCTATGGGGCCAAGGTAAAATGAAGTGGTCTTCTCAAGCACTGTAACTCATCCATCAGTATTTCTCTCTACTAAGTCATTTCTATCATCACACAAAAACATTGTAACATGTCCCTTCTTAAAAAAAAGTCTTCCTTGACCTAAAACTCACCTTCAATTATTGCCCCAACTCTCTGTTCCCTTTCATAACAAAGTTTCTCAAAAGGATGTCTCTATATGATGTTCATCACCTCTCTACCACTTCTCTTTGAACCAACTCTAATCAGGGTTTTATCCCCATAACTACACTGAAATCGCTCTTGTCAAGTTTACTATTATAGGCATGTCACCAAATCCAATGGTTCATTTTCCAGTTCCTGTTTTATTCAGTCTAAGAAGCAACCACTGATATAGTTTATCCACCCTTCCTTCTTGCAGCTTTGTTTACTTGGTTTCTGGGCTTCTTTTGTCTTCGCTGTGTGTACCTTCTGATAATCCTTTGCTGGATCTTCCTCATCATCCTAATTTCCACACATTGGAGTGCCCCAGGAAAACTTACCTATTTATATTCATTCTTTACAAATTTTATCCAGTCTTACGGCTTTAAATGTCATCAAGATGTTCTAACTATCTATTCCAAACTCCCAATGCTCCCCATAACCAACTCATATCCACTCCCAGTTGGATGTGTAATGGATATCTCAAACTTAACATGACTAAAGCAGAGTTCTTGATTGTTTCCCCCAAAACATCCCATTCCATCTCAGCACACCCTACTTCAAAAGTTGACATATCCACTCACCCACTAGTTTAAGCTCAAAACCTTAAAGATATCATTCTCTCTCACACACCTCACAAAAAATTGTGTTGTTCTCTGCTATAGAACCAGTACCTAGAATATAGTCTGGCATGTTGTAGGGTCAGAATAACTGAGTTCTAATTTCTAAAACTGTCATTTTTCACTGCGTTTACCTGGGTAGTTCACTTCTCTGTCAATCTCAGTCTGATCATCTGTAAAATGAGAATAACACCTGAGAATTTTTAGTATTGTATATTAGTAGCATTAGTAGTATGAGAATGTATTAGTAGCATTTCTCTTGGTTACAGAAAACAGGTAAGAAATCAACAGGCTTAAGAAAAAGAGACCACTTTACTGGAATAATACAGTATCTCATGAACCCAACATGAGTTTAAAGCTGAAAATAGGAACTAGAAAACCATCGAGAACAGAAGTCATCCTCTGTGTCTCAACTGTGCTTCTATATACAGGTCTACTTCAATCTTCTCCTTCTGCAGACCAACTTCTCTGCATCTCCTTAATTCAAGAAACTGGCCAAAAATGGTTATTTTAGTCCCAAATATAATTAGTAGGATACCTGGTCCAATTTTAGTCCGTTCAAGTTGATATCCATCTTTCATTCAGTCAATTGAGCTGGAGAAAGAGCTTCACATAATAGAAATGTAACTACGGTGTTGAATGAGTTGGACTTCAAAGCTACGAGCAGAAAGCAACTTTATGCTGTCTCACTGGGGGTACCCGGAGCCCACTCTATAAATCATTCTTCCCCACCACCCTGGAAGAAAACTAGAACTGGTTGCTTTCAGATGTTAAAAAGATCAACCTAATCTAATATGAAAACTTAAATTTCTCCTCTAGCTAAAGTTTGTCCTTGCCCTTACTTAGCATTGACTCAGGCTTGAAAACTTGCTTTGGGGTGGAGGTAGGGGGCTGACTGGCTTCTTTTTTCCCTCCTCTCTGGTCTCTTAGCTGCTATTTCTTGTTTCCAGCTCCAGAGGTGAGAAAGAATTAGTGGAAAAGAGAACAGCCTTCTTGATCTTATAATTTGGCTTTGAAGGTGCTGGGTGTCCCTTTCTCTCATAGAGTACTTTCTGGGTTCTTTAATTATCTGACCTCTCAGGGGACCTACCCACAGCATAGGAACTACTCACAAGCATTCCCTTCAGATTCTGGATCCCAGTGGTCCAGCCATCTAGGTGAACCTCTGTATTAGTCAATGTCGTCTAGACAAACAAAATCAATAGGATATATTGGCTTTATATAGATACATACATACACATATAGATATTCCTTATAATTGGCCTGTGCAATAATGGAGACTGAGAAGTCCTGAGATCTGCATTCAGCAAGCTGGAGACCAAGGAAAGCCAACAGTGTAGTTCTAATCTGAATGTGAAGCCCTGAGAACTAGGAAAGTTTATGGTATAAGGTCCTGTCTGAAGGCCAGTAGCCTTGACACTCAAGAAGAGCCAATTTTTCAGTTCAAGTCTGAAGGTAGGAAAAGACCAATATCCAGCTGAAGCAGTCAGGCAGAAGGAGCTCTCTCTTAATCAGTCTTTTTGTTCTATTCTGTCTTCAAGTGATTGGATGAAGCGAACCCACATTAGGTAGGACAATCTGCTTACTTTAACCTGCTGATTCAAATGTTAATGTAACCCAGAAACACCCTCCCAGACACGCCCAGAATAATATTTGACCAAATATCTAGGCACCCTACGGCCTAAACACACAAAATTAACCCACACAGTCTCTTAGGCAGAGACTCCTTAATGATGACTAAAGTCCTGCCTTCATCATTGGTCCACGTGTTGAAGGAAAATTCCTATGTCTTTGCCTTTGCCATTGATGAATGTACGGTTTGCACTCACTGAATCCCTTTCTACATGCTCTGTATTGAGGTAGTTCCAGATAGCCTTTCACGCTCAGATGTCTCCACATGAGACCAGGCACCTACCCCTGCGTCCCTCCTTAGGTACACATGTTTTTCCAAATAGTTCCACTAATGCATCCTTCATTGACAGGGAGAGAAGAAAAACACAGTGCTTCAATAGGAACTCTCTTCAAAGATGTTTCCACCATCAATATTCCTCTGAAATGAATCCTACACTTTTCTTTTAATAAAGCCTCGGGCTGGATGATGGGCTAATGGTTGCAGAACCAATGTTAAGTGACCCTCTTGACAAGTGATGTATTGATGACCTAGTACCCCATTTTAGATTATAAGGATTAGCTTGTTACCATTGTTCTCAGCTTTGGGTCCACAGCTGAAACTCTAAGACCCGAAGGGTCTCATTTTAATATCTTGTAACAGACACGGCTTTTCCTTTGGGCTAGATGTTCCATTCTTATTGAAAGAGAATTGTGAGTTGGAAAATCACCCTAAAAATTTTCTCCTGCACCTTTCTGCTTACATTATAGGGTTCTTGTGAAGATCCAGTAGGATAATGGCATTGACTGTAAAACAGTATGCACATGTTTTAATCTGGTTCAAAACTAGGTTTGAAGTTCTAAATGTAAAACTAAGAGTAACTTTTCCCGTCTAAGTGAGCCCTTACGCAGAATACATAGATAGCAGATAAAAGAATAAAAGCGAACAGTCTCTAGGCCACTACTGCCACCCCAGAACTCAGGCAGTGGCAGAAGTAAAGTTCTTACCACTCCAGGCAGTAAACACATGGGATAATGAGGAATGGGGATACTACATATCACCCCAGAAGACTGTGGGTTCAGCAGAGGTGGAGCACTGTCATAGACTGCAACAGAAGTTCTATGATTCTGGGCTGCCTGAGTGAGGAGCCAATTTCTCTTTCCTTTTTGGGGTAACTGAGTATAGCTTTGGCTCTTATCAAGGGAAATTACTCTTGCATAAACCGAGAAATACAACCCCCTCCTTTTACACCAGCATAACAAATTATACCCTTATAATTCAATCATGGCATTTTCAATTATATTCCAGTTACTACACTATAACAAAGTTGTATCACATTCTTGATAATAGGAGGTCAACAGGCTTCATGGAATGTAGGGGACAACCTAGCCTTCACAAAAGGAGATTTTCCATAGAACCCTGCCAAGCCAACACGTAGGTAGTTAACATTACTGTGGCACATTTTAATGACTAGATTGTCTTATCTATAAGCAGCTGATCCTACTTCCTCAGAAGGTTCAGTGTGTTCGGTGCTTTATTTCTAGTGGTATTAATGGTACTTAATATGAACATACTTCATCATACACATCCATTTACAACCTCTAAAGTGGTCTTCATTTGTTCAACCAAAAACATTGCTTAAGCACCAAAAATGGCAGACGCCATTCTATGTGATGAAGATGCAAAATTGACTAAGGTGTGGTCTCTACTCTCAATTAACTCATAATTCCTCTGAGGAAACAAATACTTTCTCCATGTACTATAATGTGACATGCAGGTCTATTCATGGGGTACTAGGTTTCAAGTGTCATGAGGATTCTAAGAGTAGGCATATGGTGGACTTGTTATCTGACACTTGAAGAAAATCGAAATTTCTCCAGACAGAGATGAGGGAAGGGCATCTAGGGAGATGTAACATGTGTACTCAATGGTAAAATTCCTTAGAAATCCACCATTGAAAGCTCTAGTGTCACAAAGTGAGGTTTCAACTGGTTTTGTGCCAGGCACACATTTTACTAATGAGAACTCTCATTTTCACATAATTTGAGGAACTTTATCATGTTTGATTATTGTTTTCCTCTGCCAGCAAAATGATTAAATTATTCACTCTCCCTGCTTTTCCTTTAAGAAGTCTCATTTTATTTTAGCCAGATTTTTCTTTTTCTGTTCTACAGGTTTAATAATTTAAAGCAGATACTTTCCCTACTTCCATGCCTTCATACGAGTTACTCATTCTTCCTGAAATGCCCTTCCTTCCACCCATTGCATACACCCTGTCGTTTGCACATTTTGCTTCTATCTGTGCTTATAGATTCCTATGATGATTCCTATTCTAAGAAACCTTCCTTGATGATCTCCCTTTCATGTGAATTTGGTGCTTCTGTTGGTACTCCTAGACCTCTTTGTGCATATATATATCTTTCATAGTTCTTACCACTCCATACTATTACCAATGGTTTGCCTAACTCCTTCATCCTTGCTCCACTCAGGTAGAATCATCTTCTTCATTTCTGATTCCACAGTGATTAACACAGGGCCCAGCAAACAGAAGGCAGTTATGTTTGTTGGTGAATGAATGAATGAATGATGTGGAAGATCTGAAATCAGGATCCAGCATTTCTCGCAAGTCCAATGCTCTTTTAATTCTTTTATGATAAACTCTCTCAAAAATTACATGTTTTCTTAAGTGTCAGTGTAGTCAAAATATATCTTGATTATTAAAAAGACAATCCTGTGGAAGTGTGGCATTTTTTAGTTCCTAGGAATATATGTCCACGCTCTTCAAATGTTCTGTCTGTGGGTTGAACATAGAATCATAATCCAAAAATATCTCAACAGGCTGGAGTAAGGGCTGAATCTAAGAGGATGAAATTTGGTAGAGATAAATTTAAGCTTTTGTCCAAGTATATAATGAAGGAGGGACATAACTCAGCAAGAGTGCAGCTTAAAAAACCTTAAACATTAATTTAAAGGTAACTGTGGGCTTTGTGTAAATCTGGAGTATGATTTGGCCACTGGAAAACCTAATGTGATCTTCAGTTGTAATAATAAAAGTATTATTTTTAAAGTGAGGATGATAAAAATTCTATTCTACTGTGTTCTGCTTAGACTACACCTTGGAGTAATGATCCTCAGACTGGAATATAATTACCCCTGGAAATATGCAAAGATTTGAAAGGGAACAAGCACATGGATATTTTAAAGGGAATCTATTTCCATATCATCACCACCCATATCTATTCTTTTCTGAACCTGATCTCCCTGAGAAGGTGACTATGGTCAAGATTCTTCTCTACTGCCCCCATCCCCTCATCATCATTTGCCCATGTTATAAAAGGAAGACATAGCTCTCACTCATTTACGGTCTTGGTGTGTTGCCCAAAGGTTTAAACCACTTCAGAGAAAGAAAAAAGAAAGACATAAAAGGGCAATTAGACAAATCATTTAATCAAGGGTAATTCATTTAAATACTCTCTCCAACTAACTCATTTAAAAAGTACTTACAATAAATATTTACCTTTTTGTTTATTAATCATTTTCAAAATTCGTAATATGTTTATACTTTGATGAATGGTATGCTGACATTATTATTGTACTGTAAACTCATAAAAATTTTTAACACATAAATCCTTATCATCACAATAAATAAAAACTTAAATTGATTTTATTATTGCAGAGAATTAGTGTTATTAATATATGACATTAACTAAAATGGTATATTACATTAGGATAAAATTCTTTGAGGGAAATGAAATAAAATTACAACTTCAAGGAGAAATGAGTGAGCTTAAATCATCAACAATATACAAATGTATGTGTGTAGTTTCAAAGTGGATAATGTTGGATATTAAATCACCTTGATATTTATATTCCTTTGGATACATTAAAAAGAATGATGTAACACTTTTATTTTTAGAACCATTGCCTCCAATATACTGGAAATTACATCCACTGCAACTATTTATACTTATGATGTAAAAGCTTTAGACATCCACCTAAAAATGTTCAAAGGAGTACATAGTTTTCAAAGTTCTTTTAGGGAGTACTGGAGCAAAACTAACAATCGCCCTGGTGAATCACATTTAATCCTGAGCATAACACTTTAAAAGAGGTAGAGAGAAACTAAAAGATGTTCAAGGAAGAATCATAGGATGGCAAAAGGACTGGAAATCATCTCAGAATTCTCAAAAAAGCTCCAAAACAATGAGTACTTATCTAGGGGAAGAAAAGAATCTATAGGCACATAACAGTGATATTTAGCTCCTTGAGGAGCTATATTTACAGCTCACAGGGCAGGTCAAGGACGAATGGGTGAAAAATGCAAGTGTTTCAGCTCATATTTTAATTTCCTTCAGGGTAGAGGGTCTTCCGTTTACCACTATATACACAGTGCCCTGATACAATCTTTGGCAAATAAGAGGCACATGATTCATTATTAAATGAATAAGTGAACTTAGTATGAGAAAAAATTTCTCAGCCCAAATATTACTTGGACTGCACAGGAGTTCCCTTCAGGTGAGGTGTTCAATTTTAAGTTTAAAGGGGATTAACACAATAGAGCGCTGTTGCCTGAGATAGATTGTTAGGGTCACTTCCGACTTGGCTCTTCTGGGATTCATGATATGATTTCTTCTACATCAAGAAGAACTCTATGTTGGAAACTTAAATCATTCTAGAAAAAAAAAACAAATCTATTTTTTACACGTATACATTTGAGAGCTAGAGATGTTTTTCTCTGCCCAACATTAATAAGAATAGTTTTTGTGTAAATAAAAATTACTTTAATACTGGGTGGGAATGTTGAGTTTGAGGTGGACGTCACTAATTTTTAATTGGGGCAACTTCAACAACCAGAATCAATTAGAACCTTAACAAGAAGCAGGTGACTGTGTTAATTTCTTTCTAACCATGTCTGTGACTCACTAATTCAATAATTATGGCCAATATACTGAATTTTCCATCAGTGCTATCTTAACTGGATCCAATTAAGGAAGGCATCTGGATGCCTGTTGAAAGAAGCAGCAAAAATTAAATCAAAAGAGGACTGTCAATGCCATTTATTTCTAGACGACTTAGAAATTCTTCTTTCATTCTTATACTGGAAAATTCTCCTAAATTTGTGTAGTAGGAAATTGTTATATTTTCTCTAGTAAACGACAAGGTGAGACAAATATCTAGGTGATATAATTCAAGGTGACTGAAGTCCACACAACAATCCTGGCCCTTTGAAATTTCAGTTGCTTTTATCCATCCTTGTCCATCCACTCTGATCTCTTCCCATCTATTTTTAACCCTGGCTTACTGAGTCCTTGGAATCCTATAATTCCAAGGTGGAGAACCCGCATGCTGGTAAAGAGATGATTATTCATCTGATACCACGGACAGCTCCTGTTCCTTTTCCCAGTAAAGAACCAACAATAAAATTCATTTTGTTTCTCCCTCTTCTAAAAAGCTTCTAAAAAGTAGTTAGGTCTCCAACCAAGCCAAGCTGGAACCTGAATCTTCAGGAGTCCTGTATCTTTAGTGAACACTTCAATAGGAGGCCACAAGAACTCTATAAAAATCTTTGGCAGCAGAAGACCAGCTGGCAATCTGTCTGGGCATCTTTCTGAAGGCTCCATTGTGAAAGTCAATAATTTACTACTCACCAGGGTAATACACGTTATAATTTTCCTCACTCTAAACCAATTGCCAGTAATACTTTTTTTCATTTAATGAAGAGTTGTTGTTGGAGCTGTTCCCACTCTGCCTTTGTAAAAAGCAATGTAGTGTGAATCTAGAAGTCTAGGTCCATGACCTAGTTTTACTGCCTACAAATTGTGTTTCTCTCACTTTTCTGGACCTTAGTTTTATATAACTTTCATAATAAGAGAATAATAGCCATTATGTACTCTCTACACAGGAATATTACACCCCTAAAACCTATATTAATAAGAATAATATACTACAAAGTCACAGAAAAGAGCCTGTTTCCTCATCTATATAATGGTGATAATAAGAGCTAACTTAAACAAAGTAATGAGAGTGAAGACATCTTTAGAAATAAGGTGAATAATAAATGACAGTTGGTTTTGTACCAAGTATGATTCTGAGCGTTCTCTTGTCAAGTGGAGTGTTATTGAACAATACGATGTATAGTGAAAATAATCATTTATATTGTAGAGGCTATAAGGTTATAATGTCTCCAAACATTTTCTTTATAAGCAGTATTAGGTGGGTAAAACATGAAACAATGGTACATGACAATATAATAAAACAAGAGTAAATTTGGAGAAACATTTGATGCTTTATTGCATAATTTTCACTAATTACATCTTTAAAAAAGAAAATATTACTTTAAAAGAGACTAATTTTGAAACTCACAGTAAGTAGCATCAATGATTTATCCATAGCTAAAAAAGATATTAATTCTTAGAGATTTTTCTCCTTTGTTAGCACTTACAAAAATAGATTACCATAGAAGATATTCTGGGCATATTACTACTCAACTATTCTAAGTTAATGCTAGTATTATCCTTTGAGAAATAAAACGAGATATGTGTACTCAAACTACCATGCTATTGGCTAATTAAATTTCCCCTTTCTTTGTAGACTAGTCAGAATTAACAGTATTCAATGACCGTTTCCACTAAGTAAGCATTTACCAACAACATAAGTTTATGCATTTTTTAAAATCAGCATTTTGAGTTTTCCGAACATAAGATATTTACTGTACTCTTATTCCCAAGAACATATACAAAATGTTTCTATGGAACAGAGCTTCTTGAAAATTTGCTCCTATTCAGTAAAGCAATTTTCACCATTTAATGTTAGTTGATTACAGCTTGAAGTACTCCCATATTTCACACACACTTTACAAATAATTGGAATATTGGTATGTAAACATCATATGCAATTCTGGGTGAGGGCAAAAGCAATTACACATTTGTCACAAGTCAAAGTATGCATATGTGTTTGTGTGTACCACACATATGATTTGAGGAGGAATAATGCAGAAGGCAAATAAATAGATGGAGAGGAGAAAACATCTCAAATGAAGGGAAATACAATGTTGAATTTGGATGTACATATAAATCTATTGCATCTATCTAGGTCAAAATTACACATCCTTATAAAGATACAACTTAGAGTAACCTAAACAGAGAAGAATGAGTTCATTCATTCCCTCATTCATTCACTACTTGCCACCAACAGTCAACACATGCACAACCCTTTTGCATTATCATTCAGTCTTCACAATACCATTTTGTGGTAAGTTACAAAGACCCTACAACCTCCACTTGGATAAATTTACAAAGTAAGAAGATAACACATCAGCATTCTAGGATGATAAAAACTTTAACAATAGAGCAGGAAGATTTGCCCATCGCATCCTGCCTCCTGAGTTTCCTCCAAGATAAATATTGCAGAAATATACAATTCAACATTTTTCAAGTATATGGAAAAATCTCATAAAATATTCTGCTTCTCTATTTTTTTCTTTAGTTATGAACACTCAAGGAAGCATTTAATAATCTTTGCCTGGAAGTGCCTAGAAAAATTTTATTTAAAAAAATAAAGAAAAATCAATGGGAAATGAGTCAGATCAAGAAAAAGTGAAAAAGATATGTATATTCTCAACTGGAAAAAAAGTAGAATAAATTGATCCAAGAACTCCATCAGCTTTCTTGTGAATAGGATGAGCCCTTTCATTCATTAAATGAATAGATGCAATGATCTACCTAGAGAAAAATGACACAAGACATCCACCACTGCCTCTTAGGAGTCCCCCATAAAAATTTAATGGGATTCCTTCAGCTCTATTTGGAAGAGTCCCACTGAGTAATGACCAATATATTCCCTTCTCTGAAATACCCACTACAACTTGAAAAACAGTAAGAAAATCTCTGTATCACCAAGGTTTCCCCAACTCCCACTCTGTCTCTGCTGTTACACACACTTTCAGAATCATTTCTTCATGGTCATTTGCTCATAGACTTCTTAACCACATAGTTTTACATTAAAGTACCCCAGTTATTCAACCTGTTTTTTAAATTTTCCTTATTACAAAAATAATACATAGTAAGTATAGAGAATTTGGAAAATAGGGAAATGTACAAAGAATAAAATAGAAATCTCTCACAATCCTACCATATAAATAAACTACCACTAACAATTGATGGGTTTAAAATTATTTTTCTATCACCTAAGAAAGCAGCCATAATATAATACAAAAACTTGATTTGGACTTCAAATTTGTCTCATTTCTCAATATGACAGAAAACTTTTATAAAGTAGATAAATGAACAATTCTAATCTACATGTATAAACAGGAATGTATTAAAAACATTTTGTTGGGGGAGAAAGTCCAAAAAATATATTCAGTATGATGCCATTTATGTAAAATTTTAAAACAAGATATTACTCAATATCCCTGCATATTATTTGTGGATATATAATAGGCTTAAAAAAACACATAGGAAGAATAGCTTCAAGATAGGGATGACCTCTGAGGAGGAATGGGTGAGAATGGATGGTTGGGGCTTGGACTGTCTCGGAAATCTTTCACTTCTTTAAAAAGTGATATATGCAAGTGATGGAAATGCTCATTATCTTGATTGTGGTGATGGTTTCATTGGTGTCTATGTCAAAACTTAACAAATGCTACATTTTAAATATGTACAGTTATATTTAATATATGTCAACTATAACTCAACAATGCTGTTAAAAAACAAAACTAAAAATTGATATAAAGAAAACATGGTAAAAGATAATATAACAGATCTCAGTGGTGATGCATGGTTGTCTGTGATATCTTTCTCAACACATCTTGGTATGTCTTAAATATTTTATAAATAAGTAGAAAAAGTTCTATTTTGTCTGGAAAGCAGAAATAAATATAAAATGATAAAAGCTTCTTTGTTTTTTAAATCTAAAAGAACTACCACTCTACAAAATGTTGAATTTGTACATGTTGGGTGATGGCACATAAAAGTGCTGTTTCTGGAATGAAAACTGAGGGGCAATTTCAGGAAGCCTGAAGAAGGGTGATGTTTGTGGTTCTCTGTCAATGTCATAAGAAATCCTTTTGAGGTCCCACTTCTACAAACGAAAATCTTTGCCCCTTTTTGTCAAGGAGGGAGGTACCTTACATGTATGTTTCTATATACATTAAATATTTAACTTGGAAATTTCCCTTGACATTCAACAAAATTTGTCGGATACCATCTAATCTCAGCGACTTGTTTCCTTTGTCTGGCAGTCTTACCGGCTCCCACCTTGGTATCCCTTCCTTGGCATCCTTTCCCCGTCTGATCTTTTACGTGTATCCCCACCAGAGAAATTGCCCTACAGGTTCTTATTTCCCACCCGTGAAATGGAATATTGTGAGTAACTACCACTAGGATTGTTGTATGATTAAATAAATTAATACATGTGAAGTACTTAGAGCAGTGTCCACAACATAGTAAGCACATGATAAATGCTATTTATTATACATATTATTATTTTGTGAAAAATAATATTATATTAAAAAATCCATATAAATATGTAAAAATATTGTTATTTTGTTAAATTAAGTATCGTACATATCACACTCCTCTTCCTTCCTCTGAAGAAACATTCAGTAGATGCTCATTGTCTTCAAGATCAAGTTCAACCTTCTGATTCCTCCACCCAGTCCACTGCTTTAGTGCTTTTTACCACTCTTCTTAGCAAAAATTGCTATAGCCAAGTCTATTCTATTTTCATTCTACTTTTTCTCATCTAACCTTTCTAAAACCTCATCCATAAACATTCTCAGGCCACCACAGGCCTTAGAATCATTTTATCTCCTACATCTAAAATCTGCTTGCTTCTGATACCTGAATACTCACGTTGACATTTGGGTAACACACATAAAAGAGAAAAGGGAAATAATTCTAAATCCTAATTTAGCAGTTCTCATAATTTAGCAGTTCTAAATTCAGTCTTAGGAAATTATCTTGTTTTAATGTTGTTCTCAAAAATTTGGATATTGTTGTGAGTGGAAATTATTTTTTCCAAAGCAATTTGCCAAATTCAACGGGCTTAGATGTTTCCCTGCTATGTATACAATGGAAATCCTGAGTTACTGACAGCAGGAGAGGAAGGTAGAGCCATTATGTCCCCCTTACAGCTCGGAGGGCTGTGAGGTGAGCTGCTAGGATTCAGTTCACAACCTACAGAGGCTGTGGATTCTCTGTTGGCTCCTGGTTGTTTACGTGCAATTAAACAGCTAGGCTTCCAAAAAGGCATGACTTTTGCCAAATCCTCTTGGGGTCTCAGCAGAGGGGCACCGAGGTATTAAGAAGAGCATATTTTCCATCTCAATTATACTTTGAAAAACAAATACCAAACCTAAACAAACATGCCTAAATATTTCACAGTGACACTGAGGATGCTTAAGAAGGCAATACTTACCAATCAATAGCCATGGTTCTCAAAACCACAGCAAAAGGCACAAAAAATAAAATAAAAATGCACACTAGAATCATCTGGGAGCTTTATAAAAATATCACTGTCTGAGACCCACCTCCACAATATCTCTAATCTACATAGTATAAGAAAAATAAAACCTAAGCTTACTTACAGTAACTCTACTGCCAATGTTATCAGTTAAAAAAATCATAGCTTAAAAGATCCCTGGTTTTTACTTGAATAATGTAGAATTATCCACACCCACAATTTCTTAATCTAGAATTGTAATGTGTACAGAGCATGCCAGACCTTCCAGCCATTTTGGCTACACAAGAATTTCCCAGTGGCCTCTCTGGCCAGCATCCTCTTAGCTCCTGAGGTTTTATGTGTTAATCGTGCCATTCCTAAAAGAAAAATGGATGTACTAGGAGGACAAATGCATGGCTTCTCTATAAGATCCAAGAGTGAAAGAGTTTTACATTGGGTAAAGTAAAAAGAAGAAAAATTTATACCTGTGTGCTCCAGACATGTCACAAGTCTGAAACAATAGCAATCTTTGTCCAGTTATTAGGAAACAAATAACCGCCAAATATCTGTCATATGCCATGCAATGGCATATATCAAAATCTTCAAATAATCTTTGAAAAAGTTATGTGAGGTACATAGTCTTAATTCTCACTTTCTAAATGAAAAAAATTGAAAACCAGAGAATTTATCACTCATTCAAGGTTCTATAGTTAGAAATTGGTATAGAGTCAGGAAGAAAAAGAGTATTGTCTGATTTAGAGATCCCTTCTTTTGCTTTAACACTGTGTTTTCCTCCCAAAGAAAAGACATTTTTCCCCTTAATTATACCCTTGGAAGCCCAGGATTGCATGTAGGATTAATTTTACTCTTACTATTTTCCATGCGCCATCCATCCATCATCAAAGTCAGAAAGCATTACCATCTATGACGCCATGGATGTGTGAAGCTCTGATCTTTTAAGAGAACCCACTTCAGGGATGGCACATTGTTGATTGAGCCCCAGCTGCCACCCAACTGTAGCCACCACTAGCTTTGCATCAAGGCCATGTTTTCCCCAAGCTACACCCAGCGCATGACTGAGCATGATGAGCGTATTAGTGCTGGCTCATTCCTGCCTAAAATGAGACTCTTCCAATGGGCATGTTTGCTCAGAGACTACATATCAGTATGACCAAAACTTCCTCAGAACTAGGCTGCAGTCTGCAGCTCCTCCTCTCTGATCCTCCCTTGCTTCTTCCCTTTCACAGAACTTCACCATGCTCTTCAACCTTTATTCCATGCAGGCATTTCTCCTAACAAATCCCTTGGCATTTAATTCCATAATGAAGGCTGCTTCTGAAAAGACCTGAACCAATATTTCCTCTCTCTCAATATCTCTCTATGTCTCTCTCTCCATCCCTTCCCTTCTCTGACTCCATCTTTCTCTCTCTCCTCCTCTAATTGAGCTCTAAGTCTCTCAGTTCAAACTGTTCTCTATACCTTCATTTCAGATCCTCCATTTCAGGCCCTGAACTATTGTAACAGGCTCCTGCCTGGTCTTCTGCCACTAAAGTTGTCCCTCTAGGCTGGCCAGTTACCTTTCACAAATGAAAAACCGATCCTATTGCGTTAATACTTAAGACCCTTTGATGGCTTCTCATCTTCTCAGGATAAGACTAAAGTCTTTGCATGACATCCAAGTCTTTCCTTCACCACTGGTCTCTTGGCACCTAAGCTCCAATCACACTGAATTAGTTTCCTGCTGCTTCAGGCAACTGGATGTGGAATATGGGTTTTCTCTTTGCTTAAAATCCCCACATCCATCCTCATGCTGTAGAACATAACATGGCTTTTACTTGTGAGAGTAAGTGATTTTGTCATAGCCTGCTTCCGTGAGGTTATTTTTTCAAAGTTTGCATAACAAGGCTAAGAAATTATTTTTCTGATTTATACTAACCGATCCAATGCTTCTTTAAGGAATTTATCCAATAGACACATCAAAGATGTGCAAGAAGATTATACACAAGGCCCACCCATCATAGTGTTAATTACAATAACAAAATTATGAAACAAGCTAAAGTTTCAATAAAACGTTAAATAAATAACTGGCCACCCACAAAGTGGAAATATATGTAGCGCCTAAATATGAAGTTGAAAAGAATAATGTCTTGGAAAACTGTTTAGATTGCATTGAATGAAAATATAGATTTTAAACATCGATTCCTTT